>NC_048320.1:14148942-14326160 GCF_013100865.1 Trachemys scripta elegans | reverse complement strand
CTTCCCTGACCCCCCAGCCCCCCTTCCCTGGTGCCTTGTCCCTGCCCCCTCCAGCTTCTCTTTCTCTGGTGCCTTGTCCCTGCCTGTCCCCTGGTCCCCGACTTCCCTGCCCCTACCCATTCCCTGGTGCCTTGGGCCTGCCAGCTCCCCAGCTCTCCACCCAGCCCCCAATCTGCCCTCATGTGTCCCCACACACACATTCCCTGTACCCTATTGCTTCATAGGTATCCCGTTCCTCCTAGTGCCTTATCTTCTGCCAACCCTCTGCCCTCACTGTCAGCCCCCCATCACCCCTGTCCTCTGCCCCCCCCCCCACATTTCCCTGTACCTCATTCTCCCCCAAAAAACTCCATTCCCTCTTGTGCCTTATCCTCCCACACTCCTCAGAGTCAGGTCTCCACCCTGTGTACCTTGCCCCTAGTACTCCCAGCCCCTCCGCTGCCTTGTCATTGCCCCCCCACCCCGAGTTGTACTCCACCCACCTGAGAACATCACCCCCAGAGCTGTCTGTCCTCTGTGGCCAGGATGCTGTAACTCAAACAACGCTAACTTGGAAGTCCTGGCTCCCAGACCCCCGGCTAACCATTCTGCCTCCCACCCAGAGCCACAGGCTCATCTCCTAATGCCTGCAATGGAAACTGCAGCCTGTTACCTGGGACCCCATATACATAAACGTGTGCACTCGGCCTAGTGCCGCCCGTGTTGTGATCCTGGCCGTTTGGATGTGGGACTGGCCCCCTTTCTAAGAGGGGTCATAATGTCGGTCTGACCTTCTATGGGATTTCTTCAGTGCCCTTCGATCTTGCTCTGCCAAAGAGGGCCATGTAGCACGACCTTCCCAGCCAGACCCTGTGACTGTCAGAGGTCTGTGGGGTTGGCCCTTAGTGAGGCCATGTGCAAACAGAATCCCAAAGGAAGGCTGTGGAGGAGCTGGAAACAATTACCCCGTCTTACCTCGGAAGTGCCTGCCCGGTTTTACAGTTTAGGTAAGACTCCAAATATTGCCTCATCGCTCTGCACAGCCCTTGTTGTTATTTACTGTTTGTTTTGCAGCAGTGTGTATGAGCCGCAGCTAGGGGTCAGGGCCCCACCGTGCTAGACACTGTCCAAATGCATTGAGAGAGTCGTTCCCTGCCCCAGAAAACTTACGATCCAAGAATAAGAGACCAAAGGTGGCTAAAACAGCAGAGCAGCAGAACCCTTGCCCCAATGCATTTGTGACTAGACTCCCAATCCATGCCAGCACAGAGAATGGACAGAGTGCAGCACTTGGGTTATTTTATCACTTGGAGGCCTTGCAGACCAGCTGGGTTTTCAGATGTGAGCTGAAGGAAAGAGGTGCTCGTTGCATTTCTCTTGGGAGGCTGTTTCAGGCTCAAGGGCCATGTGAAAAGTGGCTCAAAGTCAGCAGTGGGTGAAGGAAGTCAGGGGAGTGGGCAGGAAAGATGCTTTAGAGGAGCATAGGTAGGCAGTGATGAGAGCAGAGGTGGAGCTTCTCACTGCTTTGAAGGGGAGGAGAGGAAAAGCCCAGGCCACATTAATATGGGGTCCAGGAAGTTCTAGGAAATCGGGCTAGACATACTCCTGTTGTGTAAGTAAATCTCTTGGGAACCGCTCTAGCCATTGGGTACAGTATGCTGCTTATCTTTGGTCACTGTCACCAGTTTATCCTGAGTCAACTCTGACCTGTTGAGAATGGGAAATCAGTCGTCTTCTGTATGACTTTGGTCAGGTGGCTGGATGTTTCCAAACTCCTTGCTGGAAGCATCCCCTGGAAGAACAGCAGGGAAGCCTGGAGCATGCTCGTCTTGCAGCCAAGTCACAGAAAGAAAGTGATTATGACTCCACACAGTCACTGCTGACACACAGAACTGGTTCTTCTGCCTGGTCGTCCCATGAGGTTCTGAATAAAGCAAAGGTACTGAGGAGGCAGGCCTTTAATCTGATGTCTAGGCGGGACTAGTCAATCTGGGTTGACAATCTTCTGGTGCAGAGATGGCATCTTGACTCTCATACCTCCAGGCAAAGGGAAATGGTGGCTGAGAGAATCTGCGTCTCCCTTGTACTATCAGAACGTTAGTTTTGAGTTTATTTTGGCCCTGGATAAAGCCCTGCTAAGTTTAATGTCTAGCACATTTCTTCCAGCCAGCTGATTCACAGTGGGTGTGGTAGTTGTCTGGCATATTCAGAAAATGGTACTTGGAACCAGTGAGTCCAGCCCGGGTGGGGTTCTGATCCCAACAAATTCATCAAGGGTCTGTAACATTTAACCTCTTCATTTAGGAAAAGTCAAAACCTGAGGCTGGGTTTTGAAAAGGGCTAGAGAATTTCCTGATCAATATTTGCAGTTGTATGTGCTAATCCCATCTCACGCTCCAGTGGGTAAACTGATCTCATGTACAGTGTTGCACAAGCTTCGTGGCATGAGAGACCCCCTTGTCCATTGGTGGAGGGACAGTGGGGTGTGAATACCAGACTAGATAGACCAGGGTCGGCAACCTTTCAGAAGTGGTGTGCCAAGTCTTCATTTATTCACTCTAATTTAAGGTTTCACGTGCCAGTAATACATTTTAACATTTTTAGAAGGTCTCTTTCTATAAGTCTATAATATATAACCAAACTATTGTTGTATGTAAAGTAAATAAGGTTTTTAAAATGTTTAAGAAGCTTCATTTAAAATTAAATTAAAATGCAGAGCCCCCCCAGACCGATGGCCAGGACCCGGGCAGTGTGAGTGCTACAGAAAATCAGCTTGCATGCCGCCTTTGGTACGGGCGCCATAGGTTGCCTACCCCTGAGATAGACCAAGGTTCGGATTCAGGGTCACAAATCCTGGGCTCCTGAGAGGAAAGAGAGAACTCAGGACAGTGGTAACTAATTTCTATTGGCAGCATGTTGACTGGGGGTATAGTAGTAATCTCAAGGAGGGAACATCCTCTTATGTTCAGAGAAGTGGACTGGCATGTTCGTGGCTTTATCACTGACTTGCTGTCCGAACTTGGGCAAGTCACTTCACCCCTCTGAGCCTAGGTTCCTCCAACTATAAGTGAGGATTTAAGTCTCTTTGACCTCAAGAGAGTTAGGAGGATGAGTGTTTATAACACACTGACATCCCAATCCTGCAAGATCATGAAGGCAGACCCCTGTCTGTGTTGATCTCACTGCAGGATCCGGGCCCTAGGTAGCCTCTGATAAGTGGTGCTATAGAAGAGCAAAGTACTAGAACGTTGAAAATAACGTAAGAACATAAGGACATAAATATTTGCTTTAGTCACAGATTGGAAATATCAGCAAAAAAATAATGGACCGTGATTATCTCTGGGAAGCAGAAACGGCCTGGTGGCAGCTATTGGGAGCTTGTGATCTCAAAACGAGACATCTGTTAACTGAGCACAGGATGGGGGGGCAGGACTGCTGGGTACTGTTCCTGACTGATGCATCGTGGGGCTCACTTCTTAGCCTCTCTGCTCCTCAGGTAGGTTTTCCATGTGTAAATGATACACTGACCCACACTGTATCAAGAGCATCTGTAAGTACAAAATATTAACAACCATTATTATTTTATTATTCTGAAAAGGCAGCTGACCACAGTTAAACCACGAGGCCCAGATGATGGGGTTCAGTCCCAAGGTGTTGCTGCAATTAGTGTTTTCCTTCTACTCCTCCAAATAATCATGCTTTACTTGGTGGCAGATTAGCACCGATAGGCTGCATGGGAGAAGCATGTTGAGGGTGGGAGGCCTGGTTGGCCAAGAAGTCGTCCTAGTGCCGTGCCACGCTGGAGAGGACCCCAGAGGATGCATCGGAAGGCAATGCTAGGGTAGGGAGGTGTGGCGGGCTGACCGGCTTGAGGTGAGGGGTGCAGGAAGGGATCGAAACCTATCTAGGGCACCCATCGCCACAGTGAGACCACCCTCGATTACTGTCTCTCCCCCAGGGCCGGGTCAGAGGGTTAATTCATGTGTATAAAGCACTTGAAGCGCCTCAGACGAAAGGCAGCAAGAAGGCCAAAGGAAAGGCCATGTCCTCTGTCATCAGGAGACGCTTGCGACATGCCCCGAAGGATGCCCCGGCAAGGATTTATGCAATGGGAGGGTAGCTGCAGACACAGGCAGGCAGGAGATTGCAACACCCCCAGCCGCGCTCCTTGCCAAGGCGGTGGCGCTTGGGAGCACTGCCTAGCCCGCCTCTCGCCCCCAGGGGCCGGGAGACCCCCGGCTCGGCTCCGGGCTGAGCTGCCGGCCGGTGCACGATGCAGCCCTTGGCTGCCCCCAGTCCCAGGGCGGCCTCCGAGCACCCGGGCCCTGACACGTGGGCCAGGCCATTCAGCGCCCCTGCCCCGGCTCCCGGCCGAGGCGTGTCCCGTCCAACCACGGCCAGCTGCCCAATGGCTGGCTGCGGAGTCAGCGCTTGGCCCGCCCGCCCGCCTCCCCCACGCGCGCTCCTGTGCCCGGCCCGTGGGGGGGGGGAAAGAACTACAACTCCCACAAGCCCCTGCGAGCCACCCCCGGGGAGGCGGCGGGGCCTCGGCTCGCGCCAGGAGCACGTGGGGCGCGCGCGGCCCAATCCCCGCGCGGGGAGCGCCTCGAGCCAGATGGGCCGTGGGGCGGGCGCGGAACAAAAGGCGCCTGCGAGCGGCCGGCGAGCCCAGGCCGGTAACGGAGCCGCGCGTGCACCGGGTAAGTCCGCGGCTCGCAGCCTGTCCGGGGGGCAGATGCGCCCCCCACCCCGTGCAAGGGCCCTTTGCACGACGCAGGGACGCGGGGTGCAATGGGGGGGCCGGCCGGGCGCCCCCTCTTCTCTGCTTCTGGCTTGCACGGGTCACCAGACAGCAAGTGTGAAAAATCGGGACGGGGCGGGGGGGTAATAGGAGCCGATATAAGAAAAAGACTCAAAAATCGGGACTGTGCCTATAAAACCGGGACATCTGGTCACCCTAGCCGGGCGCAGCAGGTCGGGGCTCGTGCCTGGAAGAGGCTGGTTGATCGCTGCTGGAGCCTGACTGGCCAGCGAGTGAGCCGGAGGTGGGAGGAAGCAGGGCTGGCTAGCGCTGGGCCGGGCTCCGGAGGTGACTGTGCAAGGCGGTGTGTCTGGGGCAGTGACACGCACTTCATTGTACACCCTGCTGGCGCTGCTGCGTGTCTGGTTCGGCTCTAGTATGCGCGGCTGACCTGGCCTGACACACCGCTCATGCTCCACTGCCCTGGAACTTGTGTGGTTATTTACACCAGTGCAAAGTCCGTGGGAAACGCCAGCCTGCTGGTTTGGTAGCCGTTCACACTCGCTCTGCACGGGTGTATTTGGCAGCACAAGGTGCAGGGCTGAGAACGAGGGGTTCCCTTGCTAGGGCCGACACAATTTAAAAACCTTGCTACTGTAAGTTTTTGTCATGAAGCTGGACTTCCTTATGGAGGCAAAGTCAGGAATGAGGAATTAACTAAGCAAATAATTCTCCTTTGATATGATTTTTTTTTTTTAAGGTTACAGGTGTGACAAGAATTATGAAAGTCCAGGAGCCACAGACCCAGACTGACAAATTGTCAGCAAACTACTAGATAACCTAGATTAACTTTTCCTTCCTTCACTGGCATGTTCGCATTTCAGTGTCTGCTTTATCATTATGTGCTGCCACTGCCTCACCTGTTGTCTCATATAACAGACCTTTTAAATACCTCTCAACATTTTCCCATTTAACAAGTTTTATTTCTTACTGACTCTGACAGCAATTGACAGTATAAATATTCGGCCATTAGTCACGTAAAGCAGTAATCCATACTAAAGGGAAAACACCCAGATTAGTTTTCAGTAACAGCCTCTGTAAGACATTGTTGTAGCTGCACTGAAGTCTTCAGAAAGCTAAGAGCTGTGCCCAAGACTGGTATTTCTGGAAAATGAGTCTTTGAGCTTAGATCTGCCTTCTCCTCCTAGAAATGCAGAAGAATTTAAAGAGAGTTTAGTTCTTGCCTGATTATCCAGGCCTTGAGATGCTATGTAGAACTTAAATGTTCAGGTCTTCTGGTTTTCTGTCTTATCTGTCAATTGCTTCTTAGCACTCATGCTTTCATGTTGGTTCTTGCAGATTTGGCATGACTTAAGGCAGTTGGCTAGATAAGAATCAAACTCCTGGGTCATGTGCAGTTTGGGTAAAAGAGCAGCACTAATTAATTTAAAATCATGTTATTTGTGGAGTCTCTGGTATTGTGATTCAGATCTTGATGAGAATAAATCAATAAACTTGTAATAGTGGTTTAAATATCTTGGTGTCAGATGTATTGACCTCTAGGCATTGTAGTCATTGCTGTGTGAGATATTTGAGCCCAACAAGTTGCAAGTCTCATCTTCCTTTCCTAAAAAACAAGGAGGAGTCTGGTGGCACCTTAAAGACTATCAGATTTATTTGGGCATTTGCTTTCGTGGGTAAAAACCCTACTTCTTCAGATGCGTGAAGAAGAAGTGGGTTTTTTACCCATGAAAGCTTATGCCCAAATAAATCTGTTAGTCTTTAAGGTGCCACCAGACTCCTCCTTGTTTTTATGGATACAGATTAACACAGCTACCCCTCTGACACTTGGTACTGCCCTCCTTTCTTGTGATCTCTCATTTTTGAGGGGGAGGAAGCAGGAGGTGGTGATGTTATACTGGAGGTATTTACTCTTTACACTGGTCCCAATAGCTCTTCTAGTCTGCTACATATTACAGATGAACTATAAAAGGCCCTGGAAGGAAGATTTCTGTGTGTTGCTAGTATACCCAGGGTTTCTATAACACCTTTGATAACAGGTGAAGATGGGGAATAGTGTGGTCTGAACACAGGGCTGGGAATCAGGAACTCCTGAGTTCTGATTTCAGCTCTGTGACTGTGGGCAAGACACTTCACCTCTCTGGAGGGTTCTGAGATCTTGGCTAAAAAGACATAATAAACATACCACCTTATTATGGATGCTTGTGTTGACTGTGTATTGTCTCCCTTGATTCTTTCTTAAACAATGTCAGCCTCTTAGCTCTTTCCAGAGACCCCAATGACATCTCGAGAATTGGAGAGGGAAAAACAAACACCAGGAGTGTTAAACTCTCCATCTTCACTTTTTGAACTGTCCTTCTTCCACTCCCTTTGATAAGGCCCTGCCTATGCTCTGATCAGAGCTAGGTATGTTGCAACCAGAAGGGAGCTGATGTGGCTTGCCTTGTCACTGTGGGCTGGGATTATTACCTGTTGGTCTTGATGTTAATGAATGACCTGGAAAGGGGGCTGGTCTATAGCACGGTGGTGTAATTCTAAAAACAAACAAAGTCTTAATGAAAATCTCTCGTCTACTAGCATCAGCAGTGTTCAAGTGTGACTGCAGTTCGCTAGCATGGTTCTGAACCAAGTGTGGACAAGACATAAGTAGCCCCTGGTTTGCATCCATGTAACTGAGAGCAGAATGCCATGCACTCGAGTGGGAACTGGACCTGTGACTGGAACAGGGTCCAATATGAGCGGAACTCAGCACAGTGTCTTTCATCTCTCTCATTCCCGTAGCTGCTCTTCCCCTCCCCCTAGTGAGAATACAGGTGTTCATGCTACTAGGACCAGGCACTCAAAATTGAGGAAGGAAGATAAATAGCAAAGAGCCTGTAAAGACTGAAGCAACTGAGATTGAGCCTGAAATTATCATGCATCTATGTCCATATCCACAGCTACTGTGTGCCGATAGCTCCCATGGAAAGCTTTGACCTCAGTGTCTTGTATTTCTAGTGTGTTTTGAAGCAGCACTGGCATGTCACCTTGAAGGAAGCTCCGGTGAACTACTAAGATGAATAAACACTTCGCTCTGTCAAGTGTGACTGGATATTTGATACCCAAGCAGTGAGCTCCATGTCGGCTTGGGGAAACCAGGGTAGTAGTTCAGACATTTTCTGTCATTAAAAGAGGAGCAGATTTGGCCACAATAGCTAAGATTTTGGGCTGCACCCATCCAGAGTCCAGATTTTGTTAGTTGATGGTAAATATCTATAACTGATTTTACAGACAAGATTCATAAACATGGTCCCCAGCAGATCTGGCAAAGCAACTCTCTGGCAGTTGGAGGTTTGACTTCTCACTTCTGAAAAGCAAGGGGCCAGCTGAATGAATGATGAGGACAGCCTGGCATTGCTGACATGAGCTCAGCTGGGAAGGGGAAGATCATTGCTCTCTGCTGATTCAATTATAAAACAAACAATCTGCCATCTGTTGCATTAGAGAGGGAGTTTAAAAGTTCCTCTCTGCTGGTAGCACTAGGTAAACAGGAACTCTGTCCAGGATCTAACAAATACTGTGCTTGGGTGCCCCTTGCTCCTAGGAAAGGCTTTGCCCTGGAGGTGAGAAGGGAAATTGTTCTCCTAAGAAGAACACTTGATTTTTTTTTTTTTTCCCTTCCCCTAAGCTTCAAAAATTGCTGCTCCGTAGATCTGAACTGAGCCTTAGATGAGACACTCCACTCAAATATCATCTTGGTAACTGCTCCTGAAGAGGGTTATCATAAGCTCCTGTTGTTACCAACACCAATTTCACAATTTTCCCAGAAATGGAGGCTGATGCCACGTAGTGACAAATTTTAGTTTAAATATTCCCAACAAATTCTCCTTCCTAAACAAATTGGACAATTTGTACTAGAGGGAATGGCTTAGTGGCCCTGCTCTGAAATCACTAAACTACTGGGTCCTCTTTTCTTTCCCAGTTAGACAAACCTGAGTTCCATGCTGTTTAAGGTGTGTAGTTTCTTTTGGAGCACTCCTTAAAATCCAATGTCTCACTTGCTCTTAGTGGTCACTGCAGATCCCAGAGAACTTTATTCAGAAGTCAAGGAGGGGTTTTTGCCCTGATTCCTTTGCCTAAAATGCCCGTTCTGACTTCCCCTATCCTGTGCCATTGCACTAGGTGGTATTTTGCTTTCAGCTGGTCCTCCCCAGATCAGGTTATTTGCATCTGTCAAGTTACAGCAGAGTCAGCATTCAGCCACTCAGATATATCTAGCTTGTCATCGTCAGTATGAATATTTTATTTTCTTCTCCCTTGTTAATGTGTTTGAATGACTTTCCTGAGAACAAATCCTTCCAGCAGCTTTGACAGGTGACATCTTTTTTGATAGAGGGAGGTAAATATTTCTGAGCCCCAGAGAACGTGACTTAGTCTGTTAGTTTCCTTTACCATCTCTGGAGTAACTAATGAGCATTGGAAAGTCTGTGAAGATGGTACCTATTTATGAACTGGTAACATGTTTTCAAAACTCAGGTTTTCTTAACACAGTAACTGGCATCTTTGTGCAGGGAACCAACCCCAGAGTAGATAGACCCTCAGTTTAATTGAAAGCCTTTTGGAAGAACCATGTTGAATTGTGTTTAGCAACTGGCCCAGCAAAGTAGTGGGTAGCTTACCCTCTTGCCAAGTAATGTGTGTCCACTCCCATATGTATAATTTCTCCTTACAGCGAGAAGGGATAGGAATTCGGAATGGCCAGGGATTTGTCTAGCCCAACACCACATCTGTGGAAGTAGCAAGTACAAGCAGTTTCAGAGGCAGGTGCAAAACCCTGTAATAAACAATTATGGAATAACCTGTCCAGAAGGGACGTTTCTTCCTAAATCCGTTAGCTAATGGTTGGTTCAAACCAGAAGTAGGAGAGTTGATCTCCTCTTATAGATCGGTTGGAAGTATATGGCCTTCCGAACATAACAGTAGGTTTTCATTTTCCATTTAAATATCCAGTTCTCTTTTAGAGCTACTAGGCTTTTTGGTAGAAAGTAAATGTTATATTATCTATGGGCTGAGTTTGTGGGGCCTTGCACTCAACTCAGTGGCATTTGTTTGTCTGTCTGGATGTAACATGACTGTTGAACATGGCATCTGATCAATTCCACCAGTTCAGGGAATGTTCTAGGCACCGATGGGCAGAAGAAGCCTGTTGATTTTGGTGAAAATCAGAAGACTGAAAAGGGAGAGACATGCGGGACACATGGAGCCCCTGGCATCTGGTCAACGGAGCCAGCAGCTTGAATCTCTTTAATTGAAGGGGGGAGAATAGGTGGGCACACAGAACCCCTCATGTGGGGGAGATGGTTGGCACGGGGGGCACACAGCTTCCCTGGCATGGGTGGAAGAGGATGGGGGAAATGTTGTATAGGGGGAGGGAAAGTCGTAGAGCCCCAGCATGTGGCAGAAAGGGGAATGGGGAGCACGGAGATACTGCCCTGATGGGGCGAGGGCAGGGAAACACCCTGAGCCCCTGGCATGAGGGGCGTGGGATTACAGCGAATGTCTGACATAGAGGAGGATGGCAAGATGGCTCACAGGGAGCTTTTGGGGAATGGAGGAGTGCAAGAGGCTCCTGGTATATGCAGTGAGCTTGGCCTGCAGAAGCAACAAAGTGTGCAACCCTCTAGTTAGTCATCTTCTTGACACTCACCCTCCTAAAAATGTAGGCGTGTGTAGTCAACTGGATGTTCCTTGTTCTCTGTCTAGTGGTTTCTAGCTAGATTGGGCTGGGCAGAGTCCTCTTTGTTCAGGACCCTCTGTCGAAGGAGGAGACTCCCTATCCAAATATCTCCGTAGCTGCATCCAGGGCTGGTTTAAGGACTTTCTGTTTGGGTCAGCTGATTTGTAATAATTTTGTTCTTTTCTTGGCAGGGGGTTGGTGCTTTTTAGGCCATTTAGTCTAGTTCTACGGTTACAATTTTAACCATAGTATTGTGCCCTTATGACCTAAAATACAGTGAATTAAAAATCTTCTGTTTTGTAGTGGAAAATTCCATGCTGAAAGATTGTTCAACACCTGGTGTGGAATCATTCAGATGGTCTCCCCACAAAAATGCATCTACTACAGGGTGTGAAAACAGAGCTAGAATCTTGGGCCGGAATCTGCTCCAAACAGTCTACAAAACCCCTTTTCCCCCCCTCAGTGAGTTGAGGAATGAGGATGTGTTCTGGAATATAAAGGCTATTCTGAGGCACAGTGTGGAGGTTGGAGTAGGGGCTGTTTTTATTTTCCTTTGGCTGATTTGTGATGTTACTTGTGACCTCTTCATCCATCAGGGAGTAGCTTGAATCTCCCCAGAGATGCACTCTGGCCCTTCCTGTCACTTTCTTCAGCCCAACTTGATACTATGTGACCAGCATATATAAAGGAACAGAGCATCAAATCACCCAGAGTTCACTAGGAAGAATGCGCCCTTCAGAAAGCATGAAAACTCCGCAGACCTCTCTAGTTTAATAATAATTTAATCTTTTTTTGCCCTTCTGATGTTGGTGTATAACTTTATGGTGCTCCTTGAAAAGCTGTTGGGTTTTACACCCTTGTAGATAACGCTACTGCTTTCAAAGAATGCCCTCAAAATAATTTTTGTTGCAGATAGACTGTTCTTTTGCAAAGCCTCTGTAAACACAGCAAGATCTATTCAAGGCACGTGTGAAGGCTGGTTCCATGAGACATCAATGTCTCATAAAAAGTAAATTATGTTTAATGTAATTCTTACTACAGTGATTCACCCATCAGAAAAGGCAGAGTGCATGGCTTTCATTCAGCAGAGCTCTCTGTTTGCGCATACAGAGGAGCTAAGTCTCGTGCAGCTGTATCAAATAAATGTCTGTAGCATATTCTGAAGTAAAGTCTGGACCAAACACTCTGAAATGCCAACTAATTGTCCTTCGCTTTGTTGTCTTGTCTCCCATTCAACGGTGCTTCCACCATTCTCCTTTCAGTGAGGATGGGATGATTTCTGATAATGAAATAACTGGATCCTAGCAGTAACCCTGTGTGCCATGCCTGCATAGGGTCCCTAGAATGACTCCTTAGCCAGCCATGTGGATTAGCAATCTAACAGGTTCATCAACTTTATCCCACGCCTCCCTTGAGTTGAGGAATGTTGCTAAGGTCCTGACCATATAGCAGCAGGTGTAGGGGTCTGCCTATGTGCATGTAGCTTGCAGGATTGTGCAAGAAGACTGTGTAATCTGATTTGACCAGGAAAGCAAAAACAATGGGGTGTCAACAAGTAATGGACCAATGGACAGGAGGTGGGGGTGACCCTGTGGCTTGTGTGTGTACCGGAGACGCATATATTTTTTTTTCCAGAGGAGCTGAGTGCCCACCGCTCCCACTGGCAGCAGATATAGTTGTGAGACCCTCAGTGCTTAAAATGAGCCCTGTGGGGTTTGGGACCTGACCTACTTAATTACTGGAAAACAGCAAGGTCTTTTTGCAGTGAATGTTACATGTACTTCACTTAGCGTTCGTACTATTGCTCTAATGTTTGCTAAAGAACAGATACAAACAATTAGCCAGGCCTGCTCTGATTGTCTTCGTGACAGATGGCAGACCTGCACTCAGTGCATAGAGCAGGCATCTGCTGATACCTTGTGGACATTTTTCTGCTGACTGTTGTGCAGAACAGTTCTGCAGATAGTAGCATATTTTCAGTTTTCTCTCTATTCCCATGGTCATGGGAACAGCAGGGTCAGTGCAGCTGAAGAGCTTAACTATGATAGAGTCCTACTGCTTCTCCCCCCACCAATTGTATTACTAAGCAACACTTGAATGAAAGCAGGAGCTGGTGCTTTTAACATTTGAACTGCTTCCAGTGTCCTAATCCTTTGGCATCACCACTCTTACCACCGCAGCTGTGATGTCACAAACTCCGGACGATGGGTCAGGTGAGGAACAACCATCGTGAAGAGCTGAATGAATAGGGAATACAGATTTTGTAAAGCCTTCGATGAGCTCTTAGTGGGCTTTCAGTGATATAACCCACAATAACAGCACTCTTCTCTTTCTATCAGAGGCTCTCAAAGCACTTTGCATACCCCAGGTTTAACAACTGCCCAGCGGATTAGGTTAGTATTCCCCCATTTTACACATTGGGGGGGCGGCGGAGGACAAAACAGACACAGGAAGCCTCTGGTCATGAAGAGTCCCAAGGTCACACAGAGCCAGAATGGGAGCCAGGAATCCCGATTCCCAGTCTCCTGTTCTAACCACTAGATATACTGCCCTCCCAGAGGTAGGGATGGAACCTTGGAGTACTGATTCTTAGTCACTTGTATGATATTTTGTGTGTGTGTGTGTGTATAGGGCCTTTCATTATTTAATTTGTGTACTGCAGTGCTTTGCAGAGCTGTACTGTTGTATGAGAACTTTAGTATTTCATGCTGAAAGAACCCAAAATGTAAGATCTGTAATTAGCGTTTTAAAATACGTAAGAAATGGATTTGCCATACTTAGTATCTTAATGCAGTGAAATGCGACCCTGGTTTTCTCTGAGGCTGCCCTTTGGCATACTTTAAAACCGGCAACTGATGGATTTTCATGGGGTGTGGGAGCCAAGTGTATTGTAGCTTCCTATCCGACAAAATAAAAGATAGCGCATGGCTCAGGAGCTCCCGGAAAGAGCATCACTTAAAAGCAAAAAGATAATGGAAAGCTTTGTGAGTGATGCTGTACAAATTGCCAAGAATAGCATGCTGGCTGCTGTGAAGGTGATTGGCAGAGCTGTGTCTGGGAGGGCAGGGAAGGCTTGCATTTACCTGTGCCAGCTACTAAGCCAACACACAATTATGCCTGGTCTTTGCTGTCTAAAATGAAAGGTTGACAGTGGGTTGACCAGGCAGTAAATCATGCTGGGAAGGAATTCACTTGCTTTTCTGGATAGTCCTGTCCAAAACAGTCTGTCACAGTGACTTTATAGTCAGGAAAGTGACACTGTAAAGGTGACGTTCCAGCTCCTTTTTGCTAATTACAGATCAAATTAGCTCAGTTTGCAAATCATCAGACAATCCTTCTAACTGTTGGTGCTGAAAACACCAGCTGGTTCCCAATGGTGCAACTGTTCTTTCTGCCTCTCTTAGCTTCCCTGCTAATCAAGATTCAGCAATCAGAACAACTCTGCAGCTCCCGTTGATGCACAGAAGAATCCAGCTTGCTCTCCCAAAGCTCTGTGGCATCTGCAGGGCTAAGAAGGGCAGAAAACTTCTTCTTGACAGTAGACTCAGCAGATTGGATTCTATAGTGAGCAAAGAGGATGGTCATCTTCCAGCCATAATCGCCACACTTGAAAAGCTCTGGGTACAAGCATTTTGCTGACTTCTTTTCAATGTACCCAGACATACCTGCCGATATTCTATATATTCCTTCTCCTCAATACTGTCTTCTATCATGCCTTTGCTAGTTCATGACTGTTCAATCCAGCTTCTTGTTCCTCTAAAGCAGTGGTTTTCAACTTGTGGTCCGCAGACCAAGATTTCCAAATGGGTCCACACCTCCAGTTGAGATATTTTAGGGGTTCACAAATGAGAAAAGGTTGAAAACCACTGCACTCAAGGAGCCTGGTACTATAGCCCTCACAGCAGTATGGCTGAGTAGCTCCAACAACACCAAGTGGGTATCTGCACAACTCTGTTTGTAGCCAGATCCGGAGACGAGCTATGGAGCAGGCCTTCCAGGTCATAAAATGCTAGTTTGAAGCTAATCCATTGGCATGCAGCATATCCACTTACCTGTTAGCTGCCCCCATCTGCTCTTAGTAGCATTGAGATAATGTTCTCATGGGTTTGTTTTTGTTTTTTTATATCCTGCTGTCACCTGATTTCAGCTGCACTTCCTCTCCCTCTACAGGCTGTTGCTAAGTCAGTCATAATGACGGACATCTGATTGAAACTAGCTTGCTGCTGCAGCTATTTCAGGATGACTGCACGTAGACACCCAGGCTGAACATGCAATCTAGTACCTGCCAGACATACGTATCCCCGAGAGAGGGCTATAATTCCATCCTGAGAAACGATAACATTGTTTAGGAAAGTCTCCGAATAAGCAAGTAGAGCTAAACGTAATCTAGCTGGTCAGTCAGTCAGCAAATTCATTTTGCATTGTGCTATAGCCTAGTCAGAAAGCAGTCTGGTCTTGAGCATTGGGCTGCACTCTTGTATTCAGCCAACGCAGCAGTTCAGCTATCCACCTCCATGAGCATTTTGAATGCCTACCTGGGTCTCCTGGATTAGCATGTTAGATCCCAGATTTGTATGGAGAATGCTGCACGACTCCCATCCTTTTCTCCATAGAGAGTATTCCTTCCTTTAAATTAAAACTCTGCCCACAAGGGGGCGGGAAGACCATTACATTGGCCAAACTGGACAGTCTCTACGCAAAAGAATAAATGGACACAGATCTGACATCAGGAACCATAACATTCAAAAACCAGTGGGAGAACACTCCAACCTCTCTGATCACTCAGTGACAGACTTGAAAGTGTCAGTTTTGCAACAAAAAAAACTTCAAAAACAGACTCCAAAGAGAGACTGCTGAACTCGAATTAATATGCAAATTAGACACAATTAACTTAGGTCTAAACAGAGACTGGGAATGGTTGGCTCATTACACTAATTGAATTTTTTTCCCCCCATGTTAAATTCTCCTCACACCTTCTACGGGTCATCTCGATTATCACTTCAAAGTTTTTTCTTCTGCTGCTACTGATGGCTCATCTCAATTGATTGGCCTCTTACAATTGGTATGCGTACTTCCACCTTTTCATGTTCTCTGTATATATAAATATCTTCTGTCTGTTTCACTCTATGCATCTGAAGAAGTGGGCTGTAGCCCACGAAAGTTTATGCTGAAATAAATTTGTTAGTCTCTAAGGTGCCACAAGTACTCCTGTTCATTATAAACAATAAAAAGATCACTAATTATTCCCAGGCATGGGCCTAGCTAAATCAAAGATGAAACTGCCTACCTTAGCACAGGTTCTTGTTAACCATGAGGTATTACAAGAAATAGAGACAACAGAATCTATTCAGTGCATCTGTTTAAACTGCTTCCTTTCATGGATTTGTACATGCTATCTGGCCCCTGTCCTGTGATGGGATTGCCAGTTGTGTCTTTGCCAAGTCATGTTTGTACACTTCCATGGCCAGACTGTTGCAAGGTGGCTGAAGGTTTGTTTTGGGGTTTTTGTTTTTCTTATGCTCTTCCACTCCTCACTGCGGATTTTTTTCAGAGTAGTTCTTGGCTTGCGATAATTGGGAGAGAATAACTTGCATAATCTTTCTTCCCACAAAAGAAACTGGAATGAAAGAACTTTGCTTGTGTGAACTCCTCCACGTACTGCCATCCCTAGCTTTGCAAAGGGAAGTCCTGCTAAGGCAAGTAGCCTGAGGAGCACTGCTGTCATGCCCAGAAGTCCACGAATTGTTGTCTATGCCAGTTTGTCAGTGATCTAACCACTTAGAAAAAAATTGAGCCGTTTGTTAACCTCTGCGGGTCACAAGCTTTTGATCTGGTGCCTGTCACGTGGAAATGGGTTCAGTAAAATGAGAATTTTTATAATAAGCATTTACTTATAGCAGCAATAAACATTTCTGTGCCATTTATAACTAACACTTTTTGGTACTTTGATGTTGCAACCAAAACAAAGTTGCGACTCCAAGAATATAGAGCCCTGTGTGCTGGTGTCTTTAAAGGAGCGAATTCCTAGCTGGTCATAGAGCCCATCCCTTGGAAGGGGAAAGGAATTTAAGAACTTCCAGCACCTCACTTAATCCCCTTCCAGAATTCTTCACATAGAATTTCCTCCCCCATAGAAACTAGATGCTGTTAAGCACTTAGTCTACATGTCCTGAGGCTGCTCTCAGGCCACTTGTTCTAGAAAAATAAAGTGAGGTGATATTGTAAACAAGGGTTCTCGGGGGGGGGGGGGGGGGGGAGGAAACCATAATGGAGGGTTTTTTTCTGTTCAGATATAAGCATTTGATTAGTGATTCCTAAAACGTTAAGAATTGTAACTTTAATAGGGGTCCTGTCAGGAGGACATGCTGGAAACGCAACATACAGTGGGCTGGAGGAGGGGTTTCTGTCATACTGCCCTACTGCCACTCGAAAACAACCTAGGGGGGAAAATGGCAAGTATGTTACAGGGAGGCCCTGTGATGAGAGAGAGCCAGTGCCCGGAGTGTATGTAGTTGTGGGCAGGTTGCACTGCCTGTAGGGGTGGGAATGGCGGGGAGGCACGGACCTGACAGGTCATCTGCTGTGAAGGCTCCTCCAATGCAGAGTTGGGTGGCTTTCCCCCAGGGGGTGGAAAATGGATATCGTTGGATGGGGTGAGGTTTTTGATCAATGGGGACTATTTACTTGATCAATGGGATTTTGAAGGTTTTTCATAATGACAAGATGGAGCCTGGAGCTCTGGACAGGCACTTGGATTAATAAATGTCTCTACTTAACCTCGCCTTGTGTTCTCGTTGAACCTGAAGGATGAAATGTCTGTGCAAATCTGAGTCCGTGTCTCTGTCTATATAAAATATATATATAATTTTTGTAGCTGTGTTGGTCGTAGGATATGAGACACAAGGTGGGTGTGGAGATATCTTTTATCAGACTAACTGCGGTTGGTGGAAGGGACAAGCTTTCGTGTTTCACAAAGCTCTTCCTCAGGTCTAGAGGAAGTGAAAAGATATTACATCACTCACCTTGTCTCTCTTTTAATTTTATTCAGTTCCTAGATAGCCATGTCGGCCAAAGCCATATCTGAACAGACTGGGAAGGAGTTCCTGTACAAATATATCTGCACATCCTCAGCCATTCAGAACCGCTTCAAGTATGCCAGAGTGACATCAGACACCGACTGGGATCGTCTGACCCAGGATCATCCCTGGCTCCTGACTGAGGTAAGCACAATGACTTGCCCTTCTGCAGTGCCATTCATTGGAGAGTCTCTGAGCTTTTACAATCACTAGGCTATACAACATACTTCCTGTGACGTGGGTAATTAGAGTGGGAGGCTAGATGACCTGCCTTCAGAATCACACAGTAAGTCTGATAGCTGGGACTAAAACCCATGCATCTGGTCTTCTGGTCCCCTGCTCTCACCCTCTAGTATGGCTACTGCCAAGATGGCTGTACGTTGGAGCATTGCATGCAGGTTCTCTAAAGCTGATGGCAGTGACAGCCTGCATTGCAGAACGCTGTTCTATCGTGAAGTGTCAGTAGCTGTTAGGGTCCATGTCAGGAAATGTGGAGGAAAGTCTCCCAACGTGGCAGTGGAGCACTGAGAATTGATAAATGTGGCTTCAGTGATGCTGTATTGGTATCAAAGGAACCTGACTGTGTTGCTGATTTAAGGGCTTGAGTGACTGCTATTAAATGAAGAAATGTCAGCAGACAAATCAAGAGATTGGCCCATGCCAACAAAAAACTTGTGTGAGGTCGTCATGTAGCTACTACACTCTAGATATATCAGTCTTCATTCCCAATAACGTGCACTCTTCCGACACCCTTTCCTTACCCAAGCATTATGGAGTGGGTTGAGGATGATCATAGCATTTGAGTGACTGGCCTTCACTCTGACTAGTTTTGTGTTTCGCTAAGTAGATCTGTTGGATTTCTTGTACCTGAGCAAAAATGTAAGGTAAGTTTGTTGTTTTTCTTCCGTTTCCTAAGTCTTTTTGTTCTGCTTCCTAGCCATGCATCCTCTCCACAGAGCAGTGAGCATCTCTTCCGAGTTCCTTTCTCTGTTTGGCTAACCTGGCTCCTTTCCAGCTATTAATTACTTTAAGCCACCGGTTAGCAGAACATACATGTTCCACACTGTCCACTTACTTGCTGATTGATAGTACCTGCACAGTAACTAATGAAATGCCCACCACTTAGCTGCATGAGTCTGCTGCTGGGAAATATCAGCAGTATCTCAGAGAGATTTTTCAGGAATCCTAAAAGAACCATGGACAGCACACACCCTTTTGTTGGGGTTGTTTACTGAACAGTTGAAATGTCTGTGGGCTTTCAGTGCCCATCCAGCAAAGGGACACTGCTATCACCATATTATATACTGCAGTGCTTTGTTGTTGCTATATACCAGTGAGACTCAATCTTTCCAGACTACTGTACCGCTTTCAGGAGTCTGATTTGTCTTGCATACCCCCAAGTTACACCTCACTTAAAAACTACCTGCTTACAAAATCAGACCTAAAATACAAAAATGTCACCGCACACTATTACTGAAAAATTGCCTACTCTCATTTTTACCATATAATTTATAAAAAAAAAAATCAATTGGAAGTATTGGACTTACATTTCAGTGTATGCTATATAGAGCCGTATAAATAAGTCATTGTATGAAATTTTAGCTTGTACTGACTTTTTGCTAGTGCTTTTATTGTAGCCTGTTGAAAAACTAGGAAAATATCTAGATGAGTTGATGTACCCCCCTGGAAGACCTCCGCATACCCCTGGGGTACATGTACCCCTGTTTGAGAATTACTGCTCTCTAACATAGATCACTAAAGCTATAGTCTGTACTGGATGGATGGGGATGGGCAGTACAAGAGGGGAACAGCACTGTAGAGAATTCTCTCTGCTCAGCAGAAAGTGACCTATGTAAGCTTGAGATGTGTACTTCCCTTAGGCGGAACTTTCTGCAGCGGTCCAGTAGAGAGCTACTGTGGGTCAACTGAAATGTGATACCCTCCTAATTCCAGCCTTATCCCTGGCATTGGCAAATCTCCATGTGCAGAACTTGTGGGGGCGGTAAAGAAAAGAGTCATGTTTGTGAGAAGTCAGATTGCATTTGCTTGCTTCTCTGGCATTCCGTATTTCTACTTCAGTAACAATTTTGCCTTTACAAGCCTTGGCTCACCAGAGAAGCTTTAGTTAATGATGCATTTTGCCAAAGCAATTTGCAAAACCAAGGGAATAATGAATGCTGTTCAGCGTGGATTCTCAGGGAAGGAGAACAGCTAAACAAATCACCTTTTGATAATCTCATTATAATCACAGCTGCTCTCACAACTTTCACTCAAGGATCCCAAAGCACTCAACGAATTGTATCCCTACACCCACTGCTGACATATAGCAACCTCTGAAGTGAATAAAGGGCAGCTTTTTTAACAGCACAAAGCAACAACCTGCATCCGTTCAGGACAGGGAGTTAGGACAAGTCCTGTATCCAAATGAAACAACAAGGGAAATCGGATTTAGAATGTTACCACCCAGTTGGAATTTAGTCAGGTTAAGTGTCAGAACAAAAGGGAAATTGACTACAAAGTTTTTGGAGAATTCTTGGGATTATGTTCAGTTGGCTCATAACACAGCTCTGCAAATATGAGCAAAAATCCAAGTGAGTTTTCACTGCAATCAGGATTCTTCCAGGAAGGCTTCATCTGACTCTGTCCCTCTCCTAATGCCCACCTCTGCCAAAACCCACACTTACCTTTTATTGCAGCTGGATTTCTGCCCCAGCGTTTGTTCTGTGGCTATGATCTCTTGACTTTTTTTTTTTTTTTTTCCTTTTTGAACTTGGTGGAATCTCTCACCTAGTACCAAAGGCGGTACTAGTGGTGCATTTTGCCCAACAACCATAGTACATTGGGTGCCAGCCAGTAGGTTAAACGAACTCTCCCCCAGAACATTTGCTGCAGAGAATTTACTTAATTTAAAACTCAGTTTAATTATCTGCAGAGACTGTCTCTGCTTAACTCAAAGCTTCTGATTTTTCTCTCTCCTCTGACCCCTCGTGTCTGATATTCTAGCGTCTGGTGGTGAAGCCGGATCAGCTAATAAAACGGCGTGGGAAGCTCGGATTAGTTGGCGTTAATCTTGACCTTGGTCAGGTGAAGGCTTGGCTCAAACTACGTCTGGGGCAAGAAACTACGGTAGGTATGGAGCGTATTGGCCAAGATTCTAATGGCAGATGTAGCAGTGAAGAGATGAAAAGTCACTTGTATTGCTCTGACCCTTTCATGCTATAAACCTGATCTTTAATGGGCTTTGTATGTTAGTTTCTGTGTGCCAGGTTCTCCCTCTTGCATATGCCAGTGTAAGGCAGGAAGAATCATTGAAGTGATGCTGATGTAAAACCAAGAGAGAGGAGAATCTGGCCTGCGTGTATCTACTGTTGGGAATTAAGCACCATTTGGTAGCCCACTGATGGCACAATTCAGTCGACTTACTACCCATTATTTATATCCAATGACTAAGCCTATTGTGAAGCACTGTCAGTAAAAAAAAATGTGGTGAATTCCCACTGAATTCTCGTGTAATTCTAAATATCTGTTGGAAACAGTACCTTAAAGAGCCAGCACTGCCTCTAGTTGGGGTGGCTGTTTCATTTTACTGGTGCCCAAAGTAGCTGTAACAAGACTGGTCTAAACGCAAAGTCCTCACATCACCCCTTCGTTGTTGCCAGCCAGTGTATTAGTCACTGTCTGTTGGCTGACAATGGAGTTTTGTCAGTCCTCTTTTTAATTGGATGCTGTCTTGTAACTTTTATTCTCCTGGGAACACTCTGACAATGATAAACACACCTGTTATCTCCGCCTCTGCATCTCAGGAGTTGATGGAGTCGTGCTTCCTGGAGGTAACCAAGGCCTTGTCATTCCTGTGACTGATAGGCAGCTGGCTCCATCACTGAGATGCACAGCAGGGACTGCAAAGCCACTGCTGAAGGACGTTGTGAAATGGGGCAGGCAGCTGCATCCGGGTGGGGCTGCCCCTGGAGAAACAAGGGGTGTTGACATAACTGCTGGGGATAATGCAATGGCCATGTCAGAATGAGTGGGCTCAGTATGGGGGCGTGGGCTCATGACCCAGTATTTTTGTCTCTCCCCCATTTTCCTAAATGTGTTGAGCCTTTAAAGGCATAAAAAAATCATTCAGGGTAAAAACCCATTTAAAAAAGGATTAAATCAGACAAGGCATTTTGTTATCCATAAAACAGACCTTCTGGAGACCTGATTATTCTATCTTCATATACATTTCTCCCCCCACGCCCTCCAAATTAATGTTCAGGGCTTGTGAAAGTGGGGGATGATAGCACTAGTTAGACTGAGGCAGATTAGACTACTTTTAACCGTGGGTTTTGCAAGCTGCCTTACATAGCTCTGCTGATGACCCTTACTCCTGTCCTGCAGCCCACTGGTATCCCAGTCTTGGGGGTCTTGTGAGCAGGGGCTGATCACTTCAAATTGCACACTGGTTTGGGGAGCTGGACAACTGTCTAATATTAAAGAACCACCAAACTCATTTTACATGATGACTTAAGATGGCATTTGAAACCAGGTTTCCATTTGTATGAAGTTAAAATAGTAACCAGATGTTCCTGATAGATCTCCCATCCCCTTCCATGATCACTAATATTTATAACCCATAGTGTGAGCCTAGAGGACAGGTCGCTGTCCCTCCACAGCCTGTGTTTTGGGAATGGTTCCTCCCAAGCCTGCTTTTCTGGGCTGATGTGGGTGTTGATCTCCTGGGTGACTGCATTCTGCCTTGTCTGAACCCAGCCTGTGAGCTGCGGCCTGTGGCTAGGCAAATGGATTGTGGCCTGTGCTGATGGCCTGTCATTTTTGCCGTTCATCTGAGGATAAAACCATTCTGGTGCCTTCGTGTGCCCTAGCTGATGTAAGCTGTCAGCCCAAGGCAGAGGACAAAAACTGACTATTCATCTGACGATAACCCTTCTGAAAATCAGCCATTAACAATGTCCAATGAGAAAATTTGGGTCCTCCTGCCCCATGCTGGTAATAATACTGTGGAATGTGTTTTAGTTACTGAAGGGTTAAGCGGGGGACAGTACATGCATCTCGTGTAGCACTTAGTACTGAACTAAGTGGTGCCCTTTGGAAATATTGTGCTTCTGGGATGTGAAGTGGCAAACTACTATTACATTGCAGTTTGAGTAAGACCAGCAGCCGCCACTGGAAAAGGGGAAGGCAGACTTCGTAGGTGATGTCAGTACAATGTCCTAGATTGCCAGCTTTCTGGAGAACACAGACCATGGAGATGTGGGAACCACTGAGCTCTGAAAAGGCTCCCTGAAGCTTCCTTTGAGTGTTGAAATGCCACAGATTAGCTCAGTGGTCTTCATAGCCGCAATAGTACACGCTGCCATGCTGGAAAGTGGAGATCTTGGTTTCAGGGATACACATTCCAACCAATAGGTTGTTGGGAATTGATTTGAGTCAGAGCAGCGTTAAAGACATCTTGGAGTGTGTTTCTGCCATGTCTTAGTTGTGGGTACTGTGTGAAGCTTTAATGGTGTGTCTCTCTCCTATCAACAGATCGCTAAAGCTACAGGTATCCTTAAGAACTTCCTGATCGAGCCCTTCGTCCCTCACAAGCAGGTTGGTATTCCAATTAAAACACAAAGAAGTGCTCCAAAATAATCTTGTTTGGCCCAGACTGACTGCCCTTAGGGGTGGTGAAAGCAGGCACTTGAGTGGATGTCATAAAGGTGATGACACTGACGCATGTTGTCACTGAGAAATAGAGAGCTTTAGAAACTTTGCACGGAGACAGCGAATTACAGCTGCACTGGTTGGTTGCTGTTCCTCCCCACCAGGAGGAAATCCTGCCGCAGTAAATATCACATGGGAACAGGCAATAAATTGTTCCTCCAATCTGGTGGCTGTCAAGCAGGAAGAAGAAAGTGTGCTGAAGTGAGACAATTTACGTGATATTGAGGGAGATGTAGCTACCACCTAATCTTCCCCTGCCTTAGTCTGTGGTGTTGATTGTATGCTACTTTCAACATCTGAAACTGAGGTTCCCTCATTTTGCCCAACTGAGGATTGTGCTGGCACCTTAACAGGCATCTGAAGCCTGTACTTCAGCTGTTTAAAATGGGAGCAGATTGCAGCTGACCAAGGAGACTACAGGTCCTGGGATATGATGTGCCCAGTAATAGCTGTTGAGATCAAACTGGAGCATTACGTGCTGGGACCTGAAGTCTCCACAGGCTGCCCCTCTAAGCACAGCCATGTAATAGTCTATAGAATTCCCTGGGATGTATTAAGGACGTCTCTGATGGACACCAACTACTCCTGGGTTGGGTTATTCAATCAGTTAACTTGGGGACCCCTGGAAATTTAGCTAAGCAGTGCCATTGCTGGGTGTGACTTACTGCCTAATGTTCATCCCCCTGGTCTGTGCAACAGGAAGAAGAGTTCTACGTGTGCATCTATGCTGCGCGCGAGGGGGACTATGTGCTCTTCCACCATCAAGGGGGTGTGGACGTGGGAGATGTTGATGCCAAAGCACAGAAGCTCTTGGTGAGGGTGGATGAAAAGCTCAGTGCCTCTGATGTGAAAAAACATCTCTTGGTGCACGCACTGGAGGAGAAGAAAGAGTAAGCAGGGATATAATTCTACATCCTATATGCCCCCAGTCCCGATGTTCTATATGCCAACTCTCCTTCCCAAAAGCTCTCACGTTTCAGTGGAGTTGATCCTCATTTTTCTCCCTGAAGGTCCCTCTCTCTCTAGCTTATGAGTTTGGGCAGGAATGTGCACTGCATCCCAAACAATCTAAGTTCCTTGGGGTTGTCTGTGTTTCCTGATGAGCTGCAAAAGGCATATTTTACCATCCGCCTTCAGCCCAAGGACAGCCCTTTTTCCCCCCTCCCCCATCATTCTTTATGTAAGGGCGGCAGGACAGTTCCTAGAGTCTGATTGCTGTGTCTTGCAGGGCTTGTAAAACTACTTGAATCCAGTGGCTGATTATGGAAAGGTATGATTCCTTGTCCTGGTTAAGCTACTCGAGATTTTATAGCCTCTCTTGATATTCAAAAGCTTATTTCAGATCTTCAGATTTCAAAACTAACTATTAAGCATCTCGTTAAAGAAGATGCCGGTAACTAATCTCGTTATTCATTATTTGGAAACACAATAAGTGCTGAAGGCCGCCTTTTTGACATGCACCTCATCAGGCTCTTAGAGCCACTCTTGTTCACTCCAGTCTTTCCTTTCTCTGGCTAATGGTCCTTGAAGTTGAGTTCTGACAAAAGATGCACATCTGACAGAGAGAGAGATTTCTGCCTCCTAATGGGATTAAATCAGATGACAGTCTTGAGATGATAACATTTTCTCTGCAGTTTTTTTTTAGTGGGGGTTTAGTGACCTCTGAGTCATCACCCAGACATCTTCCCATGAGAATGAAAGAAATGGATAGGAGGTAGCTTCTCCACAGACAAAGATGATAAAGGAACTGAGACAGGCTCTTCTATGTCAGTTATGTGTCTGCCTGCTCTAATGAATTTATGTATTTTAATTTTTGTGCAGTGTCCTGGCTAGCTTCATATCTGGCCTTTTCAACCTTTACGAAGACTTGTATTTCACATACCTGGAGATAAATCCACTAGGTAACTCTGACGTTTTGGGGAGAGGGTAGAAGAATCACTGCAGGGTTGCTTTGTTTGTTTAACAGTGAGATTTTGTTCATCCTTCCACATTATATACATGTCAAAGTAATACCTAAGCAAAAGTGATACAAAAAATTTCATAGGCTTTCTATGACTAGTTAATTCTATACCTCTGAAATAGACTGTATTACCGCATGTGTTAGTTTCTAGCAATATGTGTTAGTTTCTAGCAATAGCAAAATAGAAAGTTTTGTTGGGCGAATCTTAGGTAAAGTTGAGGCCCTACACAGGAGGGAATCAGATCATTTTCAGAAGATGTCTCTAGTGATGTAATTGGCCTGGTTTGGCTATAGAATACTCTGAATGGCTTAAAGAAAGCAATGGAAAGATCCCTGCATGGTAAATTTTGTGCAAGCAGACTGCAGTTTTCATACAGGTTTTTAAAAATCTCTGTTGTAGATTTTGGTGTACTAATGTGTGTTCCTAATGGGTAACATGCACCCATCAGGGACAAAGTGGTCTATGTGTATCAAACAGATACTCAGAATTTTGTGGTATCCATTTGCCATGGATAGTGGAGTTAGACCCCCCCCCCCCAAAAAAAGGGGGGACTTAGTGGGTATAGACCCTGGGATGGCTCTTTGTATAGAGGTGACCTTCACCAAAAGTCAATAATATAAAGCAAAAAACAAACAGGCCACCACTCCTAATACAGAAAGCATCACAAAATATCCAGTTAGTGGGGAATCCATATTGTTAATTCATGCATAAGGATGTACAAGCAAAAGACTAACTCTGGTGAATCTCTTAATACAGTTGTGACTAAAGATGGCGTCTATGTTCTGGATTTGGCTGCAAAGATTGACGCTACTGCTGATTACATCTGCAAAGTGAAATGGGGGGATGTGGAGTTCCCCCCGCCCTTTGGCAGAGAGGCTTATCCAGAGGCAAGTAAAGAATCCACTGTTGCACAGTTAACGAGAAATCATTCTCCATATACCTAGGTCAAAATGTCCATGACACAGATGGGGCTTTCCTTTCTTATACAGCCCTGTAACCATAGTTCATGTTGCTGACAAAGCTGACCTGGTAAGTAATAGATGTGGACCATAGCTCATGGTAGTTCTTACATTGGTATTCACATAATGCCGGTAACAGTACTCTTCGCTGTAGCCATTTTTCATCATTACATGGATCTTCCTTGGGCTCTTCTTCTCTTCTCTCTCATTTAGAATTTTTACCTTCCTTATTAACTGGAGGATCAAATTTAACTGCATTGAATTAAATGGCAGGTATGCTACTGTGTGTGGTGGGGTGTTCGTGTATTTTAGTATTGTGCAAGTGTTGTCTGTGTTGGAAAGGCAGCCCCTGCCATGTTGGCTAACCATAGCTGTTTCTGTGCCATATCATGTTGATGGTGCTTCTAGAGTCAATGGTCACTCAGCATTTCTGTTTATAATCCACACACACACACACTCTCACGCACACACAGACTCTCTCACACTCTCAGGAGTTATAACTCGTGTAAAATCTCTGTCTGGGCTGAAGTCTGATGTGTTGATCCAAGAAGAGAATTTTCCTCTATCAAACTTTGAAATAAAATATTACATCTGAAACCAGTTGCTGGCCTGCGAAGTCAAGAACAAGAAAAAATTGGGTAGGATTTTTAAAGTACCTTAAGAATACAATTTTCATTGGAAGTCAACGGAACTTGTGCTCCGAAGTTACTTAGGCACTTCTGAAAATCCCACCCCATATATAGAGGCTTCCAGCAGCATCCGAGATTGCTGGGTGTGGTGCACACTCACTAATTATGCAAAAACTTTTTTCAGATGCTTGGCCTGGCACTTCTGGAAGACTTGTCTGTTGTTCAGACCATTCATTTTAATAATCCTAATGATGTTTAAATTGGGAAAGGTTTTTTGTAATATGGCCAAGAAATCCATTTAGATATTTCCCCTGCCATGTAGCTTGCTGGGTGCCAACACTTAATTCAATTTGCTCTTTAATGGATTCGTTTAATTTCAGCCTGTCTGAATCATCCCCCTGAAAGTCACTCTGAAGGTTATTCCATCTCTATGCTCATTGAGAATGTTAATGAACTCCCATTACAGTGCTTAGCGTGCCTGCCTGTTGTGATGGTAAAAGAACACAATGATGAGCCAAATGATGGCTCTTCTCAGTGATTAGATCTCTGGCTGCAGCTTAGTTAGAAAGTTTATAACCAAGGGTGTTTTGGTAACACCCTTCCCCTACTTTACAGCATCAAAGGTCAGCAGAGAGATTTTTTGAATACAGTGGAGTTCCACGTAAAGGACTGTTTGGGCAAACTTTCTTGCAATTGAGGCATGTGGGGACATGGAACCTGGGAGCTTTCAAAATGGAGCATGGCCAGCAAAGTAAAATTCCCATCGTGAAGTGACAGAACAAATACAGACAGATAGGGTGACCAGACAGCAAGTGTGAAAAATCGGGACGGGGGGTGGAGGGTAATAGGAGCCTATATAAGAAAAAGACCCAAAAATCGGGACTGTCCCTATAAAATCCAGACATCTGGTCACCCTATAGACAGAAATTTTAAATCGCAGTGCAGCCCAGTCACATTATAACTGGCTCTGCATGACTCCCAAAGGCTCTTTACTTAAACATGGCCGGTCTTAACTCCTACTTGGTAAGGAGGAACATGCTGTCCAGTAACAAGATGACAGTGGAGATGGTTGGGGTTGACAGTTTTCACAGGCAGGAATTTTAATTTGTTTCACATTGGTCAGTGGTGAGATCTATTCCCCTCTGATGTTGTCCCTCCAAGGGAAGTGGGGTAAGCCCCATCTGCAGGGACATTTTAAAACCGGACTGGACAAAGCCCAGGAGAACAGCCCTACTCTGCCTCTGCGGGGATGGGGTTAGATGAGACTGAGAAGCTCTCTTCCACTTCTGATTTCTAGGCTTCTGGATAGAAATACAAATGGATGGGTGTTGTCAAAGCAGGTTACTAACTGTAGCCTGGTGTCCAACAACAAGAATTAAAAGGCACTAGGACCTATGTGGTGGGCCTGACTTTCCGAAGTTCTGAGCACCCACAATTTCAGTTGAAGTCAAGGTGAGCTGCAGGGCCTCAGCACCTCTGGAAATCAGGCCCAGTCTCCCTAGCCCACAAGGAGAGTGCAGTCGCCTTCCAAAACATTTGTGCTTGTTTGTCTGCAGGAAGCCTATATCGCTGATCTGGACGCAAAGAGCGGAGCCAGCTTGAAACTGACTCTTCTCAACCCCAAGGGGAGGATCTGGACCATGGTGGCTGGAGGAGGGGCATCTGTGGTCTACAGGTACCAAGCACATGTTTCTATAGGGGACAGAGGCCTCTAACCCCAGAGAGCTGCCAGTGGAAAATAATTGATGCAGCTTTTGGAAAAGGGAGTTTTCCTAGTGCAGCAGCTCCCAAGCCGTGTGTGCTTGGGAGCAGGGGTGGCTAAAAAACCAAGAATTCTGTTTCATGAAAAATGTTGGTTTTTACAACCAAAGCCTGTCTCATTTTTTCACAAAAAAGTTTGAGAGAGACCGCAGAGTAGCCAATAGCCCTGTAGTTAGGGCACTCGTTTGGGATGTGGGAGACCCAGACTTAAGTGTCCAGTCTGCCTGAGTGAGATGAGGGAATTAAAGCTGGGTCTCCCACATCACAAGTGAGTGCCTAACCCCGTGCTATTGGCTATTCTGGGGCAGGTCTCTTTTCCTTCCTTCCTTCCTTCCATTGCAGCCTGGACCTGAGAAACCGTCCTGACAAAACTTAGTTGAAACTGATGCATTTCATCGACACCGAAACTTTTTGTGGAATTAACATTTTCCAGTGGAAACAAGTTTTCTGAAAAACCCCTGACTAGCTAGCTGTATTTGGGTCCTGTTTAGAGCCAGGACCAGCTGCCATGAGGCACCCCCTTTCAGGGTGCAATATGTTTGTGTCCTTGTTACAGTACTGAATAAGGTTTAATTCTGGGAGGTGGGTAAACCTATGAAGCGGGCTTTAAGCAGTGCTCTCAGGAGAGGAATCCAAACCCAACTTAAAGGACTCCCCCCGGGCGACTCTCCGCGGCCTTCTTCAAAACCTCTCTTCCCATCTCCAGCTTGAAGAATGCAGTCTTGACTGAGGCAGTCTCTAGCACGCTCCCAGACTCTGGGCTTTTCTGACCTCCGCCTGGCTGTGAAGTAGATTTTCTCTGTTTTGGAATGGAAGAAGCTAGTTGAATGTTATGTTTAAAGCAGTGACTCCCTCGTGGTGGTCATGGGCTTATTTTGTTTTGTCTTCTGTCCCCCAGCCTCGTATCTCAAAGGCCTTTCCCCTCACCTCTGGGAAATGTATTTGGGATTAATCATAGTAAGCTTCATGTGGAAAGCATCTTTGTTTTCAGGAAATACTCTGGCCACTCGAACTCCTTCTGACCACCACCTCTACCCCACTTCCTCCACCTGAGTGCTTGTGAAGTTTTATTAGGGCTTGTGAAGTGCCTGTGAAGAATATTTAGCATTTCCAATTGAATTTTTGTGCCTTCCTTACAGTGACACCATTTGTGACCTGGGGGGTGTAAATGAACTGGCAAACTATGGGGAATACTCTGGAGCCCCTAGTGAGCAGCAGACCTACGACTATGCGAAGACCATTCTCTCCCTCATGACTCGGGAGAAGCACCCGGAGGGTAAGAGAGGGCATCTGGGATTTGGACTCTAGAGATTGCAGTCAGATCTGTTACAGGAACTCTTCCAGAGCAGTCTAAGGAGATCCGCTATCCAGTTGTAGCAGCAAAAACACTGAACAGATTTGAGCTGCTATCATGTTTGGTTTCAGAGTAGCAGCCGTGTTAGTCTGTATCCGTAAAAAGAACAGGAGTACTTGTGGCACCTTAGAGACTAACAAATTTACTATCATGTTTGGATGTCTGAACAGCTTACTGAGCTGTGGCATAGCCTCCCAAAGCAAGCAGTAGAAGCTCCATTACGTGGACTGTTCAAAACATGAGACAATGTCTTATTGTGGCCTGTTAGGATGGATGATTGGCACCTAATGGGTCTCCTCCCATGAAAGTTAGAGATGACAAAAGCCAGTATCTTTGGAATGGTAAACGAGACAAGTGTGGACCATCCCTCTCTTATCAGAAGACTTTTTGCTTTGCTATTGCAGGCACAAATCCCACTTCTTATCAAACATCTCTGAGTCTGACTAGCCATTCTGTCCAGGGCTGTGGCTAGCATCCAGAACGGAGAGACCCTTTGACTGTCTCTGCCGCCTCCTAAGCAGCTTAACACTTACGAGTGTGTCCTGCCAGTGTTCTAACAGCTGTTCGTTATTCTCCTCTTTTTCCCTAAGGCAAAATCCTGATAATTGGAGGCAGCATTGCTAACTTCACCAACGTGGCAGCCACCTTTAAGGTAGCCTATGATTCTGAAATACAAGGAAATGTATCCTGTTGGGTATCCTCACACACAATCCATACTCCCAGCTGGTCTCCTTTTTGGCAGTCTCAGCAGAGAGGCTAAGGACTGAGTGAATTTCCCTCTGCTCCACACACGCTATCTGGGCCGGGGTTGGAATATGTGTTGGGGAGGGAGGCTGCATGATGTGATTCTTGCATTGCTTATGCAGTGCTATTTCCAAGAGTGTTTCAGTCACTCGGCAGAGTGAAGGAAAGGCGGCACTGCTGCACAGAGGACTCAGGTGTGATGCCTGGTCTCTCGCTCCCTGGGCCGGCGGGGGTTCAGGATTAATGCTCTGCACCATAGCGCGTTAGACCCTAATTCAATCCCCAGTCTCATGCCCCGGCATAGACAGGATTGACAGGGCACTGCAGAAACAAGCCACTTGGGAAGGTGTTCAAGAGTGCCCCCTTCTGGCCAGTTATGGAGAGTGTTTGATGGACAACCATGAACGTGATTTGCAAAGAGTATAAAGCAGGAGGAGGTGTTCTGAATTCCAAGAGGGATGTGGAAGGCGGGAGTGAGAGGACCTCTCTCCACTAACAGACATCCATATGTTCTGTTTTAGGGTATTGTGAGAGCCATTAAGGATTACCAGGGCCGTTTGCAAGAGCATGGCGTGAGGATCTTTGTACGGAGAGGAGGCCCTAACTACCAGGAAGGGTTGCGTGTCATGGGTGAAGTGGGTAAGGAAACTCAACCAACCACTTAAGCTTCATTTACTTTGGGTACGTCTTCACTATCCGCCGTATCAGTGGGTAGCAATCAATTTATCCAGGATCGATATATCGCATCTCGTTAAGACGCGATATATCGATCCCTGAACGCGCTCACAGTCGACTCCAGAACTCCACCAGAGCGAGCGGCGGTAGCGCAGTCGACGGGGGAGCCGCGGCCATCGATCCCGCGCCGTCTGGACCCCAGGTAATTCGATCCAAGATACTTCGACTTCAGCTACGCTATTTGCGTAGCTGAAGTTGCGTATCTTGGATCGATTTTTCCCCCCCCCCCCCCCCAGTGTAGACCAGCTTTGTTGTCATTTTTCTTATTTCTGTTGCTCTTTCTTCAAACCTTGACACTTGACCTCATTGGAGAATCACTTGGGTCTTGTCCTCAAGCCTGACTGGGTTTTGTGTTTGCTTGTGTGCAGGAAAAACCACCGGGATCCCGATCCACGTCTTTGGGACAGAGACCCACATGACAGCCATTGTAGGCATGGCACTCGGCCAGCGACCTATCCCTAATCAGCCTCCTGCGGCAGCCCACACTGCCAACTTCCTCCTCAATGCCAGCGGTAGCTCTTCTGTGAGTTTTCCAGCCACGGGGATCTGCTTTGTTTTGCTCTGTGTGAAGAAATAGCTGTAAACCTTTTTTAGAAAATAGTGAGAAGAAGAATGACAGCAGGGTTCTAATCCCCCAGAGTCCAATGGAGGCTTCTGGCAGGGGACTTTCCTCTGTGGACTGGTCAGGCTTAATGCAATAAGACTTTCAGGGCTGGCTGTCCCCTTGCTGTTGCTCTCCTAGGCCATATCCATGCTGTGCTTGAAACGCTTTTGGCTACAACTTACTGTAATCTGTACAGCATGATCTGTCCAACACCAAAAGTAAATCTCTTCCCAGGGAAATCCTGGCAGCAGCAATCATGATTAAATTCATGTTCAGGTAACGCATATCTCATTCCTTTAAGCACAGGGGGTTGGTTCTCTTTTAATAGAAGAAATGTGTTGGTTACAACTTCTTCTCTCAGACTGAGGTGCTTTTTTTTGTCTTTCAGCCCCGAGAACATTGCCAGGGAAGCTTAATACACAGGAAAAATACTCTGCAATGCTCAGTAAACTGGTGTAGGCTGTCTCGCTGTAGATTCAGGCTCTGACTTTCATTGATTTTATGGTTTAAATCCAATATTAAAAGAATTACAGTTATCTATGTGAAAAGTGACATTATGTGCAATATGAACCTTTTTGCCTGCTGTAATGTAGGGTATGATCCGAAGCCCACTTGAAGTCAATGGAAAGACTCCCAGTGACTTCACTAGGCTTTAGATGAGGCTCCTACCAATACAAACTGGCCCCATTTCACATCTAGTGTCACTTCCTTGACCCCCTTTTTATGCAAGCCTCTAATACAATCCAATAAAAACAAATACTTAAAAATGTGGCATTACCTCTTGGGAAACAGTCTAACCCAGACTCCCAGATGTGTGGGGGTTTTACAGCCCATGAAGTCCTGGCATTACACTGCATTAGGTGTAAGAAAAGGCACAATTTGAACAAGGTTTGTGCCTGTTTCCGCCCATCTGGCCAACCTTGCAGTGAATCCCCCTAATACCAAACTCGCTTCTGCAGCAAATCAGCAATGTCTCAAACCCAGGAATGTGATTTTCAGCACCAAATAGTCTCCAGTGGGTCTTCTTGCATCTGGGGTGAATCCATCACTTAGAAACACAGCCCCTTACTACCCTCCGGCGGGGGAGGGTGGGCATCTGAAACATTTGTCTCCAAAATTAATTTTCTTCCATTTTCTTTGGAGGATACACACTGCCAAAGTCAGTTGCTAGCCCTCAAGAAGAAGTTCATCAGGAAGCCTCATTCTGCTGTCATCTTTTGCTGACCCTGCTCCTGGGTTCTCTTTCAGACACCAGCACCAAGCAGAACTGCCTCTTTTTCTGAGTGCAAACCTGATGGGATTGCTCCAGCCAAGAAAGCGAAGCCCACGACACCTCCTGGTAAGCCCGGGGTTCTGATGGATCGTTAACAACAGTGCTTTCTCACACACACACCTTCTCTGGCTGCCAGTTGTTGCAGGAGTGAGTCCCAGTGCCTACCCTTCCCCTCCACCACTTTCCAGCCTGGCATAGGGGGGACAGTCTTCACTACCCATATTTGTGGATAATGAGCAAGAATCTTGCTGTAACTTGGATGTAGCTGTTTTTTAATAGTTGTCACTTGGAGTCCCACTAGATTATGAAAGATGAGTCAGGGTTGTCTTTGACTCAGGATGTGTCCTCCAAGGGAAAAAGCTAAACTTGAGAAATCCAGCTTTCTCAGCTCGTTACACGGGTGTAGCCAAGGTTGGTTGGGGTTGGGTTTTGTTTTTGTTTTTTTTTCTGTTTTTGGATGTGCTCCGATAGTAGGCTGTTGGAGGCCACATAAGTACCTAGAAAAACATTTCCCTGCATGTGGATCTTCCTGGACTAATGCCATTTCGGTGTTTGCTGAAAACCTTGCTAGTGCAATAGAGGTCATGGCCTACTTCTTGAAAAACATAATGAAAGCCCATGATATCAGATTCATGATTTCTTAATTCAGATAGCTGGGAACTCTCTGGCTTGACACTATCGTTTTGGATGTACTTGTTAGAAACTTCTGCAGAGAAGGAAGCTGATGGCAGAATTGGGGGTAGGAAAAGGTGTTTGTGGAAGACAGTCGGATTCTTGGTTTTCTTCCTCGAATTTGAAGGCGATGCTGACCTTATGTATGTGCAGAAAAATGAATGATTTTGGTGAGATTAAGTCCTGTTCCTAGTAAGCCAGATCACAAGAGCCAGGATTGCTATCATAGTCAGTACTAGCTGGAAATTCTGTGGACAGTCTTAGCAAAGAGGTTGACAATTAAATGGATTGCGGAGACTATAACGTGTCTTATAGTGCCGAGGATTGCTCTGCTTGAGCCTGAAAATATATCCACATTGGGCTGAGCAAAGATTCTTGGGTGGTGAAATTACAAGTTTGATATCCAGCTATCTGGAAGGCAGATGTTGTGACTTCAGTTCTTTGGAGCTGCTCGGTTGCGTTGGTATAATGTCTTATAGTATTGGGGCAACCTAGCCATTTTTTGTTAATATGCTTATTTTCCTCTGTATTGTTAAAACACTCCATCTATTGTGGCCTCTTGCTTTTCAGAGTTTGCTGTTCATGAAAAAACTCTGTAGGGCAGGGAGGGCACAATCTAACCAACTCACCAGGCACCCTGATGGGCTGTCAGGGCTGACAACAGCCAGAGTTCTTTGTTCCATCAGTTGTGTCATATTGTTGCATTGGTGATTCTCTCTTTAACAGATTCAGCCCCAGCTTCAAGACCTGTGCAAGGTAGGACACGTGTGACTAGCTGAATGTGTCTCGCCTTGCTGACAGCTGACTTTTTTTTTTTTTCTTCTTCCTCCCCCTCCCTTGCCCCACGCTCCCATTTTCTCTCTCCAAAAGTTTGCAGTGTTGTCTAGTCCCGCACCTCTTCCCCTCCCCTCCCTCATGCAGCATATGTAGCACAGCACCATTCTGACTTTTCAGCTGTTTTTGAAATGCAGATCTGACACTCATTTGTTCCAGGGACAGTTGTCTTATGGGGTAGGGGGCGGAGTGGGGACAAATTTCAGGCCAAAAGAAGAGAGCTCATTTGGGGGAAGATTTGAATGAATGATCAGTTGCCTGGTTTAACTCAGGCACACTGCAAAAGGTTTGATTATCTTAAAAACCCAGATATTATTAGGAAGATTTTGATGTTTATTTTACTGAGAACCAGGTACTAGTGTTTTTTAAAAACACATTTTATTTGTATGCTTAAATGGGTGCATAGTAATGCAAATACCATCTGTCTGTTTGTGATTCATGCAAAGCACAGAGGAAAGTCTTTGGATCAACCCCAAGTTGTGGTGGCTTCACATTTAAGCATGGGCTTAGTTCCTACTGAAGTCACGGGACTTTAGCATGCTCCTAAGCCCTTTGCTGAATGAGGATGGACTGCCAGGTCAGGGCCTAACTGAAGTTTGAAATGAGTGCCCTAATATGGCATAGAAGCAAGGCACCGAGGCCTAGCTCCACTGTCTCATGGCAGTGACATCAAAGACTGCGGAGTTCTAATCTGGCTCTGTTGCTGACTCACTGGGTGGCCTCAACTAAGTCACATTAGCTCTCTGGGCCTCTGTCCCTGTTTTATAAATGGGGGTAATGACACCTCCTGGAGTATCCTGGAGAAGTATAAAGACACAAATGCTAAGGATTTTATTTGATGTTTTCGGACTAGAATTGTTTCGAGACGTGAGCTAAGAGCAACCAGTCTGAATTAGCAGTCCATATACTCACGGGGATGGGAAGAATTGTGAATTTAACAAAAGGAGCAGGGTGGTATCTTATAATGCAGGTAAATAGCATTAAGGATTCTGCAAAGCCAGAAAGAACCTATCTGATTTTCAGCTCCAGGCTGTCGGGCGCTGCAGCTGAGGAAGAATCTTTAGACTTTTAGTTTGGAGTTAGTTGAGGAACCCAAAATGTCACTTTTAGCAATCCGTGTAAATGCACTTTAAGCAAAGAATCCATCCTCACTAGCTACAGAGCTGCCTTTTCAATGAGTTTGGTCTCAGAAGCCAGGTTCTGTGTTACCTTTACATTCCTGGGGCAGTCAGTCACCTGTTGCATTCTGATCTCCAAACAGAACTGAAAACCTAGGCTGAGTTTTGTGAAGCTCCTTTGCTTTTTTTGTTCCTTGTTTCCTGCTTTTTCTCCCCATTTCCTGCTCTCCCACTTTGAAAACTCGATCAATGGGAAGTCAAGCCCCTGTGGTCCTCCTAGGTCACAGTCCACATGCAAAATATGGGCTTCAGAACGATGCATTTGAGCTCTCTTCAGCTCCATAGAATAAATCTATAAATCCAGTTTGGGGGGAATGGTTGGTATATTTGGGGGGATGGGAGAAGGAAGCAGTTTTCCCTCCCCTCCTCCCCCATTTGTGAAACTGAAGTGTGGCTATTATATTGAAAACTCTTGGAAAGGCTGCTTCAGCTGCAATTTCATCTTTCTCTTGGATGAGGTGTCTGCTACTTCCTGCAATGCAGCCAGTGGGTTTGGAGTGGGGGAAGTCACTGAATGTGAAAACTTCTCAGCAGCCGTGTGCATGAAGTGCTGCATTACAGCTTTTTGGCACAGATTTATATGTGGGGGGTGGTGTTTTTTCTTCGTATAGGTAAAGCCACGACCCTGTTCAGCTGTCACACCAAAGCTATCGTTTGGGGGATGCAGACACGAGCTGTGCAGGGCATGCTGGACTTTGATTATATCTGCTCCAGGGATGAGCCATCGGTCACTGCCATGGTTTATCCATTCACGTAAGTGTCCTGTATCCACCATGTAGTTTTCCTGACTTCCCTTATCTCCCTTCTCAGATCTGTCCACTGGCTTTCTCCCCTTCAAGCTCCCTTTTATTCCTCAAGTCTCTGCCCACCTCCATCCCATCCTATATCTATGATAATACATTCTCCTACACTCCGACCTGCCACCTGAGCTGTTCTCCCGACTGCTCCCTTTGTCTCCCTTGCCACTCCTGACTATACGCCGTCTCTGTGAAATGGCTTGGAACAACCCCAGGGTTCATGTTTGCCAGGTCCCATCTCTGTCTTTCAAAGAATTCCCAAAAGTAGAATGGCCACACAACACTGGAATGTAGGAACTACCACACTATATAAGACTATTGGTCCATCTAGCCTAGGATCCTGTCTTTGAATGTGGCTATTTGTCTCCTTTAAGCTTTCTTTGGGGCAGGGAGAGTGCAGTTCCTTTAGCCTGACATCATGAACACTTAGTGCCTTATTTATCATTTTTCTTTTTTAATCCCTTGACTTTAGTGTTGAATCCAGCATCCCCAATTTGTTTAACATTTCCTGGGATCCTTCAGCCTGCTTCACCAGCCAAACTGAAAGTGCCAGACATTGCCTTGTTCATTCTGCATCTTGTATAGCTTAAACTCTCTGGACCAGAGACTCTCCCAGCTATATTTGTACTCTACCTAGCACAATGGAGTCCCAATCCTCATTGGGACTTTTGGCTGTAATCATGATATTTAATCCTGCAGAGCTTATTTAATCTCTTTGTCAATTGCGCTACATCTGCCTGGCTCCCTGTAGGATGTGGCTTTTCTGGTGCATGGTGCCAACATGCTGCCTAAGCTGCTGAGTCGTCCTACTGAATTGCATCTAGGAGGGGCTTTCTCCCTGAGGGAGGGAGTGAGATGTGAAGGCAACGCTTCACTGAACAGGCTGGGTGGCAAGGAGGAGAATGAGAGAGTGGCTGTTGATCTGTTTGAGAAATCTAGACAGTAGCTCCCTTAAGGGTTGTTACTTGTTTGCTGCTGGAGGATTTTTGTTTGTTTGTTTTTTTTCTTCTATGAATCTGAGATATGAGGATTAAGTATCACTGTCCTTCAGTGAATTCCTCCTCTGCCCCTTGTCAATCAACGACTCCACAGTGTTAGTTTTAGACTTAGAACATGAGGATTATATCTCTGGAATACCTTCTGGGTGAGAAGCACTTTGCACACTCTCTAAATGCAGGCAGAGCTTCACTTTCTGCTGAAAGGCAGCCACTTGGAACTTGGCAGCTGTTACGAGGAAGCAGCAACATGGCAGCGAAGTTTAAGACCAGAAATGAAGACGTATCCTGTACCTAACTGAATCTGCAGGGGGAATTTAGGTTGGCGAGGTGGAATTTGGCTAGGATGCTCAGGCTCTTTAACACCCAAGCATGATCAGAACCACTCAGTTCAGCAATCTGATTCTAGCTGCACAATCTCTCTTGACTGCAGAGAATGACCTCTATGAATGACGCTTTTACTGGGGTGCATCTCCTTGATGTGTCTGGGTAAAATCCCCCTTCCATGAAATGGAAATTCAGCCGACCCTAACTCTGCCCCGGTGTTTCTCAGGCATGAGGATGTCGTGCCATGTGCTCTCTTATCATTTCTAAATGTGTCTTATTGTTTCTTCACCTTGCTTTGTCTAGCCAGCTTCTGGCAGAATTGAGAGCCTGTTTGCTAACTTCACTGTGGAGCTGATCATCCTTGCTAGGTGATCCTGCTTTCCTTTACCCTCCCCATCCCATCAATCCAGCTTTCTCCTTATGCTTCTCTGTTTTATACACTGCACACCTGCCTGCTAGTGGCTCTTACTACCTTTACCTCTCTCCTGAGAGCTGAAAAGCCAACCTGACGGTGTCTGGGAATTGTGTTTTGCTGACGCATTCCTGTGCCTGCAGCGCTGTGTAGCCATGTCTTTTTGCAGCAGTGTGAATGATCAGGTCTGTCTCATCTTGGTGTTCATAGTGGTGATCACAAGCAGAAATTCTACTGGGGCCACAAGGAAATCCTGATCCCTGTCTTCAAGAACATGTCTGATGCCATGAGGAAGCACCCAGAGGTAGATGTGCTGATCAACTTTGCATCTCTACGGTCTGCTTATGACAGTACTATCGAGACCATGAGCTTTCCACAGGTAAGTGAGGAATCGGCAGCGGTCCAAGCAGTAGAGGATGCTCAGGCTAATACCAGGGAGACAATATTCTAGAACCACAGTGTTGGCAGAGTGTTTTGGGGTCCATGCAGAACACAGCTGAGTCTACAAGTGGCCTGTGAGCTGTAGAAGGGGTACCAAGGGTGTAGAACAACTTGTTGTCTAGTGCTGTATTACAAAGCTATGTCTTAATGGATTTTTGAGGCTTGTGGAATAGGGAGTCAGCTCCCATCTGCCTGGTGAGGAGGACTAGATTGGACTGGACTCCCCCTTCAGGACACAATAGCACTTCTTCTTCTTCTTCTCTCTTTTTTAATTGAAGAGTGGCGGGGATAGCTCTTGAACAATGCTACTGGTGTTGTCTTCACAGCACTATCATCCCAGGCTGTTCGTGGGACTGGGACTCAAAACTGGGCCCTTTCACAAGATAGCACCCACGCCAACAACTAGACAGCTAAGCTGTGCCCTCTGAGAGACACTTGATTTTGCCCTGGCCAGTGTTGTGTTTATAGAATGTTCTTACCTTAAATAATTCTGTCTGCTGCCTCCCTAGAATTTGTCAAGCTGTTGACTGCTGGAAGTTACTGAGTGAGTGAGCGTTTTCTCTATCTTGTGCTGCAGATCCGCACCATTGCCATTATTGCCGAAGGCATTCCAGAGGCACTGACACGCAAACTAATCAAGACTGCTGACAAGCAAGGGGTTACTATAATCGGGCCTGCGACTGTAAGAAATCCGCTATCGTGCTTCCTGCCCCTACACTCCTTCATGCTCGTTTTCAGATCAGTTTTCCTTACGGGGGGGAAATATACATTAGAATCTCTTTCAAATTCTTGTTTGTAATATACTGTAAAGCGCAGAGTCTTTCCCAGTTTGAAGGTCATTATGGAGCAAGCAATTCTATTGCTGCCTTCTGTTTGTATAAATCCAGGCAGAAGCAGCCTGCTCTACAGACACATCTCTGTGCTGCTCAGCTTCCATGTGTTCGTGAAGGGCCTGTCTCTTTCTTCCCTCTTCCTGTAGGTTGGTGGGATCAAACCTGGATGCTTTAAAATAGGCAACACGGGGGGGATGTTGGATAATATCCTGGCATCAAAACTCTACCGGCCTGGCAGTGTAGCCTATGTTTCCCGCTCTGGAGGAATGTCCAATGAGCTCAACAACATAATCTCCAGAACCACAGATGGGGTCTATGAAGGTGTAGCTATTGGCGGAGACAGGTAGGAAACTGTTTCTTCACGGGACAGATCTTCGTTTCTTCCAGTGCCTGACTCAAAAACATCATGGGTCTTTTAGAAGTTGTTGTGGAAATGTTTTAAATTAACCTTCCTCTTCTCAGAAACATTCAGTATGAAATTTAAAATAAATAAAAGCTCAACTTCCTTTCACTTCCCCTCTACTCCACCCAGATATCCTGGATCAACTTTCATGGACCATGTATTACGCTATCAGGACACACCGGGAGTGAAAATGATTGTGGTGCTGGGGGAGGTGAGTTAAACCCATCTGCTCCTCTGGCCAAATGTTCTCTGGAAACTTTTTGTTTCTTTATAATAGAAGTTCTTACAGTATTGGTTGAGAGACAGTTGAATCAGCTGTGGGAACGTCCAATAACAATTGCAGATGGGTTCATCTTAGTAACAGTTGTCTCTTCCTGCTAAAAGAGTGAATCTTTGCCTGTTCCTGTTTCACAGAAGTAGGAACATCCAGCCCTGAATAGGCCCACAGAGTCCTTTCCATTTGAAAAAAAACTATTTCTGGAGATTAAGAGAGGCTTGATTTTTTTGTTTTACAAGCATGTGGCGCTCTGTGTACGAGATGTGACAAAAAAGGGGATTCATTTAGAAATACTCCCCTGATTTTAAAAGCTGACTTCTACAGAAGTACGTAAGCTTGAACCCAGTCCAGCTACTCTTTGTTTCTCTTTGCAGATTGGAGGCACAGAAGAGTACAAGATCAGCAGGGGTATTAAAGAGGGCCGCATCACTAAGCCTGTTGTCTGCTGGTGCATTGGTACCTGTGCCACCATGTTCTCTTCAGAGGTGTGTGTGTGTGTGTGTGTGTGTGTGTGTGTGTGTGTGTGTGTGTGTGTGTGTGTGTGTGTGTGTGTAAAAATATGCACACTTGGGAAGGGGGGTCACTTCCTTGCATTGCACCCAGGGAACCCAAACCTTTCCAGACATCTGTCATCATTAGCAGTCTGCATGTATGGATGTAGAAGTTAACAAATCCTAAATGATAGTAGCGTTCTATATTTCTGCAGTACATTTCATCCAGAAAGATCCCAAAGGATTCTGCACACACAGGGATTGCCATGAATGTCCTGAGTTGGAATGTGGCAGCTGTTTAATGGCATATAATGCTGTACATCAGTTTAGGAAAGGGAAATGAGGAAGATGCAGCTTCCCTGTAAAAATTCTGGGGGCAGGGATGTAGAGGAAAATAATGTAATTAGCCACAGTGTAATAATATAGCTTCCAGATTAGATAATGCTTTGTGCCTTGCAGCATTAACAAGTGAGGGTCAGGGTCTTTGTGCCAGTGCTTGAAGTAATGAAGCTGAATAGAAAGTTGATATGACCATGTGCATTACCACTTCTTCATCTCCAGTCAACTTGGTTTCCTTCCTAAAGCTTGTGGAGTTACTTTACTCCACTGGTTTCTAATCCAATAGCTGACTCTATTTTCTCTCTCTTTATCAGCAATTAGATGACTGGATCTCTTGGTACTTTCTCTCATCATTAATAGGTGCAGTTCGGCCATGCAGGGGCTTGTGCCAACCAGGCTTCTGAAACTGCTGTTGCAAAGAACCAGGCCCTGAAAGAAGCTGGAGTATTTGTTCCCCAGAGTTTTGATGAGCTTGGAGATGTAATTCAGTAAGTGGTATGAACAGGGCACCATGAACATAGGGGTGTTCGCAGGGGATAGGAAACCACTGGGGTACTACCTCTAAACTGGCAGGGGAGATGTGATAACCTTGTTTTGTGAAAACACTTTTATTCATACTAGGTCTTTCAATATATATAATATGAATTTTGGACCAGAACTGCTTGACTTGAGTCCCCTTAGAGAACTGAAAATGAGCTGATGTCTGTCTCTTGTTCCCCCTCTGCCTAGGTCTGTGTATGAAGATCTCGTTTCCAAAGGAGTGATCGAACCAGCCCAGGAAGTGCCTCCCCCCACTGTACCAATGGACTATTCTTGGGCAAGGGTAGGTTGTGTATCTTGCCATCCAGTTACTTCAGAGCTGGCTGGGATGTTTGCTGGGATTTCAAATTGTTTGGGAGATTTTAGATGATAAAACTATTATGGGAGGGAAGGTAGTGGAAGGTATGTTTCTCATGCCATCTGATGCTGATCATTGACTTATCAGTGATTCCCAGGTGAAGGAGAGGTACCAAAAGCTTCTGACGTACATTGCTGGAATTATCCATTAGACCTCCCAGACTCTTCTACAATAGGTACTGCATGGTGCCAAGATAGTCATCCCACATTTTGCCACCAATGGCTTAGTCACCTGACAATCTGGTTACAGATGTTTCACTCCCAACAGCATGTATGCTGGGACCAGGAGTCTCAAGACTTTAGCGGGGCAACATCATACCAATAAAATGCAGTGTGATGGAGCAATGTCTTGATGCTGGGATAATGCAGAGATCTTAAAGCATGGGCTCCATAATATTACCTGTAGAGCTGGGTATTGGGGGGGATGTAGCTACTTCTATACCAGGTAGCAGATGACACCAAAAAATGTAGGCAAGTAACTGTTAGGCTACCCTGCATTGGACTAGAGAAAAGTGATTCCTCTTGGCTTAATTCAGGTACTGGAGTTGGGTAAAGAGCAATCAATGTCATCATTTGCAGAACAGTTTGGTTTGTGGGGGGAGGGAGAACCGGGGTGAAGGGTGTCCCTTATTTCTAAACTGGATTGGATCAGTCTCCTCTTTCTGTTCCATCCTTCAGGAGCTGGGTCTGATCCGGAAACCAGCTTCTTTCATGACCAGCATCTGTGATGAGCGGGGCCAGGAGCTGATCTATGCTGGGATGCCTATCACCGAGGTCTTCAAAGAGGAGATGGGAATTGGTGGGGTCCTGGGCCTGCTCTGGTTTCAGAGGAGGTGAGGCTGCTTTTTGGATGCTCTTGATTCCTTTTGGCTTCAAATTTAGCTTGATTTTAATAGGGATTAGGCACAGATGTAACTCTGGTATTTCCTTATGAACAAGGAGAGACTATTGTACAGGAAATACCCTCCCAATATCTGCTCTCTCTGAGAATATATCAGAGTTTGAAGATCACCTACACTTCTTTGACTTTGAGGAGGGGGGGAATTCCAGAAACATGGTGGAGCACTGAGGAAATCCCTCTGCGTTAGTTCTGTTACCCCTCTCTTGGCCCTGTTTTACGGCCTCCATCCTTCAGCACAAAAAGACCTGACAGGGTTGTCTGCAGAGCCTATAAATTTTGTTACCAATGTGCAGGGAACCTTTTGAGTGGCAAAGATACTCCCCCTCCTTGCCTGACCTCCAGCTGACAGTGGCGGCGGGGAGGAGGGACGGAGTGACGATGACACACACACAGACACCCACACACCTCCTGCACAATACTCTCACCTCTAGCCAGTCCAGGTGGCCAAGGAACTAAGAATGGAACTCAATTTCCTACATAACAATGTTGAGTGAAACCACTAGGTCACCAGGTGAGCCAACTAAATGTGCCTGCTGAATGATCCCAGATTTAAGGGGATTTGGTGTTGCCAGGAATCTGGATGTGAACTGGAAATAATCTGCAGTTAAGATGTGGAAAATACAAGTTTGGGACAACAGGTGGGCCCACAAAAATGGACAGGTGCCCCGAGACCCCTGAATTTGTTCAACAACTTATGTATGTTGGGCACAGGGAGACCGATTTGGTGGTGCGCTGGATGCCGCAGCTTTCTGGGGACATTTATTGCAACCTCCTCTGAAAATCATGTCCTTGCTGTGCAGTGCAGGAGCTGTCACTTGCAGTAATTCCCGCAAACACCATCCACTAACAGATAGTCTTGATAAAATATTCTTACACAGAATTCCTCTTTCGTTCCAACGCACCCAAGACAACCCCAGCTAACACTGAGTGAATGCTAGTATGAGTGGATGTCCAAGGTGGCCTCCATCAGCGTGTAAGGTTGGGTTCTGTGACACAGAGGTGTTAAATGCACTTGGCTTTCAGCTGTGGAGACCTGGGTTCAAATCTTGGCTTTAGCTCAGAGAGCCAATTCTATAATGAAATAGCTATCCATAGGGGGAAAAGAAATTCCATAGTCCATTTCATTCACTCCCCTTGGGTTTAAATCACTGATCAAATGGCCAGACCGCTGCAGCCATTAGACTATCTGAGAAATATACCACTGTACAAAGCATTGAGTGCACTAAGCAGAGGTATAAAACCAGCTTTTTTTTCCTAGCAGTCTCAGATAATTCAGGGAGACTTTCTGGGCTCTGAGACCCAACATTAGGTCTGATCCTGCATCTCCTTTCTAGCTCTCCCCTTGTTTTAGTGTGTGGATGGGAGAGAGCCTTATTATCTGGTATAAAATAGAGATGCATGGTCTGTCCATGTTGATTTCTTCCTATCCGGTAATGTCACCCATCTCTCTCTGCTCCTCCCCCACCCCCCAGGTTACCAAAGTACGCCTGTCACTTCATTGAGATGTGTTTGATGGTAACAGCAGATCACGGACCTGCAGTATCGGGAGCCCACAACACCATTGTCTGTGCAAGAGCTGGGAAAGACCTGGTCTCTAGTCTCACCTCAGGCCTTCTCACTATTGTAAGCATTTAACATCTGAGACATTGTCTTTCTCCTTACTATACAATCTGATTTTTACTTACGCTCTGTAGCAGTAGTGACCTGGCAGCAAGTCAGAACTTGGCATGACTCCTGTGCCATAGACAAGTCTGAGCCCCGCTTACTCTCTTGTCAGTTGTCCTCCCTTAATTACTCTGTCATTGATTAAAACATTGGCTTTATGTTGAATCCAATACTAATGAGGAGTAGCTGGGGAAATACATTAATGAAACTGGATCAAGTTAAGAGCTACTGGAAAATATCTGTGTGAACTGGACCCTTTCATCTCTAGATCACTGGTTTAAATCCAACCCCAGAAGGGTAGTGACCAAAAGGTGACCACTGTTTGACGTTTCTTTATGTGAAATGGGTTTGGGTCTAGGTTTGTTTTGTATTTTTTGTCTACGTCACAAAAAATACCATCACTATTAGCACTAACTGGCCGCTTTTTATTGGGAGTCTCAGGCTATGTCTACACTACTGTGGTAAGTTAACGTAAGTTAGGCAACTCCAGCTATGTGAATAACGTAGTTGGAGTCGACATAGCTTAGGTTGACTTACTGCGGTGTCTACACCGCGCTGGGTCACCGGGAGACACTCTCCCGTCGACTTACCTTACTCCTCTCGTTCCTGGCGGAGTACCGGGGTCAACCGGAGAACGCTGTGCCATCGATTTAGTCTTCACTAGACTCACTAAATTGACCCTGGGTGCATCTATGGCTGGAGTGTTGATCCCACGGTAGTGTAGACATAACCTCAGAAGTGACCAAGAATTAAATGGGCCTTTTAATCTTATTTGCCTTTTTGTCCCTAGAGGTAGGTCACATCTCTAGTTGTTGTTGTTTACAGTTGTTCAATGAATCCCAGCTGGCTCTTTATCTTGGACTCCTGCATAGTCTAATCTTGCTTTCACAATGTCCCTGTTGTGGGTATGGGGGGTGCCGTGGGAGAAGGGATTTGGTTCATGCACCTATTGTAACATGCTACTGTAGAAATCTTTGCTGGAGTTCAACTTATGTATGTTGGGCACAGGGAGACCGATTTGGTGGTGCGCTGGATGCCGCAGCTAAGATGTTCAGTAAGGCCTTTGACAGTGGTATTATCCCTATGGAGTTCGTCAACAAGATGAAGAAAGAAGGGAAACTGATCATGGGCATTGGACACAGGGTCAAATCAGTAAGTAACTTACCTTGTTTTAGTAGGGCTTTCTTCAATGGAAGAGGAAAATGAATAGAAGAAAAAGCAAGTGGAGGAAGGATGGCAACTTTTAAGAAGTGGTTTCTGGACTAATCCTTAAAATAAATCACTGACACACGTATGTTAAGTGGTCTTTGGATACTCGAGTGATATGTCAGCAGTAGAGAGAGCAGTTAAGCATTGTTTAAGCAGTTACTTCATGACAGCCCTTAACATTTTTCATCCCTTACAGTTCAGTATTTGGTCTTCTCCATTCACAGACCTTACAAACTTAAAACTAAATTTCTAAATTGAGTACATTTAATTTAAAAAAAAAAAAAAAAAAAAAAGCTATAAGGACAAAATTTAATTACCTTGTCTTCAAACAGAGGGTTTATTTGAGTTGATAGGTACAGTAAGATGTGCACTCTTACATGCGTGTCTGGCTGTTACTGCAAATAATATAATGTGTTCTTAAACGTGCAGATAAATAACCCAGATATGAGAGTTCAAATTCTCAAGGACTACGTGAAGCAGCATTTTCCTGCTACCCCACTCCTGGACTATGCACTTGAAGTAGAAAAAATTACAACTTCCAAGGTAAAACACCCCCACTGCATTTTTGTTCTCTATTACCTTGAAGAAAAAATCTTTTGGGGTCATCTGGAGTTTTGTTTCTGTGTTTTAACTGGCGAGGGAGTAATGCATTGGTGCTAATAAAAACCAGAGACACACAGCACCAGCTCGGAGACAGGTACAGCTACAGGATATGCTGTGGCTGAAGTGAGCCTTATACACCAGGAGAGGCCAAACTGCCAGCCAATGATAGCCCCCAGCGTTCTACAGAGTAGCCTGTGACTGCGCTCCTCATTTAAAAAGGAGGTGTAGTCTGCAGAGATGCTGGGTCCCGGCAGAAGTCCACCTTGAACTGGGTAGAGCCGCATGCAGATGCTGAGGGGGGAGTCCCCATCATTCAGATTGCCTGGCTCTCCGGCAGATTGCCAGACTAGACCTCTGCGTTACAAAGTTTGGGTGTCCCTTATCGCATGCAGCCTCTAAAGCAGGGGTTCTCAAACTGGGGGGTCAGGACCCCTCGGGGGTCACAAGGTTATTGCATGGGGGGGTCGCAAGCTGTCAGCCTCCACCCCAAGTCCCGCTTTGCCTCCAGCATTTATAATGGTGTTAAATATATAAAAAAGTGTTTTTAATTGATAAGGGGGGGTCGCACTCAGAGGCTTGCGATGTGAAAGGCGTCACCAGTACAGAACTTTGAGAACCACTGCTCTAAAGCATCCTATGGTCCTTTGTGATAAAAGTTGCCGGATGAGTGCGAGTTACTAGCAGTTAACATTTTTCACTTCCTTCAGAAACCAAATCTTATCCTGAATGTGGATGGCTTTATTGGAGTCGCCTTTGTTGATGTGCTCAGGAACTGTGGCTCCTTCACCCGGTAAACACTGACTTATCTTCTCTAGCTGCTGTATGAAGTTGGGGGGAGAGGGTACAATCTTGATGCCATTAATGTGATGCGAGTTTCCCCACTGCCATCCAATGGGGCCAGGAGTTCATCTGATGTTTGCGAGGCACGGCACCCTGCAGAAGCCTGGTCTCTCTGCGAGGGGAAGATTTCCAGGAGAACTGGGCCTTGAATTTGCATTGGGGGTGGTTTAGAGCTGCTCTGGGAGCCATTGTACCAAGCACCCTGTTCCCAAGGTTTGTTTGGCTTTTATTGCAGGGAAGAAGCAGATGAATATATTGACATCGGAGCCCTCAATGGCATCTTTGTGCTTGGCAGAAGTATGGGGTTCATTGGTAAGTTTCACATGCATCCAAAAGCCCTATTATTGTGATGTTCCCCATCATCACCACCAAAAGACAGCTCATACAAACCCCTTCATTCTTCACACCAGTCCTGACTGCATGTGGTGCATCAGCCACACTCCCAGCCCAGGAGAATCTGCTGGGATGCTCTCAGTGCTGGGTTATTAAAGCTACTGGATGGGTAACTTTTGAACAATAGTTAGGATTCTCACCCACGGCCCTGGAGCTTGTAGTCATGCCTTAAAATAGGAGTAACTGGATCTCATGCTTCAGGATATAATGATCATTTGTGGGGCCAGGAAGGGACCTAGCAAGTTTCAAGGCAAGGTCAGTCTGGGAGGAATGGAAACTTGGATTGCTGCATGTAAAAATCACTTTCATTTTAGGACACTACCTGGATCAGAAGAGGCTGAAACAAGGTCTGTACCGTCACCCGTGGGATGACATCTCCTATGTTCTACCAGAGCACATGACCATGTGATAGCCAGTAGCATTGCTTCAAAACAGAGAAGCAAGTCGCCTGCATGGAAGACGGTTACACATGGGACTTAAATGTAAAGGCCATAGGTTTATAGAAATCAAGAACTACTGTGCAAAGCAGCTGTTCTAGAAGCATAGAAACTGATGCAAATAAAACCAAAAGTGTGAGATTCCATATGCTACCTGCTGTATTTCATGCTTGGAAGCAGTTGAACTTTGTCTCTTCTCCCCAGCCTCTTTTAATTTTTCTACTCGTTTTATTTTGTGTGTGTTCTGACAAGATTTTAAGATGGGAGGGGGGGTTGTTTTTTGCTCATGGACACAGCTGCTTTTGACTTGAAGAACTAGACATGTTAGCTTGAAAATAAGTTGTAACCTTCCTGACAAAAGGAGGAACCAAAACCTGAAGAATATTGTTACCCATCAGCTATGGGTTGGGGTTCTCTCGTAGGTTGTTTTTCAGCTTTGTTTGCTCTGTGTTTACCTCTACCGCCCAATAATATCCTATGTAGTGGGACCACTGCTGATATAGCCAATGCCATTCAAACTCTGGTGTAGTAATTTAAAATGTAAAGTTGTAACATATACTCTTGGTAAAACTGTGAAACTACCTGTATTGCATTTTCTATATTTACACGGCCACCACATTACTTACAGGAATCGCTGGCCCCCTACATTATCTGCATATGCAAGATACATATTCAGTGGGCCATTAATTATAGTTACTATAATAATCCTACTTGTCTCTATATTATTGTAACCTAACTTAAATAAACAATACATTAATCATTTTTAGCTGGATTTTGTATTTTTTCAGTGCTGGCACCTTGAGATTTGTTTGTACTGAATCTTACTTTACGCAGGGAAATAGAATACTTTAAAACACTGGGTAACCTGCATTCTGCAGATCTATAACGTCTACTCTCTTTCTTTGGGTTTTCGTTCTGAAGATCAGGCCCTCAGTGTCTCCAATTGGGCACCCCACATCAGTAGCCACTTCTGAAAGTTTAGGCCTTAATGTGTAGCAAATGGTCAAAATCATAGCAGTTTTTTGTCATGTGTATGAGATAAGCTACTGTGGCGATGGGGACAATATACAAGTACCTGGATAAACTTGGCAGAAATGGGCAAGGTCTTACAGCATGAGTTAAGATGCAAGGGGAAAAAGGTCAACATACCTTTCTGCAGTTTGCTTAATTAAGGGACTTTAATATGTATAAATGCTCCAGTAACACTGCATGAAAGTTGGGATGTTATATCATATTGCATTAATAATCCCAATGTCTAAAGTCATTTAGAGTAAGACGAGCTGTAGTTGATTGAATCATGGTGACAAAAGTAAATTCTCAACTCACCTGCACTATAAATAAAGTACAGCCTGAAGATAGGAAAATTAGTAATGCCTCGTGCCATCCTAGTAAAGACCCTATGCTGCAAAATTCCCCAACGAAGAGAGAGAGAGAGAGAGAGATTGAAATGAGGAGAATATGGTTCAAAACCTCTCGGGCTTGATAGACTGCATGAGATTATGGGTAAAGGTATACTTGAGCTTTGACTGGTGGGCACCATAGGTAGGTAGCATTTGGCACAGATACAACAAGTGCTGTCTACACAACTGGATTCCCCAGCAATGGGATACACACTGTAAGCTAGGTCTCTCTATTTGGGAACCTCTATCAAATCACACTTCGGCTGGATGTATCTTTTGTGATATTACTTCAGAGGTGACCCAATGGATTCTAATAAACCAAGCCCTGGGCCACTTGCCTGCAGCCTGCGTACTGCAGGTGGGAGAGGCTCCAGGTGCAAGAGAAGTGATGTCTCTGGACTGATGAGGCGAGGCTCTCCTATCCCAGCCAGCCCTAGGATCTCTGCTGCCCAGAGCCTCAGCCCCCACCCGCCTGCCCCTTGCCCTCGCTGTCCAGCCCCACATGCAGCCAGGGCCCAGTGCGCTGAAGGCGCAGTCCTACCTGCCTCTGTCGCTTGTCTCCAGCAGGGAGGATGCCGGGGAGCAGCGCAGGGCCCCAGGGTGACTTTCCTCAGGCACGCCAGCACCCCGGGCCTGGGCCGGGGGAGGCCCACGGGCCTGCTGCCAAGGGGGAGGGCTGGAGCCCACCCCCCATCGTGGGGTGTGAGGGTTGGGCGGGATGCTCAGTGGGAGGGACCTGCTGGCTCAGAAATGGGGGAGGGGGCCCCTGCCATGACAGGAGCCCCTGAGGGCGTGCGGCGCCTGGCTGCCCTCCACCAAGGCGACCTGGGGGGATGCTGTCCGCTCCTTCTTGGCCTCCCACCCAGCTACCTGAATCTGCCCCTTCCTCGTGCCAGTGAGGCAAAGCCCCACACCTCCCACCTAATTAACGCCCGTTTACACAGAGGGAAACTGAGGCAAGAGGACATGCGCGCGCGCATCTCCCCGTCCCCAGCGGGATTCGAACCGGCGAACCCCCCCCCCCCGCTTCTAGAACTCCCTGAGGAGAAAGCGGCCAGGGGGCGGAGCCGAGCCCGCCCCTTTCCCGCGTAGAGCTGTTCCCCCGTCAGCGTGAGGCGGCGCGCGCGCCACCGCCGCTTCTCCGGGTGCGCGCCCGTTGAGTGACGTCCCACTCCCCCCCCCTTCTTACGTCCTTCCGGCGGCGGCGCCCCTGGGTCTCGCGGGGAGCCGTTGGCTAGCGGGCAAGATGGCGGCGGCCGCCGCGGCCTCGCCTCAGACGCAGGCCGGGCCCGCGGGGGAGGCGGGCGCGGAGGGGCCCGGCGGTGGCGGTGGCGGCGGCCCGGGCGCGGAGGGGCCCGGCGCGGAGCCGGAGCCGGAGCCGGAGGCGGAGGAGTTCGCGTGCCCGGCGCACTGCAGCGAGCTGGCCTGGCGGCAGAACGAGCAGCGCCGCCTCGACCTCTTCTGCGACATCACCCTGGCCTTCGGGGGCGGCGCCGGGCCGCTTCGCGAGGTCCGCGCCCACCGCTCCGTGCTGGCCGCCGCCACCGACTACTTCACCCCGCTGCTGTCGGGCGGCTTCGCCGAGTCGCGCTCCGGCCGGGTGGAGCTGCGGAAGTGGAGCTCGGAGGGGGGGCCCGAGCCGGACACGGTGGAGGCGGTGGTCGGCTTCATGTACACGGGCAGCATCCGCGTCAGCCCGGGTAACGTGCACGAGGTGCTGGAGATGGCCGACAGGTGAGGGGGCGGGCTGGGGGGGGAGGGCAGGAGGTGGGGGCGGGCCGGGGTAGCCGACAAGTGAGGGGGCCAGGGGGGAAGGGCAGGAGGTGGGGGTGGGCCGGGGTAGTTGACAGGTGAGGGGGTGGGGGGGAAGGGTAGGAGGTGGGGGTGGGCCGGGGTAGCCGACAGGTGAGGGGGTGGGGGGGAAGGGCAGGAGGTGGGGGCGGGCCGGGGTAGCCGACAGGTGAGGGGGGAAGGGTAGGAGGTGGAGGTGGGCCTGGGTAGCCGACAGGTGAGGGGGCGGGCCGGGGGGGGGGGGGGGCAGGGGGGGGAGGTGGGCCGGGGTAGCCGACAGGTGAGGGGAAGGGCAGGAGGTGGGCCGGGGCAGCCGAGAGGTGACGGGGAAGGCAGGAGGTGGAGGTGGGCCAGGGTAGTCGACAGGTGAGGGGGCAGGCCTGGGGGGGGGAGGGCAGGAGGTGGGGGTGGGCCAGGGTGGCTGACAGGTGAGGGGGCAGGCCTGGGGGGGGGAAGGGCAGGAGGTGGGGGTGGGCCAGGGTGGCCGACAGGTGAGGGGAGAGACAGGGCAGAAGGTGGGGCGGGCAGGGGGGAAGTGCAGGCGCCGGGGGCTGAGGTGAGGGGGAGTGTGGGAGGCTGGGGTAGGCCGAGGTGGCCCATAGATGAGGGGCATGGGGAAGGAGGTGGCTGATAAGTGAATGGAGGGAAGAGATTGGCCAGAGGCTTCCCAAGGCAATCTTCCCTCCCTCCCCCCGTAAAACTTCAATATGTTGCCACCCCCCCTCCCCATAGGCCTATGGTAGACTTGGCCTGGCCATTTCACTGTCAGATGAAGGGTTGGCTGCGCCAAATTTCAGTGAGTGGCGTTTTGATCTAGTGCAGCATGGGGCGGCACTCAGATTTGGGGTAGCCAGGCTAAATCTGTCACCTTAGTCAGTGGTCTGGTTTGTTTGTAGCTAGAGTGGTGGGTCGGGGGGAGAGATAGGCGAGGGGGCAGGGAGGCGCAATGGAGAAAGGTAAAAGTTGGTGTAGTACAGGCGCGCAGGTGAAGGGGCAAGGGAGAGAAGGTGATGGAGGTGGCTAGTAAGTGAAGTGCAGAAATGGTGGGTTGGAGGTGGTGGGCAAGAGAGGGGGGTTGGAGGACAGCAGCTACTCATAAAGTGGTTACATTGGAATGGGGGGGAGGATGCTGGAGCTGGCAGGGGAGATGTGGAGGGATGACCAGTTGTGGGGGTGGAGCAGTGGCATGCTCTCCTGAGTCCTATGTCCTTTCTATAGGAGCAGGATCATATTATGCCATCTTCTCATCTCTGTACCCTCGTAATTAGGCCCCCCTCTTTTAGCTAAATTTTACAGCTCCTGAATTCTTCTGAAGGTGAAGGGATCAAAGCTTCCCTTCAGGGAGGGGGCACACATCATGCACAGCATTCCTAACCTCCAAAGAGCTTCGCTGAGCTGCACCCTGGAGATTGGACATACCAAATTCATCTCCCTTAGGGGATAATTCACTAGAGGTTACAGTGGACTGGTTGGAGGCATCTGAACTTAAATGCACTGATCTAATAGGTGCCCCCATTCCACCAGCAGTTAATATACCTAGTAAACAGAGCCAGTATTGCAATTTGGCTTGGGGTCCTTGAATGTATCTGTAGGCTACAAGATGGCTAAAGGGAGCTGTTAAAAGAACAGTTATGTAACATTGACTTCCTAAAGTACATCAGGAACTTGGCTGTTGTGCAGTATGAACACATTTTTGTTAAAGACATATGATTGGATTTAACCTCACTCCCCTCAGTTCATGGCTTAACTCATCTTTGTTTGCTCTTCAGGTTTTTATTGATGCGGTTAAAGGAATTCTGTGGAGAGTTTCTGAAGAAAAAACTGAATCTCTCCAACTGTGTGGCTATTCATAGCTTAGCTCATATGTATTCCTTGAACCAGCTTGCCCTGAAAGCCGCAGACATGATAAGAAGGAACTTCTGCAAAGTTATCCAAGATGAAGAGTTCTACACATTACCCTTTCACCTCATCCGAGACTGGCTTTCAGACTTGGAAATCACAGTGGACTCTGAAGAAGTTCTTTTTGAGACTGTGTTAAAGTGGGTTCAGAGAAACGCTGACGAAAGAGAGAGGTACTTTGAAGAACTCTTTAAACTGCTCAGACTGTCTCAGATGAAACCCACTTACCTTACCCGGCATGTCAAATCTGAAAGGCTAGTATCCAGTAATGAAGCCTGTCTTAAATTAGTGTCTGAAGCTGTAGAAAATCATGCCCTGAGGGCTGAGAACTTGCAGTCTGCTAATTTACAACATTCTGCTTATCCTGTAGCATTGCTGCCTCGCTATGGGCAGAACATGGATGTCATCATGGTGATCGGTGGTGTGTCAGAGGGAGGGGATTATTTAAGTGAGTGTGTGGGGTATTTCATTGATGAAGATAGGTGGGTAAACTTACCTCACATACATAATCACCTTGATGGACATGCTGTTGCTGTTACAGAATCATATGTTTATGTGGCTGGCTCCATGGAACCTGGCTTTGCCAAGACTGTAGAAAAGTACAACCCCAACAGAAATGTCTGGGAGCAAGTCTCTCATCTAATAACCAGAAAGCATTCTTTTGGCCTCACTGAAGTCAAGGGGAACTTGTACAGTATTGGTGGACATGGTAACTTCAGTCCTGGCTTTAAAGATGTAACCATTTACAATCCCGAGCAAGACAAATGGCACAACCTGGAGTCAGCCCCAAAGATCCTTCGTGATGTCAAAGCAGTCACCATAGAAGATAGATTTGTTTACATTGCTGCTCGAACCCCAGTTGATGATAGTGAAGATGGTTTAAGGGCAGTCATTACCAGATATGACACAGAGACAAGGCACTGGCAAGACATCGAATCTCTGCCACTCATTGATAACTACTGCTCTTTTCAGATGTCTGTTGCCAACACAAACTTTTACCAGACAGCATCATGCTGCCCCAAGAGTTACCCCATAGATAATGAAGAGGCTAAGAGAAAGATCTCTGGCAGAATACCAGAAGAGATTCTTGAAAGTTTACCTCGAGAAGTTCTTAGCATTGAAGGGGCAGCCATTTGCTATTTTAAAGATGATGTTTTCATCATTGGTGGGTGGAAGAACAGCGATGATATAGATACGCAATACAGAAAAGAGGCCTACCGCTATTGTGCTGAGAGAAAGCGATGGATGCTTCTCCCTCCCATGCCGCAGCCTCGCTGCAGAGCAGCAGCCTGCCATGTAAGAATCCCATTCAGATGCTTACATGGTACACAAAGATACCCTATGCCGCAAAATCTGATGTGGCAAAAGGATAGAATACGGCAGCTGCAGGAAATACACCGGCATTCTTTAAGCTTGCGAAGAATGCCCCGCTCACAGATTGAGTGCTAATTCCTGGAAGACCATTCCTCTAATAAACCTGGTTTAAGAAATACGGTGCTATCTATTTTGTAAGGCTCAATACATTGTCATTATATATTAGGATTTGGATAACTGAACTGGTTGCTGGTTTGATGCATAAAAGTAACATCTTTACTTAAATACTGAGGATGGGAAATAATTAACAAACACCTAAAATCCCTCTCTCTTGTATATCATTGAGAAGAGCATACAGTAGCCCAGGAAAACTAAATTCCTATTAAGGGGATGTGATGAAATGCCTGCCACTTTAAGAAAATTTGATGCAGAATCTGTTAATTCTCTTGTCCAACCCTCATTTTCAAGGATTTATATGGAGTTAGTCTGTCAACAATTCCTTCAATTTAAAAAACAAACTCCAGCTGTATTCTTAAAGCACCAATTTTATTTGCACTTACATATTGATATTCCTTTAGCTTCTCTTCTCCTGAGTAGCTGAAATTCACATACCATTGGCATCCATGCACTTAGTTCTCCAAAACTGAAGGCACATGCAATAGTTAGGAATACCTGTTATATAAAAATAAAAGCACAATCTTTTTTCATAAAATTACTTCAGGATGTTTCTCTGTGTGTTAAATACTTTGTTTCTGTATATTGTAGAACTGCCAGAGTTTACTTGTAACAAATGATTGGTAAAACATCAGAGACTTACTAAAATAGCATTTGAGACAGCACTGGGGATGATTTCACTATCTGGACATCCTTCATGTTTCTGGGTCTCTTCTTTGCCAGCTTGATTAGAAACTTAGACAAACAATCAACCTGATTAAATGAGTGAAAACAGTAAAAATGTTAACAGTTAAAAAAAAGTAACTGTCCACTTCTAAAATATCTGAGGACATTAGGGATTACTAAAAGCAAAATTATTTCCTAGCGGGGTATTAAAAACGGAGCTACTTGAAGTTTTTTTTCCAAACATGGCACACATTTAATTCCAGTGAGAGTTTGAAAAATGAACCCGTATCCAGCCTGACTTTGACAATCAATAGTTTTTTGCCATCGATATATTTTCCTCTAGTGCCACACGGTTCCCTGACAAATTAGCACTTGTGTTTCTGCTGAAGTGGAACAATCAGTTCTTGAAATCTAATTGCCAATAAGAAGCTTTTAGTGATCTTAAACCTTCACAGTCTTCAAATGTTTGAATTCTCCATTTATTCTGTTTGCAGCATTTATAGATGGTGGGAGTGAAATTAAGCTATTTAATTTTTTGACATCTGAGATTGTTTTATGAATAGGGCCATGTTGGTTCTAGATTACTTAATACAATATTCTCTAAGGGAAATATCCAACACATTGTCCCATGGAAGTAGCATTGCCCAGAAGTAACCATCCAGCTAAGCCCTCTCCCCTTATTCTCATCGCAAAAGTTTCTCAATTATTTCTTGTGAATTCCATTGTCCTTTCTACCTCCTCTTTATTTAACTGTTTGGATTATTTCCACTGTAGGCCTAACTCAGGGTCTTAGGGAAGGGAAAGGAGTAGTAACCAGGGTATCCCAAACGTCTACACAACCAAACGTTGCTGAGACAGCCGCTTACTTTCTCTTGTTCATTTTATGGCCATCTTAAATGGGGGCAGCTAATTTTGGAAAGCGCTTCTAAACATTTTACTCTTTTAAAAAGTTTAACTTTCTGAACTGACACTTCTCATTTTCCAATTCAGCAGGCAGTCTAGATCATGTCTGAAATACTAGGTAAGTCTTTCAACTGCATGATGTGTACAGGTTTTTCTGACTTGCATCTGACCCTTAATATTTCCTCTTGAAATTCACTTGACATTTTCTGTATCATTAACTTGCCTTGCTGTAATATTCAGACTAATCCAGGCTTGTAAAAATTACTATGAAAATGTAACAGCTCAGATACACTCTAATCATGTGCTAATACCATCCTGTTGGATTTTACTTGGCTTTCGAATTACGCTGCAAGAGCAAGCGGGCAGGTCAAAATTTGCAAGGTGCAGGCCTCACCTGTTCAAGAGGGGAAATCAAGTTCAAGGCTGACTTTCAGAAGTTGTTGGCTCTGAAAGACTTGCATGAACTCATTTGGCAAGGTGCTGATGAATGTAGTTTATCAACAGCACTGATAGAGCATTTGGTTGTAAAATATCATGATTCTCATATTTTAATTGCAATCTAAACAAAATCTTTGGGTTGCATATCACCACAGATCAGCCAAGGCCAGCGGATGCACAAGCATGATCTTGTTTGGTTATAACAAAAATTAATAATAGCCCCTACTATGTACAAAAGCCAAGAGTTATTTCATCTTAGAGATCTTAAGATTCTTAAATGAAGATGTAAAAATAACTTCATGCCCGGGTGGTCTAACTTGTGAATGCCAGCCCTGGTTTACCGTGTGATGCACTTTATCTCCCTTCCGGTGTGTTCAGTTTGCATGATGAGTGAGTGATGGGCACTATGGAGCGTAGTCAATTTCACAGCAGTCTTTTTTTTTTTTTTGCCAGTTCCAGGGGACCTCTTCATTTTTAAATAGGCTTTTTTACATTGAATTTATGTGGCTCAATGGCATCTGCGCACGTGTTTTTAAACAAAAAGTCTGACTGCCCTTTGTACACAAAGTAGTAGTTATAAGATGTAGAAAACTTAAATGTGTGTTGACTGTGGATCTAGCTCAGTCCACTAACCTGTCAGCCTTTTCACAAGTTCCTTGGGGCCCTTGATTGGCGTAGTGTAGTGGTACATGTACACGCTTCAGCTATAGTTACAGCAGGGTAGTTAAACTAACAAGAATCTTACACCTATATCCAATAAGGATAACTACACTGACTCCTATCTTTGTCTTTCATTAAGAAAAAAATCAGGTAGAATATTCAGACTCTTCTGCCGTTTCAGACAATCGTACCTTTTTTGCTGTACTAAACACAGGCCATGAAATGCATGTGCTATGTCCCATCTTTCTGTTTAAAATATTAGTGAAGTAGCGTAAACCTCTGACCAGCTAGGCTGGCAATGTAATCATTTTAGGTGCCATATGTGTACATAGTATTTTATAACAACCTGAATGGTCTATTAGTAAGAGTTTTGTATGTATTTTTAATACTTCTCTGCACAAAGTTAGAGAGACGCCACCCCAAACATATAGAATATATGCCATCTTTTTAAATGCACTAAGTATTCTCTGCTACTGCTTATTGATGTTATCCCCAAATTATTTTTCCATTACAGTAAACAATAAAATAACAGGACTACTGCGTCAATGAATATTTATGTTTACTAGAGGCAGACTGCATTGTGCAGATTAACAAAGTTTAAGGGCCTTTTGGCCTGAAATTACAATAGTATACTGTAGTGTTAGACTTGTTTGTAAAGGATCCAGTTAATATAAGTGTATTTGTATGGCTTAGCGTTATTTTCAGCCACTTCTCAAATAGAATATAATCATCTTTAATATAACCAGTTTAGGGGAAGCTTCCTAATACAAGCACTCTTGAGGATATAATCCTATAAAGTACATGAATGTTAAATGTAGAAATAACTAGAAGTCCTAGATATTCCTCATGGATCCACATCACTCTGGATCCCATGACCTATAAGGCAGCTGTTCACTTCTGCAATTGCTTGGATAAGCAGTACCCTCCATACCGGGAAGAATTACATTGCTTCCTGTAAGGTAAAGTAGAGTTTCTGTTTGAAACAAAGAATATTGTAATGTTTAAGTTCTTGAAACTAAACGTACTAATGTTTTGTTGTAATAAAAGTTTTTTATTTCTCTATTATTGTGGTCTTCCATATGCTTTTTTGCCAGGTATGCACTATTTAGCACTATAACCCATGTTTGTAAATGATAGATGTCTGGCTCCATTGAATGAAACAATTTCCAGGACTGACTATTCCTGTGAGTTTGTATCCAATTGCTTTTATTTTAAAAAGTGAATACATACAGTTCTTGCTTAGAAGACTTTATTAGCTAAGTGGAGCTATTCATACAGGTAGGGTACTTGTCGAAGAGGAGTATTTGACTTCATCTCGCTGGGATAATCCTATAAAGTTGTCTCGTCTGGCAGCGTACTCCCCAACATTGGCTAGTCCTGGCACCACACAGCAGCTCAAAGCACTACGGTATATGCTCATGTCATGGGCATCATACCACTCATCAGTCTTTTCATCGTAACATTCAACATTGAATGTGGTAGTGAAACCATTAAAGCCACCCACCACAAACAGAAGGTCATCCACCACTTCAATGCCAAAATTACTACGGGGATTAAACATGGTTGGGATTGTACGCCAGGTGTTGGCAACTGGATTGTAGGCTTCTGCACTCCGAAGACGGTTGGCGCCGTCAAAGCCTCCTACCTGTAGACATCAAAGAAATATGGCGTTTACTAGCTGAGGAAGGGCTTATATTAAGTGGCTGAATTGTTACATGGGTTTAGGACTCATGCATATTCAGTAGGCCAAATTCTGTGCATATTCAACTTCATTGACTAGAAGTGTGAATATTCAGCACTTCTGAAGATCAGACCTTAATTCTGCATATTCACTTACTGCAGGCTACTACTTTGTTCTTTCTAGTTATGGTAAAATCTAACTGCCAAAAATGTTTATTGGAATAGTTAAATTTTACATTCTTACATCTAAAGGAGGCAAAGGTACAGGATGTATATGAGTTAAGTAGAAATAATCCAAAATTCACTTGAAAACAACATGAAGAGAATTGTAAGGTTGTGAGGTCAAGCGTTCAAAGTGGGGAAATAACAAATAAGGTTCCAAGTGCAACTTTAACTTTGCCCCTTTTGCATATAACAGTATTCCAAATTACATCATACTATTTCTCAAACACAATACAACTCAGTTTTCTACAATCTTGGATATGTGTAGCCTCTTGTCACAATTGATGCCTCCCTGTTTAAAATATTCCGTTATCTTTCTGACATCATATAAATTCTCTTGGGTATTTATTTTGAGAACTGTCAGTACCAACCTTTCTCAGCTGGCATTAAGTCCTTAGATGTTACTGGAGGTTAAACAGTTGAGCTATAAACATGGCTTACGTGCAGCCTATTTTAGGTGAAATTTTGGTGAATGAGACAGCTGAATAGAGTAGTTACCTATGAATTTAGGAGACGTTCATATTCTAAACTTTCATTTTCTCTAGGTTGTTCATCTGGGGTATGTTGTAAAAATGTTCTCTTCGTTGTATACAACATTCTACACCTGCATCTAAGGTTTTAGGAAAACTTTTATATTGTATTTGAGGATATTGATCTTACTGCATGTACACAAAGGGATGAGTAAAACTTAGCACAAAAGTCCTAATCTGGAACTAAATGCTTAAGGAGAATCAGAAGACCCTATTCCATGAAAATGTGAAGAGCTGATGAGTGCAAACTTCATTCACTGAAGCAAGAGGAACCTCAGAGTTATGACACCTCAGGAATGGAGGTTGTTCTTAACTCTAAACAAAACATGGTGGTTCTTTCAAAAGTTTACAACTGAACATTGACTTAACACTGCTTTGAAACTTTACCATATAGAAGAAAAATGCTGCTTTCCCTTTCTTTTCTTTTAGTAGTTTGTTTAACACAGTTCTCTACTGCTCTTTGGTTTTTGGGGGTTTTTTGTCTCTGCTGCTGCCTGATTGTGTACTTCCGGTTCCAAATGAGGTGTGTGGTTGACTGGTCTGTTTGTAACTCTGAGGTTCTTCTGTATGTTCACTGCATCTGCCTCACTTAGTTCCCACCTTAACAGCTGCACCATCGGTGAGATAGCTTTCCTCTATATGCTGTATATGTACAGTCAGAGCCATCCCGTCCATAGGATGAACCTGGGGGGCCCCATGCTTTGGGACGCAGGGTCCAGGGCAGCCTGGGAGGGTTAGCAGGGGGCCTGGTGCTGGCAGCAGCGAGCAACCCGGCCCCAGCCCGCCCGCCAGCTCCCAGCATTGCTCAGGGAAGGTGGCGGAAGCTGGAAAGAGGTGGGGCAGTGGCTTGGTGGAATGGGGGCAGAGCGGGGGCTTGGGGGAAGGGGTGGAGTGGGTGTGGGGCCTGGGGCATGGGGGGTTGTCCCGGGCCCCGCACCCTCCTAGGGACAGTCCTGTATACAGTGGTAGCCTATTGCTCATGACACTGGTTAGAAATAAAGACTGAGTAGGGAACATCCAAGAACAGCATTTCTCAAGGTATTGGACTTGTTAAATGTCTTCAGTAGGACCATGAAAGACATTTCTCCATCAGGGCTCATTCTCTACCAAACTTTATTTCAAAGCTATAGCTGTTAAAATTATTTCACAACTTTTTTTAGAGGTATGAAGCGGCTGCCATATGAGGAGAGATTAATAAGACTGGGACTGTCCAGCTTGGAAAAGAGACGACTAAGGGGGATATGATAGAGGGCTATAAAATCATGACTGGTGTGGAGAAAGTAAATAAGGAAGTGTTATTTACTCCTTGTCATAACACAAGAACTAGGGGTCACCAAATGAAAATAGGCAGCAGGTTTAAAACAAAAGGAAGTATTTTTTCAAACAACGCACAGTTAGTCTATGGAACTCCTTGCCAGAGGATGTTAAGGCCAAGACTATTGGTTCAAAAAAGAACTAGATAAGTTCATGGAGGATCATCAATGGCTGTTAGTCCGGATGGGCAGGGATGGTGGCCCTATCCTCTGTTTGCCAGAAGCTGGGAATGGGCGACAGGGGAGGGATTACTTGATGATTCCCTGCTCTGTTCATCCCCTCTGGGGCACCTGGCATTGGCCACTGGGCTAGATGGACCTTTGGTCTGACCCAGTCTGGCTGTTCTTATGTTTTATATTTTAAATGAAGGAAAAGTGCATTTTATTCTGCCCCTTCTCAATAAGTGGTTGATTCTTTTTTGCTCAACCTTGTCTCTTGAAATGTGACCTGTAGACAGAGAGTGAATGAAATGTATGAGCACTGCTCCAGCACTTTAACTAGAGTGAAAGCCACACGTACGTCCGCCATAATGAAAGCTGACAGCTGTCACCTTACCGCATAGACGTGTTCTCCGTAAGCTATTACTCCTATTCCACTTCTTCTGCTTCTCATTGGTGCGATTAGCGTCCACTGGTTTGTCTTAGCATCATATGCTTCAGCTGTGAATAGGCATTCATTTCCATTGAACCCACCACATATATAGACCTGTTTTAAAAAGATTACAATATTTCTATTTGTGGGGGGGAAATGAAATGATCCTATCCTGTTTGGGAATAGCCTCTTTTCCTGGGCCAGGGTTAATGCAAGTGCAGTGATGGACCACGGGGGAACTGAGTTTGGACTTCTGTTTCCGGAGATGGGAGTTCTATAGAAGTACTAGGAATCCCCTAGCTCAAGGGGTCGGGACCCCTCAGGGGTCTGTTGTGAAACATTGTGAAATTATTACCTGGGAGTCTCGAGCTGTCAACCTAAACCCCGCTTTGCCTCCAGCATTTATAATGGTGTTAAATATATAAAAACGTGGTTTTAATGGCTAAGGGGCGTTGCACGCAGAGGCTTGCTCTGTGAAAGGGGGCACCAGTACGAAAGGTTGAGAACCACTGTTCTAGCTCCCATCTACTAGCTTTTGCATCTAGTCCCCTATTCTAATCTTCTCCACATTCTTATGTTCGTGCCCTTCTGTTCTTGGACAGCCCAAGGTCTGTCGTACCAGAGTCTAACGGGTAAGTGGGGAAGTGAAGAGCGACCGATTGACTGGTAAATTGATCACCAGTCCAGTGGGCGTGTCTGTTACACTTGCCACTGCTACCGCTCCTTTCAGCAGGATTTGCAAAGAACGTCACGAATATACTTCACAGGCCTCCTCTCCCCCTCCAAGGGCCTGCCATAACTGGGAAAAACAGACTGGTGACGTGCCGCTGAATCAATGGAAGAGTTGAATTACAGCCCCAGCATTCCCGATTCCTAATGTCCCCTGCTCTGTTACACGCGGTCTCAGCACTACTCCGGCCTCTAGGGTCCTGAGCGGCTGCATTTCCACTCCTTTTTAAACCCTGAAAACATTTAACTTCTACAGGTTAATTTTTAAAACATCATCTTGCCACATGCCTGCTTCTAGCAAATATACCAAATAAACAATATTTTTGCATCTAAAATTGTACTACAATTGTGTGACCAGTTCTTGCTCGGACAGATTTTTTGCATGCATAGCTCTAGAACAGGAAAAAATATGAATCAGATACCAAATATTAATCAATATTAATTAATTAGCACATGTGGAGTAAGTCTCTCTCCCATCTACTAGCTTTGGGCATCCTAACCACACCTCGGCGTCCGTGGGAGTGCTCACATCAGTCCTGGGACACTGATTTCATCAGCTATGTGCAGAGAAGGGGAGCGGCTACAAAAGGTACCTTTGCTCCTGTTTCCTTTTAATGCTTTTGTTTGTATTTTTCCAAAGTTTGTAATTTGAGAAGCTTATGAAAAAAGATTAACAAGCGCTGGCCAATTTGTATCTCCAGACCATGTCTCTACAACTCCTGAAATCAAAAGCTGAATTTTGCTCTGGACTAGGAGCCACTTCCCCTTTCCATGCCTCTTGCTTCCCCTTCCCCCCTTTGCCTTATCCATTGAGCCTGTCAACTGTAGGTGCTTAGCACAATGGGGCCCTCAGCTGAGCTTAGCCCCTTCCCTAATGCAAAGAGTAATGCATGGCCAGGCGATTGTACTTATCGGCGCAGACAGCACCTCCATCAATATATGGTGCTGTATCTTAGGGCACGTCTACACTGCAGACACCACAGCAGCACACGTACAGCACTGCAGGTGTGCTGCTGCAGCCGTGTAATATAGACATTTGCTACAGCAACAGAAGGGTTTTTTTTCCATCCCAGCAGTTACTAGGCGGCAGCTACATTGATGGAAGAATTCTTCCATGGATCTAGTGGTCTCTATGCAGCAGCTTAGATCGGCTTAACCACATCTCTCGGAAGTGTGCATTTTCCACACCCCTGAGCAACATTTCTGGGTCGACCTAAGTTTTAGGTGTAGACCAGGCCTTAGTGTTAAGATATATTCGATCTGTTTTTTTGTTGTTTTTTTTGCAGGACGTGTGTGCTGGTGTTGGTTCTTTCTGCGTTCCAATCAATCCCGGTGATTCTAGAGGCGACTATTACAACATGCACCGTTTAACGCTACCACGCTACAGACGGCAGTTTGGTACCAGTCCTGCTCTCTTGCTCACCAGAGGCAGCAGCTGCATTCCGTAAGCTCAAGTCCTTTTTACCTTTCCATACAGCGTGGTGGCGCTCGCGTCGCTTCTCTGTTCGTGCATGGGTGCAATCAGCGTCCACTGGTTTGTCTCTGGCTCGTATCGTTCTGCTGTGTTGAGCCGCACGTAGCCGTCGAACCCTCCCATGGCGTAGATGAAGTTGTTAAGAACGGTGACGCTCACGTAGCAGCGTCTCGAGTGCATGGGAGCAACCTGGTGCCATGTTTTCTTAAGTGGGTCAAACCGTTTGACGCTATTAAAATAGTCCACACTGTCGAATCCTCCAATGATATAGACGTAACCTTTTAAATAGGCAGCACCGTGGTAAGCACGGGGGCTTTCCTGCTGACATGTGACATTCACCCATCTGTCTGCCCGGGCGTCGTACGTTTCAATGGCATTGGTCGGGCTACCCCCGCTCCATCCACCAATAGCAAACAAAATTGCATAGGGCAGGCGAGGCCTCGTGAGCGGGTTGGTGAAATCGGAACTTGAGGGGCCGTTCATGTTGAGATCATACATGGCTTTCAGTGCATTTATGATGACAGGCTTGCATTCCTCACTGTCCTTTACATAGTCGTGCATTTTAACGTTGTTCATAAAATACTCAGCATGCATCAGCGCTAGTCGAACCTGGAAAGGCAAAGGGGAGGCGGGAATCAAGATGGAGGGTGGGTAGTTATGAGAGCCGTCTCTGGATGGTTTTTACCTACTACAGGACTGGCCAGCTAGAAATAGTTTGATTTCAACCATGGTGGAGCAGGGACTCTGAAAGGAAGACTGGCTAGCTGAGAGGTTTGTTAATGGGAATACCGTACTTTCCAGGCCCTCACAGGTCACTGCTTCAAATCAGGCCTGGTTTTGGCACTGACCGAAGGCTGTTCATAGAATCAGAGAGCAAGAGAACCTAGGAGGACACCTAGTCCATTCCATGGCATCTCATGAAGGACTACCTCCCTAGGCTGTATTTTCCATGGGTTTGTCCAAGTCTAGTTTTAAATCTCTCAGGCCACAGGGCTTTCCCTCCTTTCCTTTGGGAGACTATTCCTTAGCCAAAGACATCTTTATGCTCCCTAGTACCCCACCAAATAATTCCTCCCTTGGCACATTCACCCCAGGTTTGTAGGTGTTTATACCGTCTCTACCCCCTCCCCTCAGCCATTGCTCAGCGAACTTATACGCACTTCATTCTTTTAATCTTTCCTCATCAGTCAGTCCCTCTGGGTCCCTAATCATTCTTCTTATAATGTGATACACTTCCAGTTTCTCATCTATGCCCTTCTATAAAGAGGCAGAACTGAATGTATTGTTGCAGGTATGGATACTTCAGATTCACACGGTGAGAGGGGGGCTACTTCTTATCTATGACACGATGTGTCTGTATAGGAAACCTAAAACTGCATTGGCCTCACTTGCTACTGTATTGCATTGCATAGCTAATTACATGCCTCCAAACTTCCTTAAGGCAGAGTCAAGTTTGCCCAGTAGTGCCTTGTGCCTTTCCAGAATGTGGAGAGCGGCTAACTTCAATTTCTGAATACCAAAAAATACTAAGTTATGGCAGACGCCACCCCCACGATGGAGTCTTAACTCTCTGCCCCCCTGGAGAGGTTCATAGCCACTTGGAATGGGTGAGAAAGGGCAGGTGCAAAGGATAACAAACTACCAGTGGAAGTGGTGGATTCTTTATGCCTTGAAGTCTTTGGTAAGAACAGATACCCTTCAGTAATATGCCTTATTCAAAACACAGGTATTCGTCTCAATACAGTAGTAACTAGATTAAATTCTCTGTCCTGTGTGATACTGGGGGTCAGACTAGATGATCTAATAGTCCCTTCTGGGCTTAACATCTAGTAATCTAGAATTAGATCTGTGGAAGGACTAAGCATGCCATTGTTTGTGTTAAGAGAAGAACAGGAGTACTTGTGGCACCTTAGAGACTAACAAATTTATTAGAGCATAAGCTTTCGTGGACTACAGCCCACTTCTTCGGATGCATATTGTTTGTGTTGTGTTCCACTGATCTGAATTCCAGCACTGCATGCTCTCCCGCTGTGTTAAGTGGTGGGGGGTTCATTGGAGCAGCTTGATCCAGCTGCGACTATGATATGACGAGGGACGTGGGTACCTTGAGGGATCGCGTGTGCCTCATTTCAGCGCTAAATTTTCAGCAGACACACACAAGGATGCCTTCTTGCCATGGGGGTTGTCACTGTGATCTCAGAGATTTCGGGAGTGGTAAAGGGAAGTAATCCTTGGGACCAGGGTGAAGGGGTGATTCAAGTTTCGCAGGTCTGGGGTGGTTTGTGTGTCTGAGTGCAGACCAAGTGTAAGTAGCTCCTGCTTGCAACGCTTGGCCTAAACCCTAGTTTGGCCTTAGCAAGGAACACGTGTTGGCCTTTATCCCATGCTCATGTGATCTATCCATGAGGATAGAGTGCTAGTGTGTGTGATTGGTGTGTCTGGGCTCTGGTAAGAAGGCCGAATTAAGATTGCAAGGGGGGCGTTCATCCATCTTTTCTTGGTTTTCCTGGGTCTCAGAGGTTTAAGTTAGCCACTCAGCATTTTGGAAAGGCACAAGGCACCACTGGGCAATCTTAACACTGCGTTAACTAAGTTTTGGGGGGATTTAGTTTCCTTGGTTTAAAGAAAAAGTCTTGGTACCACAGTCCAGCTTTCCCCCTCCACAGCCTCTGGCTCCTTGGCACTGATTTGCTGCTATCCTGGTCAGCCCCCATGCTTCTGCAACGCTCTGTGGACTCTCCAGGCTCCCCCACAGGGATCTGATTACAGGATTGGGGCCTACAGGCTAGCTTCAGTGTGGGAAAATCTTTGCACAGCCACTATCTGTTATACATTTCCTGTGCATTAAAAGGAACTAACTTCAGTTTAAGGAGCTGCTACTCTAGCCCCTTTCAGCCACCCACCACTGTTTAGCAGGCATGAGAGAAAACCAGCAACAAACTGACCTTAGGCAGCAAGACTGAAATGTACTGTTTCCTGTTTGGGGGATCATGGGAAATCCATTTGAGAATGGCCTCGAACACTGCATCTTCTTGTTTCACGTTGAGTTCGTCCTTTTCAATGATGTCTTTAAACTCATTGACCGAGAGCTCTAGAAACTCCGTAGACACCTTCACCATTTCCTCGAAGTTATGCAGGATGAACATGTAGGCCGTCTGCCGCAGGTCCGGGCAGTGGTAGTACTCTGTGAACTTGCAGATGCCGATGCAGTTTTCCAAGCACAGCTGAGACTTTAAGAACTCGCAGCACCCCCTGACAATGCCCATGATGTTGAACTGGTCTGCTGCAGCCAGTAGCCGCTCCACGTTGTCAGCAGTGACTGGGACTGTCCTAGTGTAGGCATACTCAATAATTAGCTTCATCATGTCGGGGGAAATGCCAGGGATATTATACACTCTCTTCTCCGTGTTGTTCCAGCCACTGGTAAACAAAGCCCTGGAAAATGAAGCAACACTTTAACCAAACAGCCTATATAAAATCTACTGTTTTATGTATACATCCCTTCTTCACCAGCTCACGCTCCAGGTGGATAGACGACTTGGGATGAGCAATGACAGGCTGGACCTTTTCACCTTGGGTTTTAAACCAGACTACAGGATAGTGACCAAACGCTCATTGGCTTGCTGGCCTGTGTTAATGAGTTGGGGCCTTGGGGATGGTTCCCAGTGGATAAGTAGCCACAGAATGACTGGCTGCCTTGTTGCAGCAGAGACAACGGAGGGGAACTGAAATCTCCTCTGGCTTACGTGGCAGGAAGCCGGGCATCTTGGCAGGGCAGTGTAGGGAACCCCAGAATGGCCCTTCCCATGCTGTTCCTGCTCTGTGGATAAATTCTGGACACCAGTTTCCAGGGCTATGGTTAAATATTAGACTGTGGCCTGATACTGGTTTCTAGGCCGTTATCAGGACTCTGGCTAAACAATGGATACCAGTTCCAGGGCTTCCGTCCACCCCAAATCCGTTTTAAAACCATGACGATAGACAAGCAAGCAATCACTGAGCCTGTTCCCTTGCTTGGCTTGCTTCAAGCACTGACCGAAAGTAGGAACTGCAGCTACATAAGATGTTCTTGTGGGCATTGAACTCTAAACCATTGACTTTGATGACCACATCACAGAGTTTGCCTTCCAGTCGAAGCTCGTTGAAGACTGTGCAAGCCATAGCGCTCATCTTTCTCTCCATGTGGGGGTGGGAGTACCCCGCTGAAGCCGAGGTGTCATCCATGTCCGTAAGCCTGGAGACAGCAGAAGAAGCTCCTCTCCGAGGCGCTACTGGGCTTTCTCCTTCCCCCTCCTACATGTTCTTTGAAATGCGTATTTAGCCCAGCAGTTCCAGAACACGCCTGATAATGAGATCACTGACAGGGCCGGGTTCTAGAACCTTTCCTGCACTTAGCAGCAGCTGGGGACAGTTGCCCTAGATCAATGGGGCTGGCTGCAATGATAAATTGTTTGGCGACTTATATTTGCATCTCCCGCCTCCTCTGCTTGCCTGGCACCACAGCTACATTGGAGCTTGGATTCCAAATCCGTCTGACGTTTCACAGGTACCGCACAATGGCTCTCGGCCTTGTGAGACTGCATAATGACGTCTATGGAGACAGTTTTACTCCATCTGGAGCGTCTTAATCATTATTACGCCCATTTTACAGATGGGGAAGCTACAGCACAGAGAGCTTAAGTGGCTTGCTTAATGCTACACAAGTCAGTGGCAGAGCCAGAAGTCAAGCTCACCTTATTCAGCCTGGTGCCTTACCTGCTGGATTGCGTATGCTGCCTGCTATCTGGAGGGGCAGTAGAGTCCTGCAGGAGGCCAGAACAGGAATTAGGAGTCAGTTCCTGACTTTGCCACTGACTCACTGTCTGACCTTTGGCAAGTCACTTCTCCTCTCTGAGCCTCAACATACCCCTCAGTAAGTAATATGGGAAATGAAAAAAGCACGTTACTGAGGATTTGTAAGGATTCGTTATTGTTTGTAAAGTGCGTTGAGATCTGTGAATGGAAGCAACTAAAAATGCAGTTGGCTTTATTTTGTCTTCAACTGAATGAAGTGATGTTATTTAGGGTTGCGTTGCAGGAAGTTCAGAGGCAGTTTCCAGCATGACCTGGTTTTACTTTTGGTGTTGTGAGATAAGAGCTAGTTGCCTTAATGTTCAGTTTCCTGTCTTTTGACTCTGTTTAATAACTTACCTACAACCGCTTCTACTGAGTGACCTTCTAGCTCTGGTTGCAATAGGCTGGGCTTGTGTCAGCTAAAAACAACACAGGTCTGTGGCGAGCCAAGTTGCAGCAGTTACCTGCTGTGTTTGTTCTGGGAACGATTTACAATCTCGATACTGTTTGTGGGCAATGGGGAAGTGGGAGAGCCTGCTGGCAGTGAACCTTGGGACAGGTGAGGGCCTGAGCAGCTGTGGTAGTGAGCACCTGCAACGTGCGGCCTCTAACCGCAGCGATGGTGGGGGGGTGCTCTGCAGCTCCTGGCAGGCTGGGCCCTAGATCGCACAATATCAGCTTTCTGCAGCCCGCCCCGGCCCGCCCTGCACTGGCGGATACACTGGGTGATGCCAGCCCAGCAAGGCCAGGGGCTGAACGGGGCTGCCCCGATGTCCCCAAGGTCACCGAGAGCCACAGCTGGGACGTCCTGCAGTGACGGAGGATATCCAGCTCGGCCCTCTACCTCTACCCCCGCCCCCCATGAGCCCGTGCCCTCAACACGGCAACACTTGCATCCTGACTCCCAGCCCCCCAATCCTAGCACAGTCCTGCCCCCTAACCTAACAGACCCCCAGACCTAGAATCTCAGACCAGCCTCCCAGTCCTAACACAGTCCTGCCCCCTAACCTAACAGACCCCCAGACCCACAATCTCAGACCAGCCCCCCAATCCTAAGAGTCCTGCCCCCTAACCTAACAGACCCGCAGACCCAGACCCCCAATCCTAACACAGTCCTGCCCCCTAACCTAACAGACCCCCAGACCCCCAATCTCAGACCAGCCCCCCTGTCCTAACACAGTCCTGCCCCCTAGCCCCACACTCAGCCCCTAATCCCAGACCAGCCCCCCCCCGTGTAAACAGACCGCACAGCCAGCCTCCCAAGACTAACCTAATTGACTCCCCCAACCCCCAGGGCTGGCTCCAGCTTTGGGGGGTTAACACGACCGGACGTGCCGCCCCAAGCACCTGCTTCCTTTGCTGGAGCCCGCCCTGCTAACCCCAGCCCCGCAGTTTAAACGACCAGCCCCCAATCCGGATCCAGCCCCGCCCCCCGGTCCGCCCCCCCCCCCCCGGCCGGCTCCTCCCCCCGCATCCGGGCCGCGGCTCCGCCGCTTCAGTTTCTGTTTCCTGGGGAGCCAGAGCCGCGATGGTGAGAGGGGGTCGGGGGAGCATTGGGGGCTGGGCAGTGGGGGGCGCACAGGGGGAGGGGAACAGGGCATAGGGGAGCACTGGGGGAGGGGCAGTGGGGGGAGCACTGGGGGTTGGGGGCACACAGGGAGAGGGGGAGGGTGGGAACAGGGCATAGGGGAGCACTGGGGGAGGGGTAGTAGGGGGAACACTGGGGGTTGGGGGCACAAGGGGAGGGGAACAGGGCATAGGGGAGCACTGGGGGAGGGGCAGTGGGGGAGCACTGGGGGTTGGGGGCACACAGGGGGAAGGGAACAGGGCATAGGGGAGCACTGGGGGTGGGGCAGTGGGGGAGCAATGGGGGAGGCAGGTGGGGTGAGTAGGGAAAGCCTTGGGGGAGCAGAGCCAGGGGGTGGGGGGAGAAGGCAGAGAGTGTGTGGGGGGGCATGTTGTTATAATGAATGGAAGCTGCCAGTGTCGCTGATTTCAGGGTTTCCCTGCACAGAAGGGGCCCCCATCTCTGGCACCAGGTTCCCCACACGCACCCCCATGCTGCGGGATGGAAGCTGCGTCCTGCCTAGCGCCCAACTGCTGTGGTGTTAGCGTGGGTGGTTGTCGTGGTGCAGACACCGTGAGGGCCGTGGTTACCGCCAGCACCTAACAGTCCGGTTTGGTTCTCCAGCCACAGGCGCCGTGCTGACCCCCGGCAGCCGGCTAGAGCCGGAGCTCCAATGGGAAGCCTCTGGGTGTCTACATGGGCTGCCCGGGCCACTGCTGAGCGAGGGCCAACAATCAAAGCAGTAAGAACGTCAGTGCAGTTGTGGTTAGAGAAGTGGCAGGCAGAGAGATGCCCCGTTCCCCAGCATCTCAGCTTCCCAGAGTCTTTGATTCCCATATGCTGCCTCCCTTAGCCCCACCGAGCCCACCTCACTATGGGAGAGTCAGTTGGGGCCCTGTCTGTCCTGGTACAGCAGCAGAACAGCTAGAGAAGGCCCTGAGCCGGCAACGTCAGGAGTTGCAGGACCAGGGCCTAAATTGTTCGTGGCTGGTAAATCCATCAGGATTCTCCAAGACCAGAGGTAGAGAAATTGCTCTTTGGCTTATCAGTGGAGCCGGTTTGAAGTGGAAGAACTGATCGGGACCCTGTAGTGTCATCTCGCCAGAGTTGATTTTCTGCCTCCTGCCTCGGTCCCTGGAGGAGAGAGATGCTCCTTAAGGCACTGCAGGGTGAGAGGGTGTTTGGTGAGCTGCGTCGAAACCAGGCCGGCGAATACCGACCATGCTGGCGCCTGTTGCTGGGGCATGTCTCTTAGCACTGACCCCTTCCTCGGAATCCATCTGTGCCTGCAGGTTCCTGAACTGGAGAAGGCGACAGTCCACATGAAGAATCCCGAGCACGTGCAGCGCGTAATCTCGGCGCTCAGGAAAGAGGGAACAGACAAACTACAGGTTCCTCTTTGTGTTCTGAGCTGCGCGGTCAGGAGTTTGCAACCCGTTCCTGGGGGATATTTCAGCATTGCCATGGCAGTGGGGGAGGGGATAATAATGCCCCAAGTTTGTGTGGAACCCATCAGCTATTTACGGCACTTGTGTAGCCTCCATTTCCGTAGTATGTGAGTGCATGCACCAAGACCGTTCTCCTGACAGTGCGCGTGTGAGGTCGGGAGATGCTGTTCCCGCCATTGGCCGTATGTGGAACACAGAGACCGAGTGACTTGTTGGGGAGAAGCAGGGAATGGAACCTGGTTCTCCTGAGTCCAGGCCGGCACCCTGACCACTGCCCCTCCTTTTGTGTTCAGCTGCTAGGGGCTCTCTCTAGATGAGCCAGTCTGCACAGCGCCCGCCCCTTGCCAGGAGGCAAGTCTCCAGGGCCCTTTTGTGCAGATGGGGAAACAGGCATGGGCGGGGGGAGTCCCAAGTCTTAAGAAGGCACCTGTGTCGAACCTGGGAGTAGAACTGCGGCCAGAATCTGCCTTCCTGCTCTTCTCTGGTGAATAGCCGCTCCTGCTGCAGGAGAAATGCAGGCCCTTGCTGCCCACCCCCTTCCCTGCGCACCTCTCACAGCACCACGTGCTGGGTCAGTTTCAGAAATTGGCCTTTTCTCCCCCTCCTTGTGTCCTTCAGGTCATTTCGGACTTCGACATGACTCTCAGCAGGTTTGAATTTAACGGGCGACGATGCCCCACGTCGCACAGTGAGTCGAACGAGCGCTATGTTCGTTGGTTTGGAGCTTCTGTTCCTCGCTCCTGTCTCCGTCGTCGCTGTCTCACCTGCACCTTCCCCACCCTCACCCACAGCCTGTTGCTAAGCCCTGGCGTTTTCCTCCCCAACCATCTCTCGATACAGTCCCTTCTGCTGCCGAAACTCTGCTCCGCACCTTGGCCCTCGCTCATACTGATTGCACTTCCTCCGCCACCCCATCCAAAATGCCGCTGTGGAGATCACCATCCTATCTCATTGCTCCATCCCCAGCCTGCACGTCTGCTCACTTCTCCTACGGCACCTCCCTGGCTCCTTACTCACCGCTGCATCCTTTCCACCGCTTTCCTTCCTACCACCCAGTGTGCTCAGAGCCCCCACCCAAGCCCCTTCTTCCCTCAATTCCCTCTCTCAAGGCTGGTCTCACAAACACTTAAACCTGGGGAGTAAAGTAAATCTACCCTGCACTAGTCTGCTGTGCTCTAAGTGTCCGTGTTGAACCTGTTGCTATGCATGAATAGATCAGGGAACTTTTCCTCCTTCGGAGAGATGTCCTAACGGGTCCTGGTTTTCAGGAAATGCTGAGCACCCACTCGCTGAAAGGGAGGCGCCTTTGTCTCAAGTTGGCATCCAAAAATTGTGGCACCCAAAATCACTTGTCATTTTTGCAAGTGTTGACTCTGGTCTTTCTGGGGGATTTGGAAAGGGCCCTCGTGTGTTTTCCCGGGGTTGGGTAAGTGGCTGTTTATGTCTTTCCAGATATCCTAGATAACAGCCGAGTCATTAGCGAAGAAGGCAGGAAAAAGGTATGTTTAGTGCTATCAGACTCCATCTCTTTTGGCTCTATGTACAGTCCAGTCTGCTGCTCACACGCTGCTTCTCCTGCTAGGGGTAGTAGAGACGGTTAGAACGCAGCCCTGGGACAGATGTGACCCCCTGCCAGCAAAGAGAACAGAACAAGTTTCCAAACAGCATTTCAGATATGGGAGCACTTGTCAGAGTTCAAGGGAATTTTTACAAACCTGTCACCACATCCAAGCATGGGCATTTTATGTCAAAGAGAACAGTGATAAATAGTGAGCAAAGGACATTAATCTCTGTCTAGAACAATTTGGCCTTGCTGACACTCAGCATGATTTCTAGAGCAGTAATAAATATTTCCCTTGGGACCCCGTGAAATTGCCATGACACTCAGTTGTTTCATGAGCAATTTAGGGTTTTATTTTAAGCTGTGATGCATTTGTGAATTCTGCAAATACTCTACTTGCTGGTTGTTAAATCTCTTTTTCGACGCCCTTAACTGTTCATTGCGTTTTCTGTTTAAACCCATCAAACGTTCTAGTTAAAAGATCTACTGCACTATTACTATCCAATTGAAATTGACCCCAACCGGACCATGGAAGAAAAACGTCCCCTCATGGTGGAATGGTGAGTGACTGTGTCTGAGGGCTAATTTCGTGAGCTAGAAAATAAGTGGGTAAACAAGGAGAGAGAGCGAAATTCAGTCCCCTGATCCCCCTGCATAGCAGAACTCACTGTGCAGCGGAAGTACAGTTTATTGATAGTCCATCTTCCCGTTTCTCCAAGTGCATGAAGCGTCCTTTCTGGTAATATGGCCAGGATCGAGCCTGGTAGATCCCGTGACAGAATGGCAGTGCTGTGGACAAAAAGCAAAGGCAAGGAGCACATGGAGAGGGAGGAGCAGGTTTGCCTCTGTTGTATTGTTAACTCTGATGCAAACTGCCTTAGCACGTGGCAGTCGCAGTGCCATCGTGATCCGACTTCATGAGATCTCAGTGGATTTGTTGGATCCAGAAGATTTATGTGTAGACTTGCATCTCTGGAAGTAACGTTCCTGATAAGAAAAGGATGCAGTCACTTAGGCGAGGTCTACACTACGGGGGGGTCGACCTAAGATACGCAACTTCAGCTACGTGAATAGCGTAGCTGGAGTTGCGTATTTTAGGTCGACTTACCTGGCTGTGAGGACGAGGGCGAGTCGACCGCTGCCGCGCCGCCATCGACTCCGCTTCCGCCTCTTGCCGCGGTGGATTTCTGGAGTCGATGGCAGAGCCATCGGGGATTGATTTTATCGCGTCTTCACTAGACGCGATAAGTCGATCCCCAATAGATCGATTGCTACCTGCCGATCCGGCGGGTAGTGAAGATGTGCCCTTAGAAAAGAGGGAGAGTAGGTCCCGTTTGAGAGCAGGACATGGAAGCGACAGACGGCTCTTTGAAAATGCAGCCGTCAGAAGTGAGCCCGTGGCTTTTGTGGCTGAGAAGGAAACACCAGTTACTTCCTTTTTCCTTTCTTACTTGTAGGTTTCATTATTTCCCACCCGAGCGATGGTGCATGTAGCACAGCTGTACTTTCGCTGCCCCGCTCTCACACCCTCCACGAAAGGGATCCCAAAGGGCCTGGTATTTTGGGCTGGGTTATTTTCCAGCTCTGATAATCAGTCCCTGTTAATAGATCAACAGTGACTGCATTGAGGAGTGCTGGATTAAAAAAACAGGGCAAGTCGGACATTTGTGTTGGGTGCCCAGATACCCTGGTGGTGGACATAATAAAATGCATCGATTAACTAATTGCTACCAGCCTGCTTCAGGCAGCCTCTTACCCGTTATGAGCCTTATATGTGAAGCAGAGAGAAAGTTGAAACTCTCTTTAACCAACAATTAGTCTGACGGGCGGTGTCTTGGTCACGGCTCCGGTAATTTCCCCTAGGTCAGATCCTAGAAGCTCACAGTCTGTCAGAAATGAAGCTCACTTTGGTATGTGTTTCCAGGTGGACCAGAGCCCACGACGTCTTGTTGCAACAGAAGATTTTGAAAAGTGACATAGCCAAGATCGTCAGGGAATCCGAGGTGATGCTCAGGTAGGGGTTTGGAGTGGTCTCTGCAGCTTGTGTCCCCTCTCTCCCTTTCCGGTGAGAGCACAGACCTTGAGGGCTCTGTCGTGCTCTCTCGATTTCTGGCACCTGCTCATTCCATTCCGAGCCTGGGTTTGTCAGAGAGAGAAAAAGGGAGGCACTGAACTGACTTCTGAGAACTCTAATCCGCCTCCGAGTTGCTTTCTCTCCCTTTCCAGACATGGCACATAAGGGGCAGCAGGCCAGAACGTACCCCCGTCACAAACGAGTCTCAAAATGCAACAACACAAACGCCAACCTAAGCCTTTTCCGCATACGTGGCTACTCCTAGGGTTCCTCCCCAAGAACTGCTCCGCCCACCTGTGAGGTCCACTCCCACCTCCCGTAAATCCAGGTGGGGTAGCAAGCCCCTTGCATGAGTGAGTCGGCAGAGCCAACTTAACATAACCTGTCAGGATCATCAGTGACTAAGGGGCTGGGTTTTGTGGGCAAACGCTGCCAATCTGTTACAGATAAGAGTTTTCTCTCTCTGTGAACTGCCTGGAAAAGTCAAAAGTGACAAAACCCAGCAGCTTTTTGTGTGGCACAGACACCACGTGTGTTCAACCCACAGGAGCAGCTGAGAGTCTGCCCAGCAGGTGGCATTTGTGTTCGATTAGTGATATTTATTCTGGTGCAAAGAAAGCCGGAGCTTCTGTCTCTGATCTCAGTAGGGAACTGCATTCCATGGGGAAAAACCTCTTGCTCGTTTGTACTGCGCCCAATCTGTTGTGATTACCGTATTGTGGTAGTGCGTGGAGGTCCAAGGGGGGATCAGGACCCCGTTGTGCTAGGAGCTGCACATGCGCAAAGAGTAATAAAATGTTCCCTGTGCCAAGAACCTACAACCTAAGAGCCCACAGGTGGCTGCAACAGAGACAACACGCGGTCTGATCAGTGTGACCACCAGTGTTGCATCCATAGCTTTGTGCCCTGGAAGTCACTCTCTTACAGCCTCTGGGGAAGCCAAGGACCATATTTCCTGTAGGTAATTTGTGTTTGGGAGAAATAGCGTGGGATGAGTGTTACCCCCCTGTCCACTGAGAGCACTAGCTGGGTGTACATCTGTGCAATAGATTTAACAAGCATCATCTTTCCTGGGAGCTTTGCTGCCTAAGGATTAAATTCCTTTTTCTAGACCAGCTGAGCTGTGTGGTCACGGATTCCATGGGGGAAGGGCAGTGATTATTCCAGTATCTACACTTCTGGCAGTAGAAGGCTGCATAGTCCAGGGACCTGAGGTCAGGAACTCTTGGGCTCTCATGCCAGCTCTAACGCTGCCTTTCCCTGTGACCTCGGACGAGCCATGTCCCCTCTGGGCCTCGGTTTCCACAGCTGCTGAAGTATTAGTCAGCGTTTCTAGACCAGAGAGCCAACAGTGTGACAATGGGCTCTGCAGTCTAGCAGAGGTGGGTCTAACACGATTCAGGGGTTGGAAGTTGAAGTGAGACAAATTCGGACTGGAAATAAAGTGTCCGTTTTTAAGAGTGAGTCATTCCACTGGGACAATGTACCCACGGTCGTGGGGGCGTCTCCAGCACTGACCGTTTGGAAATTGAGATGGGGGGCAAGTTCTCTGGCCTGTGTTACACATGTCAGACTAGAGCATCACATGACCTGGCCTTGGAATCGATGAAAAACCGGTGACTGAAATCCAGCCTATAATGCCCGGGGAGCAACCCCTGCCTAGGCTGTTGGTGCGACCGAGGAAGATCATGTGCAGAGGATGCATCCCAGGTTTTACATGGAGCCCAATGCACTTTGGGACAGGGTTCAGGGAGTTACGTGCATACCATAGAGAGGGTGAAATTCACCCCACACCAGGCCCATCCACTGTTAAGTCCCTGTAGATAAGGCGGGGCCCTTTGGGGCAGGCTTGAATTTCACCCACAGTGCAGAAACGATCGATAAAGTTTGTCGTTTATGCACCTTGCCACCAGAGCCAGGATTTAAGGAACGCCCTGCTGCCTTGGGGCATGTAGCAGTCACTGCCCAACAAGTTTCCAGTCTCCAGTGGGGATGAAAGCACTTGCAGCACTGTGGTAGTGCGACGCACTTGTGCTGTGGGGTGAAGGATGCTGTTGTGACTCTAACGGGCATTCCTCCCTCAGGGACGGAGTCAACACCTTCTTTGACCAACTCCACCAGCACAACATCCCCCTGTTCATCTTCTCGGCCGGCGTGGGCGACGTCCTGGAGGAGGTCCTCCGGCAGGCCGAGGTGTTCCACCCAAACATCAACGTGGTGTCCAACTACATGGACTTTGATGACAAGGTGCGCTGCGCGACATGCCCCATGGTTGGGTCACGTTAGCCCTGAGTGCGGGGCAGGGGACATCCAGAGAGGGCGCCGTTTGATTAAAACCCATCTGTCCATTGGAAATGTCATCCCTTGTTACCATAGCAACCTTTCCAGTTTAGTGCTGAAATGGCTTTGAATGCAAATACATCTATATTAGCTGTATTACGGTAGCACACCAGACTAGGGCCCCATGTGTAAAGACAGTCCGAGAGAGCCCGGCCGGCAGAAAGCTCACACCCTACATTCACAAGGCTGGGGAAAAGTTATGCAATATACAAGGATCTACTTGGCTCCTCTCCTTTCTGTGTTGCACTCGGCAGGAGAACGTGGGCTGCTGCTCTTGGCTTTGTTTCAAGTCGCTTTCACTCTCTGGTTTGCCTAGGCCCGTGATACCGTGTTTGGGGAGGTGGGGGCAGCGCTGCGGGAGGATGGGTGTTGACTTACCATAATTATCCTTAAAACCTATGAAACCCCCGGAAACCGCCCACGAAGTTGGGCCTGATTCCCAATGGCTCCCTTGGGGTGGACATGGGGGCACGTAGGGGTTTAGGAGATTTTAGTCACCCTGGGGCCGCTCTGACTTGCGCTTTGCTTCCTGTGGAGCCAGGGAAGCAGAGAATAGCCACGTTCGCTGCTCCCCAGCCTGGCCCCCGTTACGTCCCTGATCCGCCCCTGACACCAGGGCCACTGCAGAGCTTTTGCCTCAACTCTGCACTGCCCGGGGAAGGCCTTCTGCACAAGGCAGATTCCACCCAGTTAAAGGCCCCTTTATGCTGCCAGAACAGGGCCTGAGTGGCTGAGAGTTAGGCCCTTGGGCCCTTGCTCCCCTGGTGGCCTGGGAGCCCTTGGAGGGGCGGGAGATGCCACCTCTGGGTGGTGCTGAAGGGCTCTGGTCCTGTGTGCAGCCCTCCAGCGAAGGGGCGAGTTGCTCTGGAGCAGGGCCCTTGGGCAGCGTGGGACAGTAGGTTTCCCAGCTGGCTCCGCTAAGAGCATCTCTAAGAAAGGTGCAAGTCAGGCTGAAGTTTTGTTCCTTCAGCCCCGAGACACCCCAGAAATCATCCTGTCCGTCCGTCCTTTGCCGCACAGGGCGTCCTGAGACAATTTAAAGGGCCGCTGATCCACACCTACAACAAGAACAACGCGGTCCTGGAGAAGACGGAACACTGTCAGCTGCTGAGCAGCAGGGCCAACGTCATCCTGCTGGGGGACTCCATGGGAGACCTGAGCATGGCAGACGGGGTCGCCAACGTGGAGAACATCCTCACAATCGGATTCCTGAACGACAAGGTGAGTGCGAGGGCCGAGGCCGCGGGAGGCTGTCTGCCCTCTGAGCGTTGGCAGGGGAGTGGCGGGGGCGCGGGTGGGAGGTGCCTGCGTGCTGCAAGAGAAGTCTGCTGTCTGGCATGCTGTATGAAATGAGTTTGGTGGGTCTCAGCCCAGTCCAGGTGGGGAAGGTGTCCACATCACACCTGACCCCCTTGTTCGCCCCTCAGCTGAGCTGGATGGGTCATCCCCCCGTGGCCGGGTTGCAGAGGGGAGAGCTTGCCGTGCTGCGCCCCATGCCCTGGAGACGCTGTCTCTAGGGCTGTGGATGGGGTACCTTTCACCAGCCCTGAATCCCCCGCGCTGCTTTCATGGGGCTCCTGGAGTTCTGAGCTTGGCAACCGGCCGCGCTCGTTCTCAGCTGCTAATGTTGCCGTCCTGTCCTGTCCCCTCGCCCCACGGCGGCTCTGCAGGTGGACGAGCGACGAGGAAAGTACCGGGATGCCTATGACATCGTGCTGGAGAAGGACGAGACTCTGGATGTGGTCAACGGGATCCTTTGTTACATCCTTGGAGACCTGAACTGAGAGCCCAGGACCCTGACTCCGGCCTCTCAGGATGGTGTCTTGGGACTGTGCTTCCCATGGCAGAGTCAGGGCGATTTGAATCCATCTTGATGCCCTCGGGAGTTCCCCTCCCCACCCCCCGGCTCCCTCCTGGGCTTTTATAAATACCCTTTTGTTCGTCACTCCTGGGATTGAGGGGTGAGCTGGAGAAACTCTCTGCTTGCCCCAACTACCTCCACCATGTCTCTGCTCAAACCCCAGCCAGTGCTGCTCCCGGCTCATGTCCCATCCCACGAAAGCTCAAAGCCACTAAGGCAGGGTCGTCGTTTGGCTAGCCAGGCTGTCAGCCAAACGACGCAGAATTAAAGATGCCTTGCAGAGCTGGGGACCAACGTGTTTAAATGGGTTCGTTCTGCCGCCCTAATCGCCTCTGTCGGGGAGCAGGCACCTGTTTGTTGTAGGTCCATCACAAAGCGTTCAGGCTGGACTCCGGCTGCATGGTTCAGCTGCACAGCAGAATTACAGCTTGCCCTGTGCTGCGGGGTGCAGATGTCTGCAATTTGCTGTGGAAACCCTACAAATCCCCTGGTCAGTTCTCTGCTCCCTCTGCCTGCAACCTACTGGGACGTTTGTGGGCGTCACTGCTCCCTGGTGGCCGGAGAGGGGACCAGAGATGATTTTAGAGGGCGTAAGCCCCACCCCTGTCTGTGCACCGACCTGTTGTGGGTGGAGCCTGGAGCTGCTCAGAGAGCATGGTGGGCGCAGGTGGGAAATCCGGGTTGGGGGACGTTCTGGCTGCCTGGGCTTGTCGCTTGGAACATTAACACTTTGGGTTTGTGAGATGATTGTGCAGATGCAGTGATGCTTAAAGGGGTGGGACTCTTGTGAGGATTGCTGTCCGAGAGCTGCTTGTGTGATGAACGCAAGGGCTGAGTTTGGTCATCCCACGGTGGAGCAGGGTTTGCTTGGCTGCTGTGTTTTGCTGGCAGGAGGACGGGGTTGTGGTGTGCAGTGAATCCCACTGGCAAGCGGCTCTCGCTGGAGCAACGAGGCTCCGCTGGCCAGTCACGTGGTGCTGTGGAGTGGAGTTGTTACAGCTGAAAAGTCAGGCAGCAGGTTTGTCGTGTGTGGACTGGCGTGTTGGGGGACAGTGGCAGCCATGGGTCCTCGGGGTGGGTAGTTTAAAAGCGGCTGGGAGGGAGGGAGAGCAGGCTAGTTGTGTGTGGACAGGGGTGCTGGGGGACGCAGTGGTAGCTGTGCGTCCTCAGGGTGGGCAGTTTAAAGACGGCTGGGAGGGAGGGAGGGCAGGCTAGTTGTGTGTGGCTTTTTGAAGCGTGACTATTGTATATCTAACCCTTTGTGCCGGTTCTGGGGTCTCCGGGCAGCACGTCTGTCAGCAACGTAAAATCTCTCCCTCAAATACAAAAAAATGGAAAGGAAAAGCAGTGCAGCCCCTCTGGGCCCCGTCTGCTGGGATCCCTTCCGGGCATGACAGTCACACTGGCCTGAAAGAGGGGCTGACGCTGAGCAGGCGTTCTGGGTCCCCCATGTGCCCATGGAAGGACTGGCTTTACTTGCTTTACCGCGCAGAAAGCTTTCTTTAAAGATCGGCATTTCCAAAGGAGCAGGAACCCCATGTCCCTCTGGCCTGGGTACGTGAGAACTGCCCACCGTGGCAATCCGGGCTTTGCCTCGGTGGCATTTAACTCATCCTAGGGGGACCCAGACTCCTGTACTCGGCAGCTGGATGGGGGACAGACAGCCGCTTATCGACTGGGCTTGGCCTGCGTGCGGCGAACCATCGGAGAGTGCAGATGGCTCTTTCAGAACTCCCTGTCCCGCCCTGTCAAACTCCATCTCCTTTCACGCTGCTCCTGTCGGGGAGAGCCAGAGGCTCGCGTTACGTTACAGGCAGCTCCCACCCTGCGCTCTCCTCTGTGGGTGGAAGGGACCTGGGTTCCTGCCGTGCAAATCGTTACTAGTCCTGTTCCTAGCGAGGTGCCGTCCACGTGGCTGTCTCGCTGTGACCCAGCCTGGCATTAGCAACCCAGGCCCCTGCATTGTTTGTCATTTGGCTTGGAGGAGCGGGGCTGGTCCAGGTTCACAGGCAGCCATCTGGCTCGCTCGCTGGGTCACGGTCAGATGTAAATGTCCCTTGGGGGGGGGTGGGGGGGGGTTATTCCGTTTGTTGAAATAAATACGTTCGCTAAAGCCGGCGTGTGAGTGGTTTGTGAGCTCGCAGTACAGCACTGTCTGGGGTGCCCGCCGAGGCGTACAGAACTTGCAAAGGTGGTGAGCTAGTTACTCATGTTCCAAATGGGGAAACCGAGGCACGGGACGTCGAAGAGTCACAACTAGCGAAGGAAATCGCATCTCCTGACTCGCTGCTCGAACCCCTACGCTTGCGCTGCTTCTGTACCTGAGAGATTCCAAGGGGAGACGCAAAGACCTGCGTCACTGCAGAGATGGCTAACCCAGCGTCCTGTTCCGGGCTGCTTCAGAGCAGGGTGCAAGAGAACCTGCAGGGGGCAGCTTTCTGATCCCCCCAGTGACCAGCACCTCTCCCCACTGGGCAGCCTGGGGCCAGCCAGTCTTCCCGAGGGCTTCGAGGTTAGAACAGCCTCAGCTGAAACTGGGGGTGTCTGCGGCCAGGCAGGAGCCTCTGAAGGAGACAAAGCTTTTTCCAACCCAGGGCTGCAGATGCAAGAAGCTTGGATGGGGGCTTATCCAGCCAGACCCTCCACAGCTCCCCCCAGCGGGACAGCGAACACAGACCTGCGTGTGGGGACCTCTCTTCATGCAGACAAGCGCAAGCAACGGTTCATCCCAAAATAACGTGCCGGGAAGCAGAGTTGTTGGAAACCACTTTAAATCAGTTTATTGGGTGCAAGGCAGAAATTGCTATTGGGGGGTTGTTTGAACCTTTACATCATCTTGTCCTTGCAATTCTGATCTTTATCCTTGCCCAGCAGTTTGCTCTCGCAGACACTCGTCGGCTGAGCCGTGATCTTGGGACACAATCCTTTCAAACTGGAGACACTGGCCAAAATTTGCAAACGCGGGAGACTAAAGTGAGGCTCCTGAATGATATTTAAGCATCTCAGGAACAGTGGGCTGAGTTCCAGTGGTACCGAGCACGCCCAGCTCTCACCAGCGTCTGGAATCCGGGTGCTCAGAAACTGAAAATCAACCCACTTGTGTTAGCCCAGCTGGGTGGGTTTGGGCCCTGGATTTTCCAAACTGACTGGTGGCTTGGGGGGCCGAACTGTGTAAAATCAGGCCCCTTCAAGGTGTCTCAAGTTCAAGCCCCAAAATACCACTGGGCCTAAAACCACTCATCACTTTGAAGAACTGGGTCTGGGCTTTCCTTTCTGGTACAATTCTAGCTGTTGCAAGAGCCTGGACCGGGGCTAGGCAATGGCATTACCTAGAGAGATTTTTCAATCCCTTGGGAACAGTGACTGGGTTCCTTACAGGAAAAGTTCCAGCAGATGCCAGTTCATGCCCCTTGCTCCAGCGGCAGCAGGCTGCCCTCGCTGGCTCACGTTCTGCACTCTGGGTACGCGTTGCGAGGTGTCCTGGCAGCGACAGCCCCGATCTGCACAAGAGCAGCGCTGCTGAAATGCTCAAAGAGCCGAGGTGAGCGAAGGCAAAGGGCCGGGTCTGACGGGGGGTTACAGGCAGGGCTCTCAGCTAGACGGGGGGATGCCACCAACTTCCAGGAATCCCAGTCCCAACCCCAGACCCCACGTCACTGGAGAGAGCAGATGGGGGGATGGGTGCAGCTGGGATTCATCCAGTTCTGCTCCTGGGCTGGGGCAGGGGAGTTAATCTGTGTCCACAGCTGCAGCCCCCACCCTGTCAGAGGCAGACAACGTCTTGGAGACGCATCCGGCACTGGCAGCAGGTAGGCTGGGTGGGCCTGTCTCTGCAGGGGACAAAGGCAGAGCGCAAAGCCAGGGATTAAATCACTCAAAGCCCAGAGAAGAAAAGTCTCTGGGTTCTGGTCTCAAAGCAGCTGGATACAATTCCAGGGTAGTTTGGGAAGGGGTGTCAGTTACCCCTGTGTAGCCCCTGGAGCCTTCAGGCCCGGGGGGGGGGGTGGAAGTCCTAGGAAATAGCTCACGGTTGGGTCTAGTTTCTAGGCCAGGGGTGGGCAAACTTTTTGGTCTGACAGTCACATCTGGGTATAGAAATTGTATGGCAGGCCATGAATGCTCACAAAATTGGGGGTTGGGGTGTGGGAGGGGGTGAGGGCTCCGGCTGGGGGTGGGGAAGAGGGGTTGGGGGTGCAGGAGGTTGCTCTGGTCTGGGACTGAGGGGTTCGGAGGGCGGGAAGGGGATCAGGGCTGGGACAGGGGATTGGGGTGCAGGAGGGGGTCAGAGTGCAGCCTCCGAGCAGCGCTTGCCTCAAGAAGCTCCTGGAAGCAGCAGCATGTCCCCCCTCTGGCTCCTATGCGGAGGTGCGGCCAGGCAGCTCTGTGTGCTGCCCAGTCCGCAGGCACCGCCCCTGCAGCTCCCATTGGCTGCGGTTCCCGGCCAATCGGTGCTGCGGGGGCCGTGATTGGGGCGGGGGCAGCATGTGGCGCGGGGCCCCCTGGCTGCCCCTACATGTAGGAGCCGGAGGGGGGACATGCTGCCGCTTCCAGGAGCCATGCGGAGCGGGGCACACCCCTGACCCCACTCCCTGGCTGGAGCGGGAGTTCGAAGGCTGGATTAAAACATCTGAAGGGCCGGATGCGGCCCCTGGGCCGTAGTTTGCCCACCCTTGTTCTAGGCTCTGCCTTTAAAGGCAAGAATTTGGGACCCTCAGGCCTGGGTTTGTTATGTGGAGTTTTTCCCCTGCTGGCTTGTTAGAAACACTTCCAATAAAACACCGTTAAATAGTAAAAAAAAACAACCAAACAACCTCGCTCTGCAAAGGGGTTGGCACTAAAGTTTCCTGAGCTGGCTTCTCTAGGGCCCAGTCCCTGTGGTGGTGGGGGAGCAGCCCACTCCAAGGTAGGAAAGGACAAGAAGAAAAGTTGTCTCTTGAAGGCAAGAGCTCCTCAGAGCTCCTCGTGGATTCTCTCCTGATCTTCGTCCGATTTCAGCTTCAGCTCCTCCGCGGTGATTTTCCCATCCTGGTTCCGGTCCTGGTTCTGAAACATGTCGGCGATGACGGTCTCCGGGTCAGAGCTGGGCATGAGCCGTCCCTTCCCCTCGGTGAGCTGGGCCTTGATGAAAGTGGAGAACTGCAACAGGGAGAGGTGAGAACAGCTTACGTGGCTGAGCCCACAGCCTGGGCTCGTGAGGGATCCCAGGACAGCATGCAGCCAGCTCTGGGGTGGAGGGCAATGGCCGGACAGGGCTAGATGCCGCAGGATAACAAGGGCAGGGAGCACGCCAGCGCCAGGCTGCAGGAGGCTCCCCTCCAGGTTCCTGGGCAGGGGAGTCGCTCAGAGTCCGTCCCTGGGCCCCTGGCCGGGCAGGAGGGCTGGGCTAGGGCAGAATCCCTGGTACTGCCACCTTAACAACCAAAGTGTGCACGTTAGTCACAGCTTTGCAGCCGCTCCGGGTACTCGGCACATGCCCCGGATGCCAGCTGGGCACCGTGGCAGCCTAGCCGGCCCCTCCCTTCGCCATTGAAAAGCCCAAACTCAGCGGATCACGGGATCCGAGGCTGCTTCTGGGGCCGTGTTCCCTGATTCCGATTCCTCCCCCCATGTGCCCGGAGCTTCGGCCGCACCTCTTCGGGGGGGATCTCGCCATCCTTGTTCAGGTCCATGTCCTCGTACAGGTTTGCGGGTGGGTCCCCGTGCCAGATAAACAGGTAACCTTCTGGGACTCCTTCCTCCCTGGAGAGCAGCTCCACCTCGAACCGGAGCACAGCACTGCCTGGCACGCCCCGGGCTGAAAGGCAAGGGGTGCATGTCACCGATCCCTCGTGTGCTCTGACGCACTACGGTGCCTTTGCACCATGGTGCGACGTGCGAGAATGAGCTCTTAACATCCCCGCTGGGGCGACTTGCCCAGGCTGGGTCAGCTGGGGGGGTTAAAGGCCAAAGGAGACCAGGTAACACCCTGGGCCGCTGCCAGACCACTGGGGCCACAAACCAACCCACCAGGCAGTTCCCCTCCCCCCCTCACCTCCGTTCTCTCCGTGCCCCAGGTGCGGGGGGATGACGATCACCCGTTTCTCCCCCACGCACATGTTCAGCAGGCCGGTGTTCAGGCCGTCAATCACCTTGCTGGTCCCCAGCGTCGCCTCCTGCGGGTGGTTGTAGTCGTGGCTGCAGGAGGCAATGCAAGACATTGGACGGGCGAGAGGACTTCCCAAGCCGGGGCTGCCCACACAGCCTCCTACCCTCAGGAACCTGCCTCGGGCCTCCCCCGACCTTGTACCAATCAGCGGTGGCAGGGGAATTCTGCCTGAGGGTCAGAGGAATTGCTAGTGCCCATGATCTTACCCCAGTCTCCCCGAGTTCAGCCACCTCCATCCTGCTGAGCTTCGCAGGGCCCCACCCCACAGCTGTTGGCACTAACCCACGAGCAGCACCCGGACTGCTGGGATGGAGCTGGGGGGGGGGATCCAGGCTGCCCCGGGGGGCGGGCGGGGGCACACTCACGAGGAGAAGAGCTTGGTGCCATCCAGCAGCGAGCAGTTGTAGTGGTAGCGGACGTAGTCGCGATCCTGGGTGGTGACGTTGCAGCCCTCGGGCCGGGAGAGGGTCTCGATTTCCACCGAGTCCAGGGGGTTGTGGAAGTCAATGACGTGGATGTCGAAGATAAGCACGGCTGAGCCGGGGATCTTGTTGCCTGGAGGAGAAGGACGAAGGGCCCTGTGGGGATGAGGGGCTGGGGAGAGGGCAGAGCCGGGGGGAAAGCCCTGCCGAGCCGGGGGGTGGTGCAGGATTGTTCCTACAGTCCAGTCCCCTGGGCGCTAATTGAATGTGTCCCTGCCCGCCCCAGCCCGAGAAACACCCCCCTGAGCCAACGGCCCTGCCTGACAACCCCGCCACTGGTGCAGGGGCTCCGAGCCCTTCTCCTGCGGGAGGCAGCCCCCTCGCCCCCCCCCATTGGCTCAGGGCAGGGCTGGCTCCCATCCCGCGGGCGATCCCCCTGTCCTGGGCACGGGGACGACTGATGTGATGCAGGAAACAAAGGATTGTGTAACGGAGCCAGCGGGGAGCGAAATGGCATTGCTGACTCCCGCTCCCTGCCCTGCAATCCCACCCCACTACCCCGCGGGGACCCCGCCCTACCGGCTCCATTCTCCCCGTAGCCCAAGTGCGGCGGGACGACGATCCTTCTCTTTTCTCCGAAGCAGACGCCCTGCAGGCCCTGGTCCATGCCGGGGATGACGTAGCCCTTCCCGATGTAGGTGTCGTAGGTGTGATTGCGGGAGTAACTGCAGCAAACACAGCACCAGGTGGCGTCAGGTTGCAGGTAAGCACCGAATGAGGGGACCGTGGCGGCGTAAGCTCAGTCCGCATCCCCTAGCCCGTCCACCCCACAGCCCTGTCCGCATCCCACAGCCCTGCCCAGGCTCCTACAGCCCTGCTTCATCTCCCACCCCACAGCCTTGCCCGTATCCCCCAACCTACAGCCCTGCCCACACCCCACAGCTCTGCCCAGGCCTCTCCACTCCACTGGGGGCCGTGTGGGGAGGAGCTCTGCTGCGTGGCACCCCAGGCACAAATGGGGAGGCCCGTGCTCATCCGTAGGCCCCGCCGGTGGCCGGTACCTGGAGTCAAAGAGCGTCCCGTCCATCAGGGTCCCATTATAGTGATAGCGGACGAAGTCGCCAGTCACAGCCTTGCGCTTGCAGGACGCCGGCACCTCCAGGTGCTCCAGGGAGATGCCATCTTTGGGGTTATGCAGGTCCACCAGCAGCACATCGAACACCAGGGAGGCCTGGGGCGGGATCACTGTGCCTGGGTGGAGAGGAGGGAAGGAGGGTTGCGCCCAAGCAGAGCCAGCCCCTGCACCATGCCCAGAGCAGCCGGAGTGAGGGACCTCCGTGGGGTAGAACTGCAGCCTGCTCGTGGCTGGGGTGGCCATGTGGCCAGTCACCCCCTCCTCTTTTGCAGAGGTGGGGACCCCGGAGTGGCCGATCCCAGCACGCCCCGCTCTAGCTCTGCGCGGAGCGCACCAGGCTGCGACCTGGCGTTATCGGCTCGCAGCAGCTCCGTGTTTAACGGCACAAGGCGGAGCTTCCACCATGCACCTGATCATGGCCGTGACGTACGTACATGAAACCTAGAGCTGCCTCAGAGCGACCCAGTGCCGAGCAGGGTCCCTTCGCCCCCCCAACTCACCCCCCTCTGCCCTGGCTGGCTCACACCCTCCTCTCTGGTCCTGCCTGAATTCCACTGGAAAATGGTGCCAATACTGCATGGCGAGATCTGTCCGGCAGCCCGGGTGGGTCAGGCCTGCTGCCCTGGGACCAGCCCCGGCTTTATCAGCCACCTGCCCGCCTGCTTGTTTGGCTGACGGCAGAACACTGGGCTGCGCGGGATCAGATGCTCATGGCCTTTTAATGCCCGCCCTCCCCACCCCCCGAGCCATCTGCTTCCCCATCCACTCCTGTCCTTCCCATCCCTTTCTCCCCTCTCTTCCCAGGGTTTCCTCGGTCCCAGAGCTTCCCGGACAGTGCCAAAGTGACCCCGTCTCCTCTGCCCATGCAGGGCTGAGCGCTGGCTGGGCACTGCTTGGCCGTTTCCTTGCCTGGGGCGTTTGGCCCCTGCCATGACTGGCGTTCGTGGGGCTCAGACCCAGCGCTGCCTTTCGCCCATGCAAACTGCCTCCTGGCTGCCTGCCTCCGGGCAGCCCCATCAGTCACTGCCCCAGCGTGCCAGGCGAGTGCAATCCGGTCTCTGGGGACGCCCCCACTCACCATAGCCCTTCTCCCCGTAGGCCAGGAAGGGAGGGATGATGATCCTCCTCTTCTCCCCAGCGCACATCCCCAGCAGGCCCTCGTCCATGCCTTTGATCAGCCAGCCTGTGCCCACGTAGGTGTCGTACGTGCTGTCCTTACTGTAGCTGGCACCGGGGAGAGAACGGAAAAGAGACGAGGGGAAGAATGACTCCAGGGCACGGGCAGCGCCCCCAACCCAACTTGCTCAGCCCAGGGGTCCTGGCACGAGCGGGCTCCCCCTCCCCCACAGGGAGTCACGGAGCATGAACTCACGCCTCCCCCAGCCAGGCCCCTCTGAGTCAGGTGAGATGGGTCTGGGGGCGGGCCCTGGGCACGTGTGAAGCTGGCCCCACTGCTACCTGCTCTGTGCAGCGAGGCAGAGGGGTCCCCAAGACAGGCAAGCTGGCGTTTGTCACTAGCCCCCGTGGTGCTACCCCTCCTGCTCGGCTCCCCGTACCTGGAGTCGAAGTGGGTGCCGTCCAGCAGCGTGCCATTGTAGTGGTACCGGACAAAGTCCGAGTTCTCCACAGTGCGGTTGCAGCGCTCTGGCTTGTGCAAGGTGGTGATCTGCAGCTTGTCCTCTTTGTTCCAGATGTCCAGCATGATGACGTCAAAATACAAGGTGGTGTCGGGGGGGATCATGCCAGCTGCGAGGGACAACGAATGACAATGGCTCAGCCCCGAGGAGCGTCACAGCGAGGGGAGCAGCCTCACAGCACGAGGCCGAGACTGTTCACTTCAGCGCCTCGAAATCCACCCACAGGCCCCCCCGGCCTCTGCCGCTCAGCCCCGTTCACAACAGCTGTTCACGTGCTCTTACAGATTTGTCCCCCGCCCCATGGCTGGTCCACCTACGAGATACCAGGAGTCTGCTGCTGCTTGGAGCTGATGGACTTCGACACAGGGGCTCGAGCGTTGAAGGTCCCAGCTTCACCCTGGCCCAAGTGGGGTCACTTATACTTTGAGCAGAGAAGGGGCCACCACACCTCACAGCATGAGGGTGCCCCAAATGCCAGTTACCGGATTTTCTCTTCAGATGAACCAGCCACTCCACCCCACTGTCCTACGGAGAATGGAGAGCGCTGGCACTGGGAACCCGGGCGGTCCTGGTGAGTAGGGCACAGCCTTTATTCAATACCTACCTGCCCTTTTCTGCTGGTTTTCCCTTTAAGGAGGGGGATGACAGCATCACACCCAAACAGTGCTCAGGGGTTTATTGTATCAATTATTTATTGGCTTGGAATGAATAATAATTCTCGGATTAGCCCTTTCGTGTGAGGCTCTCAAAGGGTTTATCAAACCTAGTGATACTCCACGTGCTCAGAGATGGCTTCTACACCAAAATGCAGCCACCTTTGGGCTGAATGTGGCAGCTGGGTAGCCCCACAGCAAGGAGAAATGATACTGCATCCAGTGGAGAGTACTGGGGGAACGTGAGGAGGTGTGATCCTATTCTCCTGCCTGAATTCAGCCGGGCCAGGCCGCGCTGCTCCCGTAATGCTACAGCGGGATTGTTACTGGCACGCTGAGATCTGCACTGATCTCCCAGTGCAGGAGGCCCTGGGTCTCGCCTGCCCTGTGCATGTGATGACAAAGGTTCACAGCCCATGGGTTAAATAGTTCCTGCTGATTGCTCCTACTGGCCTGTCCCTCTTATTTTTACCCATTACTCATTGGCTAGGACTTTGGAATCGCTCTGCCCACCCATTGCATTCCATATACACTTCAGGAGGGGGCCAGGAGATCTCAGCACGGGACTCGGAGCCTTTCCTCATCCTTGTGGTTGCAGCCGCCGATGATCTGCACGTGGCTCATGCCAGGCCAGCCCCCAGACCAGCGGGCGGCTCAGCCGCTCAGAGAAAGAGGAGGCCAGGAGGGGAGAGCTCTCTCCATGTTAGTCCACCACCAAGGGCCAGATCCTGCCCTGGGGGGGTCCCTGGACTCCCCTGCACTCATCCAGGGGAGATCAGCCCATGGAGGTGCTGAGCTCTGTGAAGCTCATGGACTTCACCGGGACCTGTGGGTGCCCAAGTCCTTAGGAGTGCAGACGGGAGTGGATCCACCCTCGGGGGCCTTTCTGCCTCCCACGTTATCCCCAGTGAGAAGGGCTCAGCCAGCGTGCAGGAGGCAGGACCCTGCCGCGACCTGGGCTCCTGCAGGGCTGACGGGAGAGACGTTGGGCCTGACCTCATCGCACCGCAAACCCCCTGGGCCGTGCTAGGCCGGCCAGGCGGGGCCCTCGCATTCGCCGCCCCCCTTACCGACGCCGATGCTGCCGTAGCCCAGGTGGGGAGGGACAATCAGGTGACGCCGCTCGTTGACGCACATGCCCTGCAGGCCTCGGTCCATGCCGGTGATCAGCCGGCCGACTCCCACCACGCCCGCCACCGTGGCGCCTCTGTCGTAGCTGGGGAGGAACGGAGACACGTTAAGTCCCCCTCTTCTGATGGCCTTGGCTGTTTGGGATACTGCAAAGCAACTAGGATCCTTGGCCACACCAGCCTGCCCCACCAGTCCAGCGAATCCCATAGCTGGCCCCAAACAATAGGGTTGCAATGTTCCCACCCAGCCCTGCCCGTGGGGCCTGCCACAAGATCAGTCCGGTGACTAACAGCCTGAGTTTCCAACTCCACCCCCTGAAGATCAGGATGTTCCATGCGTCCCACTCTCCTGGGGCAACGACTGTACCAAGACACGTCACCACTCGACCAACCCACCTGCAGAGGTAGGAGAGTCTCCATCACTGGAGTAGTTCAATCCAGACCGATGTCTTTCTAAGCCGCACGCTCTCACGCGGACAGAAGCGATGGGCTTGATACTCAAGTTACTGGGTGAGGGTCTCTGGCCTGTACAGTGCAGGTCAGCCTAGAAGATCATAACGGTCCCTTCGGGCCTCGAGCACTAATTAATGACTGATTATTACACACCATCGGCCCCACGTCACAAGGCACAAAGCGGCTATGGCCCAACATTTTCCGAAGTCTCTAATTTGGGGGGCTTCTGTGGCTGGGGGCCCAACTTGCTGCCCACCTTCCAGCCACAGAGCTGCGGGTGCCAAAGCCCGAGGCGGTTCAGCTTGGGCACCCCAAATTAGAGGCCACTTCTGAAAGCACTGGTCCCTGTGACTCACCCAATGAGTTGGCAGCAAAGTCAGGAATAGAATCCAGCTCTCCTGAGTCCCATTGCTTAATCCACTAGACTACAGCTATCCCCGTGTCTCTGTGGTTAAAGCAACTGGCCCATGAAATGACAGGTTAGGGGGGTGCCCATAATGTTCTGCAGATGATGGATTCTGTCTCTTTGCTCTTGGAATACGGGGGGGGGGGGGCAGAGGGCACATATGTGTTGCGTTTCATGGTGGAGCATATAAAGGAGTATGACGTCCCACGTATGCTCCTGGCCAGATTTCTTTTGCAACTCAATCTCTGCAGCAGACGCGGACCCAGTGGTGGGGAACGATCTCGTCAAAGCGGGATTGGAGCTGACGTCCCTGATCCTGGGTCTGATCCTGCATTCCTCACACACTCAGAGGCTTGGGAATGCAGGATCAGGCCCTTTGTTTGCAAAAGTCATTCGTGATGTTTAAGCTGGGACCGAATGCAAACTAGCATCTCGCCCAGATAAGCACTGGCTGGCTGACTCTCCGGTGCTTCCGGGGAACAGATATGCCACGTTCCGAACACCGTGCCGAGTAACCAACGACCAAACACCCAAGCCTCATTTGTAACCTGCAAATTACTCTGATTTTTAAATCGGAAAACCCACTCTCTCAGGGGCAATTCGGGCTTGTTGCAAGTGCTCCGAGATCCTTTGCTTGGTTTAATGGCCAGCGAAACGTCTCAGGGAACCACGCTGCAGCCATCAAGACAAAGAATTATTTTAGTACGAAAGGTTTCCCGGGGCCCCATTTATCGGTCAGACTCACGCCTAGCGGTGGCTGCTGGATGGCTGATTTATCCCACTTTTTATGCTTCCTGTTCGGGCCTTCAGGGACGAGTAGCCACGTTTTAAATATTTAAAACCAGAGCAGATTCCCTGAAGCGTTTCGTTGGCACTTCTGAAAACCTCCCGGGAAAGCAACTGTTGCTGCCCCCTGCTGGGCCTGATCCTGAACCTAGAGATGTCTGTCTTGCCTCTCCGCAGGCCCGTGCAATGGGCCTGCTTTGCCTCTTGCTCTCACGGGTTTCAATCAGGAGAAATTCCCCTGGAGTGCCACCAGCACCGTAACTCCGGACTGACATCAGCGTGAGGAAAGGGCTGGCTGCACGCGCAGGCCCAGGGAGAGCTGGGACCAGCTCACATAGGTGGAAAAGGGGCCCTTTGGGAATGGAGCACACTCCGAAACTGCAATGGGTCAAAAAGCGCTTGAATCTGTCCCTGCATCATGGCCGCTGTGATGAGCTTTATCCGTCTGCTGTGCCCAATCTCAGTTAGGACCCAGTCCTGCATCCTTTACTCACCCGAGTAGTCCTTACCCCTGCAAGCAGTTGCACTGGACTCAACAGGCCTGCCCTTGGGAGTAAGGGCTGCTGGCATGAATGGGAGATTGCAGGACCCAGCTCTCCGCCAAAGAAAACAAAACGGACACAAAATACAAAGCAACGGCTCCTGGAAAACGAACCCCAAAGATGGACATCAACGTTCTCGGTTCTCCTCCCCCCCTGATCAGGGCAGTTGCTCGGGGATGGTTCGCACGTGGCGAATATGGAGCCACCAGGATGACACGTCTACACTGAGCAGGCCCCCACTGCTTGTCCAGCAGCACCCCAGGGTAACGGTTTTCCTCGCCCTTGGGAACGGCCCTGCGCTCTGGTTGCAAAGCAAGCTCTTGGGCCGCGCGTGCAGAAGTGCGCTGGGATCCTGGCACGGCCATAGGCCTCAATTCATGGCGTGCCAAAGCCGGCAAGAGAAGTGAACCATGCCAGTGAGCAGGGCAGAATGTGAGCCCATCCTCTGAACCACGAGAGCGCATCCCAGTGCAGCTGGGGGGAGGCAGGGACGTGCACACTCTATTTGCAAAATGAAGGGGGGGGGGGGGCTGCAGCAGACCCCCCCCACACACACACACACACACACACTCTGCTAGTACACTAACGTCGCCGGGGGGGCAGGACCCGGCTTGTGCAAGGTTATCCAGAACAATCCTGTACCTGGAGTCAAACTTTTTGCCATCTTTGAAGGTCCCGTTGTAGTGGTAGCGGATGAAATCGCCCATCTGGACTTCCCGTGAGCAGATTTTCGGGATGTAGTATCTGTCGATCACCACGTCTTCCAGGGGGCCGGGGTCCCCCCGGCCGGGGGCCGCCAGCAGGCGGAGGAGGAGGAGGATAGCCAGGGCCATGGTGCTCGGAGTGCGGGCGGAGAGGGAAGGGGCCGGGCTGCTCGGAGCCTGGCGCTTCGCTTCCCAGCTTCCCAGCCCGGCCTCTCGCCAGGAATTTTGTCAACGTGTAAAGTGGGCTTGCGAGGCGCTGAGGTCACTTAGCTGTCCGCGCTGATTCGCGGGGGCGGCCCCACGGCCACCCGGGAATTTCCCCCGTCGCGCGGGGAGGCGCCGGGGACGCGGAGGGGGAAGTGCCACGCGGGGGGATTTTTTTTTTTTGCAATTATTTCTGAGAAGGAAAAATCTGAAGCAAACTATTTCTTGCAAGTTTGTGCAGGGAGAGGTCCTACCCCAGCAGCCAGCCTCCCCCTGGGTCCTAGTGTCGCTCCCACCGCCTTTCTCGGGGGTCCCTTCACTGTGGGGGCAGCTCCATGGGCACCTTGGGATACATTGGTGCAAAACAAGCGACCATCCTTCTGGGCTGTCGGAGCGGGAGTGTTGTGAGCGAGACACGAGAAGTGATTCTTCCGCTCTGCTCCGCGTGGATTCGGCCTCAACTGGAGGCTTGTGTCCAGTTCTGGGCCCCACATTTCAGGATGGATGTGGATAAATTGGAAAAAGTCCAGAGGAGAGCCACGAAAATGATGAAAGGTCTAGAAAACATGACCTGTGAGGGAAGATGGGTTTGTTTAGTCTGGAGAAGAGAAGCCTGAGAGGGGACATGAGAACAGTTTTCAAGTACATAAAAGGTTGTTACAAGGAGGAGGGAGAAAAAATGTCCTTAACCTCTGAGGACAGGACAAGAAGCAATGGGCTTAAATTGCAGCAAGGGAGGTTTAGGTTGGACATTAGGAAAAACTTCCTAACTGTAGGGTGGTTAAGCACTGGAATAAATTGCCCAGGGAGGTGGTGGAATCTCCATCATTGGAGATTTTTAAAAGCAGGTTGGACAAACACCTGTCAGGGATGGTCTAGATAATACTTAATCCTGCCATGAGTGCAGGGGACTGGACTACCCGACCTCTCGAGGCCCCTTCCAGTGCTACGATTCTATGATCAGTAGTTATCAGTCAGGAGTAATAAATACAGCGAATGAATAATTATTAATAGCCATTTCTAACACTATTACACCTGCTGAGGAAAGGTGCTACGTGCAAATGATAATGAATTAGGAATGATTGGTGTCCTATTTATCAAATGCACATCAGACCATTGCAAGCATCTCTGCCTTCCACAAGCTCATCTGCGAACAGCGATCACCAGAGTTAAGTGCACTTTGCACATCCTGGATACAGACTAGACATCTAGGAACTGAGATGGGACCCACTGGTCCTCCACAGATGGGAACAAGGATCCAGACAGACGCTTGTTGTTCACTCCTGGAGTCAGCAAGTCCCTTAGTTGTCTGCAAGACGGATGGATTCTTGGCTTTACAGGTTTAGGCACGAGGGCTGCTGCCAACCATCCCACCGAGCGAAGAAAGAGGGTGCTGGCCCCTCTAGATGTGGGGAACTTCCTCTCTATTCTCTGCAGTGCTGTGGAAAGATAAGCACTGGTTATTTTCCTAGCAGTGTGTGTCTCCTACTGCAGCGGATCACGTGTTAATTGGCCCATCACTTCACCTCTCTGTGTTCAACCCTTGGCACTGCCCAGCATACAGACTGGAAGGTCTTTGGGACAGAGACCTGGCCTTCAGACCTGTCTGCAAGGCCCCTGGCGCACTGCTGGCATTGTATAAATAATGTTTGCACCTGTACTCATCTGACAGCCCTGCAGGTCTCTGCTTCTGGGGACACGCACCCCCCGGGCAGAGACATCAGACGGCACAGGGCCTGGCCTCCAAACAGGAGCTGAGTGGTCTGGCTGGCCCCTGGGCTGGCTCTGTGTGACTGTCACCCTTCAGATTGATCCCCAGTTGAAGATGCTGCTTCCACCCCCTTTGTCACAGCTGCAGCACTGTCCAGTGCGACACAAACATTCCCGCCCTAGCGCGACAGGCCAGGAGCCCGGCCCTGGGCTCCTTTGCGCAGTCACGCCTGGACCGGGCAGTTGTGGCCAGGCCTGTGAGCCCCTGACACGAATGCTTCTTAAACCCAGCGCAGCACTTTTCCAGCTAAAACTCACCCGCACAGAAAGCTCTGCTCCTGCCTGCCTGGGGGCTGCACGGGGAGGTTGAGGATGGACCCGATAATACTGTAAGTGCCGCGCGTCCCTGGGCGTGGTTGGGTCCCCGGGCGAGCGCAGTGTCGTCTCTCACACGGCAGCGTAATAAGGGGAGTAACAGAACCGGATCCCAGTTACTGTCTGGCCCCACCAGTCAGTGGGTCCTTCCCAGTGCCGCTCACCTGTTCCTTGGGCATGACTGGTTGGGAGGGCCGCACTGTGGATTTGGGCAGCGGTGGCTTGGCCATGCAAATGTCCCCTCTAAGGCAACACACGCTCCATCAGAGCCGGCGCTAGCCATAAGCAGACTAAGCAATTGCTTAGGGCCCCAGTGGCTCAAGGGGCCCCTATTAATGATTAGTGTGTGTTGGGGGGGGGGGGATATTCCTGCTTAGGGCCCTAGTGGGCCAGCACCAGCTCTGCACTCGATGTCCAGGGCACAGCGTGCCAGGGAGAAGCGGGTGCAGGCGAGATCCTGGTGCCACAGACATCAGTGGCCACAATCCCATTGCCTGCCGTGGGGCCAGGGTCTCACCCAGCCGGGGCAGGACCATAAAGTGTGTAGTTTGTTTGTTTGTTTGTTTGACTGGTCAAAGCAAATCTTTATTTTAAGATGGGAGTTCCTTCTCTCTAAGGAGAAGTCGCACTGTTACAGGTGCTGAATTAAAATGTAAAAATATAAATGTTAAATTTCCTGATGGCAAAATAAAATGGTCATCTTAATGTATTGGTCTCTTGGATGCACCATTTCCACGTTAACTCTTGTAATAGTGGAGCAGTCATTTAAAAAATATATATAATGTTTAGTGCAAGGCGCACACACGATGCAAGGAGCAAACTCGTGCAAGGCGCAGAGACGGTGCAAGGAGCAAACTCGTGCAAGGCACACACATGGTGCAAGGAGCNAGGCGCAGAGACGGTGCAAGGAGCAAACTCGTGCAAGGCACACACATGGTGCAAGGAGCAAACTCGTGCAAGGCACACACTGGTGCAAGGAGCAAACTCGTGCGAGGCGCACACACGGTGCAAGGAGCAAACTCGTGCAAGGCCCACACTGGTGCAAGGAGCAAACTCGTGCAAGGCCCACACTGGTGCAAGGCGCAGCCGCCAGCTGCTGGCGGAGGCAGCACTAAGACCCCGCGGATCCGCCTGGCCCGGCCTCCTGCACTCCCCGCCTTTCCCCAGGCGAGACGCCGGCTGGTCCCCCAGGCTGGGCAGCTCCTTGCAGTGCGTGTGCGGCGCTGCGCGGCGCCGAGGAAGCGGGCGGGCATGGAGCGGGGAGGCCGGCGGCTGCTGTTGCTGCTGCTGGCGGCGGCGGCGCAGGGCCCCGCTCCGGCGGGCGCGCAGTACGAGGAGTACAGCTTCCGCGGCTTCCCGCAGTCCGAGCTGATGCCGCTGCAGAGCGCCTACGCCTACGCGCTGGAGCAGTACGAGGGGGAGCGCTGGAAGGAGAGCGCCCGCTCCCTGGAGGCCAGCCTGCGCCTCCACCGCCTGCTGCGCGACAGCGAGGCGCACTGCCACCGGGAGTGCGCGGGGGGCGCAGCCCGCGGCGCGCAGCCCGCGGCCGCGCAGGCGGAGGAGTGGGTCTGGGAGCTGGAGGTCTTCGGGCGGGTCCTGCAGCGAGCCGCCTGCCTGCGGAGCTGCAAGCGCGGCCTGCCCGTCTTCCAGCTCCGCTACCCTCCAGCCGAGACCCTGCGCGACTTCCAGCGCCGCGCGCCCTACCAGTACCTGCACTACGCGCTCTTCAAGGTGAGCCGGGGGCGCAGGCTGCGCGCCAAGTATCCAGCCCCGGGGGCGTGGCAGCCAGTGGCCAGAGCGCCACTGACTCGCGTGGGTGCGGGGTTGAGCCTTCCCCGCCGGGCCCTGCACCTCAGCACGGCTGGAGGCAGAGGCGTTAGTGTTATGGGGGTGGGGACAGGACATTTTCAAACCAGGGTGCAAGGGATGTGCCTAGGGTGACCAGAGAGCAAGGGTGAAAAATCGGGACAGGGTGGGGGGTAATAGGCACCAATATAAGACAAAGCCCTAAATATCGGGACTGTCCCTATAAAATCAGGACATCCGGTCACCCTAGATGTGCCTGGGAGCCTGCCCGCCCCATGTCTCCTGCTCTGGTCTCTGCCCGTCTCTCACCAAGTTGTTTCACTGTTTTGTCCCCCCCTCCTAGGGCCTCCTGCCCGCTCAGTGTCTCCCCGTCTCAGGCCCCATCCCTCACATTGGCCCACACGTGTGGCCTCCTGAAGTCTCGGGCACGGCTCGGATGAGGGTTTGCAGGACTGGGCCCTTTGGCTCCTCCAGGCAGGGGGCAGCATCTCGGTCTGCCCAGAGCACGTTGTGGGCGTTTCACAGATAAGAAATCCTTGCAGGGCACTGGGGTCAGCCGACGATGGCCACGGCCCCTTCTGCCCTTGGCATCTGTGGGTCCCACAGGAGCCAGGTGCCAGGCGGAGAACAAGGTGCCCTCCCTCCCGTAGCCTCTGTAGGCTTGTGTGAATGTGAGCCGGTCCCCAGCCTGGAGGTCTGGCGCACTGGGGCCCTCTCGGTGTGGTCCCTTCCTAGCCGGAGCAGGAATGTGGCATGCGGGGTGTTTCCGGGTGCTTGGCCCAGTGAGTTTAAGGGGCACCCATCCCACTGCTGCGAGGGGACTGGCCAGCAGCCGTGTGCGTTGTGTGCTGTGTCGTTATTTCCTTTTCACAATCTGTGCTGCTTCTGAGCCCCATCGCGAGGAGCAGGAGATGCAGGCTCCGTGTCAGCAGCTGGGACCAGCGTGTAGCTCGTGCGCGCCAGGATGGAGTGTTAAAACCTTTGCCAGTTGCTTCTGATCTTTTCTTTTCTCCTCTCCCCACCCCCTTCTCTCCTCCCCTTTCTCCCCACCCCCTTGGCCAGCCCTCCCCACAGCGGGAGCCAGGAAGCCCCCTGACTCGGATTTGCAGGAGGAATGCAAATGCCACGTCCCCTGTATCCAGAGCCGCAGAAGTCTGGGTGACTGCCGAGCACAGACCTGGGCAATAGACCCTACAGGGATCCTTGGCCGGGGGGAGGGATAAAGCCGTCTTTTGGACCCATCGCTGACTGCTGGTCCCTACAGTTTCACTGTCCCATTGGCCCTGTTAGCTCGGCCCTGCCCCCTCCGCTCCAGCCCTGCCGTTCCTAGAAGGTAAAAGTTCCAAAACTTCTGTTTTCGGGGCAGCGTCTGTTTTCCCCTCATAGCTCAAGGGAAAGGTCGTGTTCACTTCACTGGTCAGATGCAGTCGGTGCTGCCGTCTGCATGGCTGGAGTGGGGAGTCTGCTTCCCTTGGGGGTGGGGGGGGGTCCTTTCGGGAAATCCCTCGACACCCCAGTGCTGGTGCATGCCCAGGCCGGGCAGGACTCAGTGTGCCGTAGTGTCCAACTGGCAGAAATGTTAATGCCTTTTGAAGAGCACAAGGAAAAAGGGAGAATCAAAGGGTTTGGCCCAGGGCTCCCAGTTGTGTGCATGCTCAGGAAGAGTTATTTGAACAGGCTGATGAAAGGGTTTTCCCTCGGGGTGGGGGGGGCAAACAGGGGAGAAGACAAAAGGAAACGTAGTTTCGTTCTTTGCAGTCTTACCCACTGAGTTTGCTATAGAAGACCTCTGTGCGTCCTGATCTATCACCCACCTTTCTCCGCCCTGCAATTCTAGCTTGTCTTTCTGTCGGATTTGCCAGCAAAGCCGGGGGTGGCTGAGAGTCCAGTGGCCTGAGCAAAGGCCTTGGGAGTCAGCATCCCTCGGTTCTATTACTGGCTTTGACACCTACTTCTAGTGCAAGCTTGGGCAAGTCTTGTTGCCTCGCTCTGTGCCTCAGTTTCCCCATCTGTAAAGCAGGGATAATAAGGGGGGGGTGTAGCAGGGAGGGGTTGTGAGAATTAATTAGGTCTGATGCTGCGGAATACCATTGTGTGAGCCATGCTGTGGGTGACTTAGCCATTGCCAGAGTGACACGGCTTCACTGGCTCCTGGAGCGCAAATGGATCCTTTAAGAGGATAGTTTGAATCCAAGCTGCTCTTTGCATGGGCCGTGCTGGGGGAGCCCCTGGGAGGAGTCGGTCTTTCGCAGTAGTTTGCTCGCGCTCTTGTGCACACTTGGATTTACTGGCTAATTTCCTCCAGGCCAAAGATGCGAGGCTCTCACAGTGGGATAGTCTGTCCTTCCTGCTAACGTAACCCCTCAGCCTCGCCAGCCACACCTCTGGCTGAGGGGTTTCAGCCTGGAATCGCAGAGTCTGAGGCTTGGTGACGCTGGGGCAGTCAGGACGGCTGGCAGGAGTCCCAGCCAGGGGGCCTATAGGCCGATAGGCAGGAACAATCTGAGGTGCAATTAGACGTGATTGACCTGAGAAACACCCCTAATCTGTGGCCGCCTGGGCCCCAGAATCCCTTGGGAACCTGGCTGAAAATTACAGACGCGAGAGGGTAACGTTAGGCTCCAAACTCCATGTTTAGGGACCCAACCAGACGTGGCCTGATTGGCCAAAGGGCTGAGCAGCTCCAGGTCCTATTGAACTGCAGAGGGGTGGCGGGTGGGGGGGCAGATTTCCCTGCATCGGTGCCACAGGATGGGGGCCCACAATATGTCACCGGGATTCATTGGTTTTTTTATCGTCTGGTTCTGCCCGTCGGCTGCTGCCGGCGGGGGATTCGCCCCAGGGCTGCTGCTGATCCAAGCTCCACGTTGTCTGATTCCCGCCGGGAAAGGTCCCTGGACCCACACTGGGCTCTTTTTGCATCGCTCGCTCTGCCAGCCACCTCGGTCGGGCGATCCCATGAGATCACTTGCAGCTCGGCTGGGTTAGCAGCCAGAATATTAGCAGCATGCCGCGCTGCCTCCTGCACGAGAAGGTTGAGCATGTCCCGGCTACTTGGGGGCGAATAAAGGAGCCAGTGTATTCCAGACCAGAGCGCCGGAGAGCTGCTTTCCCGCATTCGGTCTGGTATGATCTCGGGGTGTGAAAGAAACACCAGGAGGGGAGGGATGGTCTAGGGCCTAATACAGTGGCCTGGGATTGAGATCATGGCTCTGCGTCAGTCTCTTTGCGTATGTCACAAGGAGACACGTTTTCAGAACCTCAGTAGGAGCAGCTGTTTCTGTGGGGCCTAGAAAGCAGGGGCCGGCGGACGGGTGCCGAACCCTGCTTAGAAATCTCTCCAGCCATGGCAATTCCACTAGCCCCCTGGCTGAGCAGCTCTTGGGGCATGTCCGCCCTCCCAAATCGTATCTCCGTCGCTGCAGCGGTGTAGGTGAAGCAGACAAGCCCATGGGGTGGACGCTGTTGGACTGGTATAGTGGTGTTATCCTGGGATAGCTTAGCCCCCTGTGGGAAGGGGAAGAAGCCATGCGAGTATAAAGCCCTATGACCCGGAATACCTGTGTCCGGGCTGTGGGATTGTGCTGTGCAAGCTAGGCCGGGATGACTGAATCCGGACAGCTTTGGTGTAGGCAGTAGGAGCCGTGTGGATTATCTGGGCCGGTGGCTGGCCGGAGCGGAGACGCTGAGCCCTGCGTGGAGCTGCCGTGGGATGGCCGGGAGAGACCCTGGCTGCAGTGTCGTGCGACTCTCTCCCTCTCTCAGGCCAATAAGGTGGAGAAAGCCGTGTCTGCTGCTCACACCTTCCTGCAGAAGAATCCCAAGCACGAGATGACGCTGAAGTACATGAACTATTACAGAACCATGCTGGACGTGGACGAGTACCTCGTGGACTTGGAGGCCCAGCCCTACGAAGTGAGTGCGTCCCCAGGGGGCCAGGCTGGGATAAGGGGGATGCGGGTCGGGATTGGGAGGCATCAGCAGAGCTGTGGGCCAGGAGTGAGGACAATGACAGAGCTGGGTGGGGGGTGACCATGCCTGGAATGGGGGGCTACAGGTCAGGTTTGGGGTGCCTCAAGGATGATCTGGGGAGGAAGCTTTGACGGATTATCTCTGCATCGTGCCTGGCCCTGGCCACCCTGGTCTGTCTGAGCCTCGCCCCCCCGAGGGGTAGTGGTAACTGTGAAGCTGTCGCTTTCAGAGCCGCAGGGGGGGCCGTGCTGGGTCCTGTCCCGTCGCTGGCTGTTCCTGCGGCTGACAGAGGCAGTCTGGGCCCTAGGCTGCAGCTCATTCTGCTCCAGCTCTTGCCGTGAGCTCCCATCTGTGGCAGGACCACGGGGAGGGAGGCGTTCACTGCCCGCGGTTACACCTGTATTTCCCGGGCTCTGCTCGGAGGCCCTGTCTGCTCCTCGATCAGCGTCGTCTCCGGAGCGGGGTGGGGAGCTAGGCTGGAACACCCCCTGGAATCAGGTTGTGACGGCCTGGTCCCAGGCTAATGCCGGGAGCCAGATCCAGCCCTTGTGTAGGGATGCGCAGCTCCCAGCAGAGGGCGTTCACACTGGGACCTGCCAGCCCACGTACACCAGGAGAACTTAGTGGAGCGCCAGCGCTGCTGGCGTTGGGCTTCGGACCAGCTGTCTGCTCAGCGCGCGACACTTCTGGGTGCTCTCCAGTCCGCGCTGGGGGCAGGATCTGGGTTCCTTAGGAGACTTCTGTGCTCATGCCTGTTCCCGTCCCCGGGGGCTGCTGTCATGCACACAGCTGGGGCAGTTTGTGCACAAGCTGGGCCCTGCTGGGAATTCAGCCCATGCAGAACGCAAGGCGCCGGGGATGACTCGAGTGATACAGAAATCAAGAGGGACTCGGTCAGTGTAGCAGAAATCCACGTATCCGGAGTGGGTGGGGAGCTAGGCTGGGACACCCCCTGGAAACTGGTTGTGACGTCTCAGTCCCAGGCTAATACCGGGAGCCAGATCCAGCTCTCGTGTAGGTGTGTAACGTCTCAGGTGCAGAAATCCTTTCTGTCGGGGGGGTCCAAAACTGGATGAAATACTCCAGATGGTGAGGCCACATCTGGAGGACTGCGTCCAGATTTGGGCCCCCCACTACAAAAGGGATGTGGACAAATTGGAGAGAGTCCAGCAGTGGACAACAAACATGATTAGGGGGCTGGGGCACATGACTTATGAGGAGAGGCTGAGGGAACTGGGATTGTTTAGTCTGCAGAAGAGAAGAGTGAGGGGGGATTTGATAGCTGCTTTCAACTACCTGAAGGGGGGTTCCAAAGAGGATGGAGCTCGGCTGTTTTCAGTGGTGGCAGATGACAGAACAAGGAGTAATGGTCTCAAGTTGCAGTGAGGGAGGTCTAGGTTGGATATTAGGAAAAACTTTTTCACTAGGAGGGTGGTGAAGCACTGGAATGGGTTCCCTAGGGAGGTGGTGGAATCTCCTTCCTTAGTGGTTTTTAAGGCCCAGCTTGACAAAGCCCTGGCTGGGATGATTTAGTTGGGGTTGGTCCTGCTTTGAGCAGGGGGTTGGACTAGATACCTCCTGAGGTCCCTTCCAACCCTGATATTCTATGATACCTGGGCCTGGGGCGGGGCCTTCTGCACAGGGCTGAATTCCAGGCAGCCCCCGTCAAAGCCCCGGCCCTCGTGCTGACTAGGAGGAGATGGCCGAGGGGCTGGATCTGCCCCCTTTCCCGCTGCGGTGAGGGCCTGGCGGGGACCCACCCATGACACAGGGCTGTTCCGATCCCTGCAGACGGCGTTCGTGCGCTCGGTGAAGCTGTATAACAGTGGGGATTTCCGGAGCAGCATCGCAGACATGGAGCACGCGCTGGTGGAGTATTACAAAGCCTACGAGAACTGCCTGGCCGGCTGCGAGGGCGCCTACGAGCTGCGGGAGTTCAAGGACTTCTACCCGGCTATTGCAGGTGGGGACACCTCACGGAGCCACGGGGCGGGCTCTGCTGCCGGGCGCTGGGGAGAAGTGGCCAAGAAGTGACCGACGGAAGCTGCTGTGTCCCCCGAGCCGCCTGTTTCCCGTTCACACACGTGTGTGGGTCCCCGGGGGCAGGTGGCTCCCCACAGAGGCTCCCCGGGGCCTGGCGTGACGTGCGGGGGGGGCTCAGTCTGTTTGTAGCCAGATGCCCCCTAGGGTGGGGCTGAGGACAGGGCCCTTATGGGGGTGCAGGGAGCTCAGCCCACTGCTGCCTAGGTCACCTGTGCTCCCAGGATGCGCAGAGGAGTCTGTCTCCGGGGCTGTGGATCCGGCGCTTTTGCTGGGTTCAGGGAGGGGGGAGCTCCCATCCCCTCCACCCCCAAAGGATCGGTCCATAGAATGGCTATGAGCCAGGCAGGGCTGGTGTCCCTAGCCTCTGTTTGCCAGAAGCTGGGAATGGGCGACAGGGGATGGATCACTTGATGATTCCCTGTTCTGTTCATCCCCTCTGGGGCACCTGGCATTGGCCACGGTCGGAGGACAGGACACTGGGCTAGATGGACCGTTGGTCTGACCCAGTCTGGCCGCTGTTATGTAAAGGGGAGGGACACAGGCCGTTTGCCTGGCTGTGGGGGACAGCGAAAGCATCGGGGTGGGGGTGGTTCAAACCAGCCAGTCCTAGAAACCCCAGAGGCGTGGCAGAGAGATGAGCCTCTTGCGCTGTGGCACAAGCCGCCCCATAAGTGATGGGTCAGGGAGAAACTTGCCCGTGTGGCAGGTTATCCCACCATCAGCCGCTGGGGGGGCTCGTCTCCCTAGGTAGCAGGGGCCGGCGGCTGTGGGCGAGGGCGGCCGGGGCTTGGGGATGCCAGGCCGGCGTGACGGGCGTTTCCTCCCAGATCACTTCGTGGACGTGCTGCAGTGCAAGGTGGACTGCGAGGCTGACCTGACGCCCAATGTGGGCGGGTACTTCGTGGAGAAGTTCGTGGCCACCATGTACCACTACCTGCAGTTCGCCTATTACAAGCGTGAGTCCCCCGGGCCGTGTCCTGGTTTGCTGGTCCTCGCCGGAGGGTGTGGGGGGAGGCAGACTGGGGGGGCAGGGGCTTAGACCCCAGAGCAGCAGGGAATGATCCCCTCCCCCATGCACCCTTGCCTGTTTTCGCCCCCTCCTTCTGCAGCTAGCACCTGAGCACCTCAGAGCTTCTCTCCTATTGGGGGTCGCCCTGCCCCACACCCCTCAGTGCTGTGTGAGGGGTGCCCCTCGTCTGTCTGGAGTGGGGGGCCTTGCCCCAAGACCCCTTGTGCCGTGAGGGGTTAGAATCAGAGAGGCCTCGTGTTGGGTGGTCCTTGTGCAGTGGGGGGGTCTCTGTACCCCATGGCCCCCACTCACCCCCCCCACTCACGCCTGACTCTGGTGCAGTGTGGGGGTCTCTGTGCCCCACGCCCCCCACTCACGCCTGGTTCTGGTGCAGTGGGGGGGTCTCTGTGCCCCACGCCCCCCACTCACGCCTGGCTCTGGTGCAGTGGGGGGGGTCTCTGTGCCCCACGCCCCCACTCACGCCTGGCTCTGGTGCAGTGGGGGGGGTCTCTGTGCCCCACGCCCCCACTCACGCCTGGCTCTGGTGCAGTGAACGACGTGAAGAACGCGGTGCAGAGCGTCTCCAGCTACATGCTCTTTGACCCGGCGGACGAGGTGATGCAGCAGAACCTGGTTTATTATCGCTTCTACCGCGAGCGCTGGCACCTGGAGGATGACGACTTCAGTCCCCGCCCGGTGAGGGGTCCGGGGGGCTGTGGGAAGGGCAGATTCATGGAGCCCATCAGTGGCTCAGTCCTCGGCTCCAGGAGAGGCTGTACCCCCATCTCGGGGTCTGGGGGAGCCAGGGAGGGTGGGGTGAGCCCAGCTCCTCGAGATGGGGAGCCTGGAACTGCTCTCGTGGCTGATTCGGGGCCCTGCAGGGGGTTTCCCCTCCCACCTGTCCCTGGGAACAGCTCCTGGCCGTGGGGGCGGCAGTGAGGCTGATGTGCCCCCTCCTGTCCCCTCCAAGGAGGCTCTGCAGTATCACAACCAGACGGCCGTGCAGACGAAGTTGCTGGACTTTGCCAAGCTGTATCTGCAGGCCGACGACGAGGTGAGCTGGGGCAGTTGCTGAAGATGGGGGTGGGGGCTGGGGTGAGAGGAGCCCCCACATTCAGCTTTCTGCTGCTGGAACCCTCTGGGCTGGGACCTGAGCAGGGCTGGGCCACGTCGCTGTTTGGATGGGAGCCCTGGGCCGTGCTGATTCAGTAACGGCCGCTTGATAGCGGCACCCAGCGCTGCTGGGCCCCACCCCAGAGCTGGCTGCATTTTGGCGCTGGGGAAATGAGCTCTGTGCACCTTGCTGATACGAACAGGTCTAAGGCATTGGCTGAGCGGGTGGCTTCGGAAAGGTCTCCCCAGGGGAGAAGCAAAGCGTGCCCATTGCAACGAGACTGCCCGAAGCCCTGGAGAGCGGGGGGGGGGGCGGCGATTCGGCACTGGCTCCTGCCGGGGGGGCTCTGGAGAGTGGAGTCCAGGGGCGATCCCACACCGGTTCCTATGGAGGGAGGGGTAGACTGTCCCCTTCCCGCTGGGCCTTCTCCAGCTCTGCTGAGCAAAGCCCAGGGGATAGGCTCCAGGGGACAGGCCTGCCCTGGGCGGTGACGGCTTCTCCCTCCCTGTGCTGCAGATGGAGCTGGCTGAGGGCACGGAGCCGGACGGGCAGGACCTGCCCTCGGACAGCGAGTTTGACGGCCTAGGCGACTACGAGGAGGGATTTTTCGCTGAGTGGTGGCAGGAGCCCAAGTCCAAAGGGGACAAAGCCGACCAAGGTTACTGACTGCAGGCTCCCGCCGCCTCCCAGGGCCTGTGACGCTGTGGGGGGGGGAGAGGGCAGCCACAGGCTCCCCTTGCCCCATGGACGCAGCCCAGGTGGCTCCTGGGGTGACAGCACAGCCTGGCCACCTCCTCAGTAGACCCCCCACTGGCTGCCCCCTTCGGGAGAGGCCCCAGGGCTGACGGCTGTGGAGATGCCCTTCTCCTCCTGCCCTGGAGGGCCCCGGCCCAGGGCAGGACTGAGGCGGTGGGGGATGGCATGGGGAGAGCTTGTTATACCTGTGCCCACGCTCCAGCCTCTCTGGCCAGCACTATGGGCCTGATCCTGAGTGGTGCTGAGTGCCCCCATCTCCCCATGGGGTGTCGCCATCACAGACCAGCACCCCCTGCGCCTCCCGCCGGAGCACAAAGGACCCTGCTCGAGGCAAGGAGAGCAAAGTCTGCAGGCTGGCCAACCCCCCTCTGCAGGGCTGCTGCTTCCCCCAAGGGTCTTTGTTATGCTAACGAGGCTTGCTCGGGGCCTGTGCAGGGCTGGGCTCTCTCCTCCCTCCCCTTTTCCTGCCTGGCTGCCTCTGTCCTGTCCGGGTGTGATTCCAGCGGGGTCTGTCTGCATGGCTCTGACAGTGACGTGCGCTTGTGGGCAGCCTCTGCTGTCTACGGCTGTCGCTGCGGCCTCCCTCCCACCCCAAGCCTGGAGCTGCAAGACCCTGGGGCAGGGGCAGGCACCGTACTGCACGGCTGGGAATTTCTTCCGTTGGCATTGCCCATGGTGACTGAGGGGGTGGGGTGTTATCATCCCCCAGCCCTCCCCCAGCTCCATGAGCCTGGATGAACCAGCAGCTTTGCCCCTAAGCTCCGGACCAAGCAGGAGATGATGGATCAGCCGGCGTTTGCCAGCTGCAGAAGTACGCCTGGTCTGCAGGACGCTAGATCCAGGCCGGGTGAGCCGTGAGCTGCCTCTGTGGCTCTGCCATGTATAAACACAGCCTCACGGGCCGGGACCTTTCTGCCTTTGCCTTTTGTACCTAAACCCCGTCTGCATGGCCCGCGCTCCGGGCCTCCCTGCTCACGCTCTGCTCCCTCCAGAAGGGACTGCCCAGCACTTCAGTCTCCACTCTCCTCTCCGCCAAGGCCCCAGGTTCATGCTCGGCACCGGCTGGGGGGGCCCAAGACAGTCCCATTGGAGGAGCTGCTTGGCACTCCTGGCCAACCCAGGGCAGTTTCTGAGACATAGCGGCACAGACCCTCCTAGCCCGGTGCCCTGACGCAGTGGGCCTGCCCCTAACGGTAGCTCTTCTTTGTTTGCAGAGAGGATCCGATGAGCAGCATTCACGGGGGCCGAGTGGCATCTGCCCCGACAGTCCTTCAGCCCCATCATCTCACATGGGTCTAGGCCAAAGGGGCCGGGGGGCTGATGGCCCCAAATAACCTCTCCCTGTGGGAGCTGGGGGGCCAGGACCGCCCCAGGAGCAGGACGTGGGACTCCCCAGGCTCTGCCATGTATAAACACAAGCTCGCCCGGGGATCCCAACGGGCCGGGACCTTTCTGCCTTTGCCTTTTGTGCCTAAACCTTCTTAAATAATTCATGGACCCCTCGATCCTATTGGCTGAGCTCCAGCACCTGTGAACCAATCCCAAGCGTCGCCTGCTCTTCCCACGAGGCCTCACTTCACAGTACTTGAATAACAGCCCCCCCTTCTGTGAGAACCCCAGGACCAGCCCCTGCTGTGCTGGGACCCCTGGCTGGATAAGGAGGCTCCTTGGGGCGGGGCGGGGTGGGGGTGAATGGGAAATGCCTCTCTGGGCCACTAACACACATGCTGGGTGAAGACCTTGCGGGTCCCTGAACTATCACTCCCGTTGTGTCGTCCCCCCGCTGTGTGTGGAGGAGAAAATTCCTCCTGTGGTTCGGGAGCAGTTGGGAACCTGCGCTGGAGCCATTTGGGATTTGCCTGTAAACCTCCCCACAGCTGGGAGTCTTGCAGGGGAGGGGCAGGAAATGGCAGACGGGGACGGATACGGCTTGGTTTGAATTGTCTTGATCCGTTTCTGGTGGTGAAGTGGGCCAGTGAGAGTCAGACACAGCGTGGGCAGGGGCTGGGCAAATCCCCTTCCCTCCCCGTGTATCCCAGTCCTGCCCCCTGCTATCCCAGGCCTGGGCTCCCCTGCATCTGTGCTGGTGCCCTCAATCCCAACCCACAGCCCCCTGCTAGCCCAGTCCTTCCCCAGCCCCAGTGCCTCTCCACCCTGAGCTGCAGCCCCCTGCCGTTCCAGCCCTGGGTTTTTTTCCGGCACACGCCGAACGGTGCCTTGTGCAGTGGTGGTTATGGTGTGTGTAACCTATGGCGCTGGGGCTGCCTGGTGGCGCCCGGCCACCCCGAGTGCTTTGGCGTCTCTCACGAGACCAGCCCTTGGTGAGGTTATTCTCCGTTAATTTAATGGTTCCTGCCTTGGACAGTTCCTTTTTATATTTGTGCTAAACTTTAATAAAATCCGGATGGGTCCTTTCCCTGCTGCCTGGCGGATTCTCCATCACACAGGGGCTTTAAATCCACGCTGGTGGGGGGGGGGGTGTTTGAAGGGCGGTGCGACATCTCCACCCCCGGTCAGCAGAGAGGTCAAGCACTGCATGGGCCATGGCGACTGACCTGCCCTTGTCCTACCCCGGTCCCTGAACTCAGGGCAGGAATCACTGGGTGGGATTCGCCGGTATGTGTGGTGCAGGTCAGGCCTGATGGGTGCTGTTGTCATGTCGGGGTCACCAATGTTGTCAGATGCCACCAGCGTGGTGCTCTGCTCTATCCAATGTTGATAACAGTCGGCTGCGTGCGTGTTCCCTCTGTGTGCTGCCCCAGCACTGCACAGATCGCTGATGCAGCAGACCCCGAGAGAACCCCCAATGACCACAGACTCCGATAAGGTACGAAGGCACCCGGCCAGGTTTATTGTCAAATGAAGCACCGTCTCTAGCTCCCCGGATCAGATGTCTACAGTTCTGCTAGTACATATGTGCTCCCTGACAATGGACCGGCTCAGTCAGTGGTGGGACTCACCACTGCCCCCTAGACCGGACAAAGACACTGCCCTGGGGCTGCGTTCTTATACACGGGTACAAACAAGTTACATGTCTCTCCTGATGTACTGAGGTGCAACCACCCTACGGAGTAAGGTACAACTCTACGCAGTACGGTGCTGCCTCACCTTATGCATGTTGGTTTGAACAAAACAACTCCATCCATCATATTCCCCTTTTGCCCCTGTCCTTGTTATCTGTGTGGATTGTGCAAGTATCGGAGCAGTCTGGTACCAGCAGGGGCTATGTTTATATCTCTAGTGTCCAGTACGTGTTAGGTATGTGTATTTGTGCACCATCAGCCCTTTCCTTGCCAGCTTCTGTGAGCAGGGCCTGCCTCTGGTTCACAGCTTAACTTTGCTTTATGTTAGCAAAGCCTTGACCATTACTTTAGGCCTCATACCGGGCCTCTGATAGCGAGGGTATATGTTTCAGGGCCTCATCTTTTGACAGGTGTAATGCTCCCTTTGGCCGCAGCATGGCCCCACAGTGCCCCTACTTCCCACCCCATCACCCAGCCGGGGCACAGCAGAGCCGGAAGGGGCAGGAGAGCGAACCCGAGCAGAAGGATGTGAGGCCGAACCTCACCCCACTGGAGAATGCCAGAGCTCTGGCAGCTACCCAGGGGCAGGGACTACTGGGGGCAGAGCAGGCACCTGGCGGGGGGGGACTCCGCTCCCCACAGATAAATTAGCCATCGCCCGGCTGACAATTGAGGCCTGGCCCCTAGGTTCCCACTGCTCCCCACTAGGTGGCGCTGTGAGCCTTGAGACCAGGTGGGGAAGGTTGCTGTGGCTGGGGTGTGTTGCCCTGAACCCCACTGCGCTGCTCTCTGGGGCAGGGAGCCTCAGGCGTGGCAGAAGCTCCTGTAGGGACCGAGGCGGTAGCTAGGGGCCTCTTGTGTCTCCAATACCTGGTGTGGGCTCCTGCTTCTGGTGGGATCTGGGGGATGCAGCCTGAGGGCCTGGGCCCAAGGCAGCAGGAGAGGGGAAAGGGAGCCAGTAGGTCTGGTGCTTTGATGCCCTGGGGCTGCCCCATGCTGAGGAACAGGGCCTGGAGAGATGCTGGGGTCCCACCCGGGAGGAGCTGGCAGAGAGCATTGGGAGACACTCGGGGCAGGGACTGTCTACAGCCCGATGCCTCAGACCCTGGAGGGGTCCTGCCGGGCAGGGCTGGGGTGCTTGGGGCCGAGGGGAGCTTGCCCCCTTCGCACCTGCTCTCTCTGGCTGGCGCAGAAGCCAGCCCCTTTGTCTGAGCCGCATTCCCTGAGGATCCTTCCCTTCCCTCTGATGGCCCTGCTGGCTGCTACCCTCCCGGGGGGCTACTGGGCTCCCGGCCCAGTGCAGGTGCCAGGCATTTGCTGGCTGTCAAACGTGTCCAGACCTGGGGGGGCTGGAACAATGTGTACAGTGGGGGGGCTGAGAGCCACTGAACCAAACTAAACCCTGGATATAATGGAATCCACTTCAAGCCAGGGGGTGTGGCAGCCCCCCCCCCAGTTCCAGCACCTCTGGTCCAGACAGGGAAGCCTGAGCTTCCAACAGTGGCCTCTCCGCTGGGGCTCCAGTTCCCGGGTGCTCCACGAGGGCTGGTCCCAAGGCAGCTGTGGGCGCTTGTCCCTCTGATCTCCAGGCCGCAGGTTGGGCACCTGATTTGCCACTTGTGGAACTGTGGGGGCTCCAGCCTCTTCCTTTGTCTGCAGCAGGCCCACGGCCCATGGGCTCCCCCAGCGCAGGCTGGGCACAGGCAGGCCCGGCTGCTCTTTGCCACCCTCTTGTGGGATGAGCCACGGCATGGGGGAGGGGAGGTGGCCCCTCCCAGACTCACAAACATCTGACTCACCTGTACCTGGGCGGGCTGCTGTAACCGGTGTGTCCTGTTCCCTGCCCCACCCGCTGTGCATAGCCCCGCCCTGCCCCGGGGGCTCGGCAGTGGCCTGTGACCCTGCGATGGGTCCTGGGAGCATGGCCTGTGCTGGGAGCATGGCCCAGCCGGGGGAGCAGGGGCAGCATTGGCCTTGGTTTGGGTGCTTGGTTTTCAATGGGCCAAGGGGAAATGTGGTAACTTCGCAGTCGCTGGGAAAGCGCTGGGCCCCACCCCACCTGGCTGGGCTCGCTGCAGCCCTGAGGACCCTTCCCGTTCCTTACATCCCGGTCCCTATGCTCCAGGGGCGCTTTGCTGCAACCTGATACTGGGCATTTAAACTTGCAGGGACACGTTCCCCTTCCTGGACGCGATCTCTGCCGGCCGCGCTCCCCGTGAGTCCCAGTCTAGCTGCCCTGTGTCCTGGGTGGGGGCGGATAGCAGTTACCGCCCCACCCGCCCATCTGGGAGGTGGAACACACTGTGCTCCAGATATTTTCTGCTCTCCTGGGCCCATGGGGCAGACTCGGGTACAGGGGCTGGAACTCACTGTTCTCTGCTCCCCAGCAGCCTTGGGGCTGCTCTAGTTTTGCTAGGGGAGGGGGCACGGCCCTGCCTAGCCCCAGAACATGGGGAGCGTAAGGGTGGGCCCCACATCACTGCCCTGGCTGGGGGAGCTGGGTTGAGGCAGGACCCCGCGTTAGGGGCCGGGAGCTGCTGCAATGGTGGCACTGGCCGTGCCCCATACGCGGTTGGGGGCGAGTGCTAGCAGCAGGATGGGGGTGGGAGCTCCCTCTGCCGCGGTGTCAGTGGCTTGGGGCCAGGGTGGGGCACGTTGCTTTGTTGTAAACGTCCCATGGAGGCAAGCTGGTGCCTGTGCCGGGTGCAGCACTCCCAGGGCGGGCAGCGGGACGCCGTTCCCCAGCACTGGCTCCGGGAACCAGCCACGCACTTGCTCCTCCCTGCTGAGCTGGCATTTTTGCTCCCCTTGGACGCTGGCTCCGAGGAGCGAAACCGAGAGGCTGAATCATAGCGTGTACCCTGGGGGGGTGCCAGGGCCCACCCCGCCCTGCCCTGCTGGGACGAGCGCCGCATTCCCCTTGGCTTCTCCCAGCTCCTCAGCCCAACCCCGGGACAATCCTGGAGCTGCAGAGGGATGTAAAACACAAAGCCCCAGCAGAACCGGGGGTGAGGAACGGATCTGCCATGGGGGGGGGGGAGCTCACCTGCCCAGGTCACTGTGCTGGGGACTCTTTGTTTTGTAAGTGACTGAACTAGGATGAAATGGGGGGGATTCCTGCTAGCCCAGAACTTCCCTGGGTTTTTATTACAAACCCCAAACGTTCACCTGGCGGCCGAGCACCAGCACTTGACGGGGATATGGGGTTGAGTAAGACAGAGCCTGTGGGGAGGCCCTGGGGTTTAGGTGGGGGATCCTGGGGGTGGAGGCTGGTCAGAGTTAAGTTTTTTTTTGTTGTTTTTTTTTTGGCCACATTTTGTTTTGACCTTTGCTGGGGGCTCTTCAAATGCAAAACTTGGTGTGTGTGGGGGCAGCTCCCAGGCATTGTGACCCCCATGAGAGAGGTTCCCCCAAGCCCCTGTGAAGAGAAACCTCTGAGGTTCTCCCAGCTCCATGGAGACCCAGCTCCCTGCTTGTCCCAGGGGGCCCCATTGGGCCAGGTGCTGCACAGACCCAAACACAGAAACGGTCCCTGCCCCGAAGCGCTTGCAGGCTCTGAGCGAGGGCGACCCATGGGGAGGGAAGGGCTCGCGGAGATGGCTCATTGGAACCGCTGGGAGGGGCGCTCGGCTCTGTGCTGCAATGTCCTCTAGGAAAACCCAGAGGTTTCTGGGAATGGCTGGCTTTGGAGAGGGGGCTGGGCTATTGGCGGCTTCCTAAATGTAATCTGGAGGTTCATGTTGTGTGGACAGCGCATGGCTGCTGGCAGAGCGGCCCTGGCATGCCAAGGCCTCAGTGTACCTTCCAAACAGCTAGCGCAAGGACAGCAGCAGGGCAGATTTCCCTCCCCAGGGTGCCTCAGCCCTGTGCTGTCTCGACCGTGTCTGGGAGCACAGGGGCAGGTCGGTCGCCATGGCCCATGCAGTGCTTGGCCTCTACGCTGACCGGGATATAAGTGTCCACTGGGGACCAGACTGATCCACAAAGCCCCCAAGGGGACGCGCGTCCCTCCTCTGGTCTCTTGGCATCCCTGCTCACTCAGGTGTGGGTGGGGAGTCAAGCTCCCAAAAGGGCTCGCACCTTCATCTTTGATCATCAACCCACTTTCCAGATAGGGAAGCTGAGGCATGGATCAGGGTAGGGTGGGGACCCGCCCAGTGCCCTGTTGTGTGTCAGTTGCCGAGCTGAGCCTAGACCGGAGCATGGTTCATGTTCACCTGTTGGGCACTGCGGTTTGTGTGGCATCTAATGGGTTAATTTGGCCGAGAGGAAGCCGAAGGCGGCTGCTGTCTCTCCTGACCTTGACCAGCCAAGGACTATGAATGAGGTGGGTACCCTGTCCTCTGCGCTGGCCCTTGTCACAGCCGCGTGCCCCGGAGACCCACCCCGCGGGCTGCAGTCCCTTCCGGACGTGGCTTGTTTGTACGTTTTCAGCCGCTCGGCACGGACGGCACCTCCACCGTGCAGGGACCCGTGCGGGCTGCCGGGGCAGCGGGATCAGAAGACACAAAGGAGCCGAGCTCTGGGCTGGTTAATTACGGCACGAGGCAGGCTTTGGATTCTGAAGGCCGAGCTGGCGTCTGGGAGATGAAAGGGGAGAGCGCTCGTCTCTGGCTGCTTTCTTCCTCGCACGGAAAGGGTTCACACTGCGCCTTGGCTCCCAGGGGGCCGTGAAATCCTGTTCTGGCCGGGGCATTTGAAGATCTGTCACTCGCTTCCAGCCCGGAAATGCATTCTAATCGAGTCAGTGAATCCTGCTGCTCGGCTGGGCTGAAGCTGGAGGCTTGGGGGCACGGTGGGCTTTTATTCCTCAGGCTGATGAACACATCAAGGGCCCTGGCACTCCAGTGAGCTCCTTGTTCCATCCGTAGGCCGGGCCCCGCGCTGGGACCGGGGACGTGGGGAGAAAGCAAATAAAGCAGACGAGAGGCAGAACATCCAGATGTGCGGGCAGTGCACGGGGAGAGCATGCAGATGTGGTGTAGGAGCATGCAGCCGGGCAAGTCACAAGCTTTTCATCGCAGGCTGGTTTCCCTCCTGTCACCTGGATTCCTGCCGGGCACAAAAGCCCTGGGATGAGGCAGCGGATCCGTGGTTATTCTCCTGCGCTGTCCTTGGAGGTGCCCAGCGGCTCTCTCTGTTCCTCATCCCTGGACAGACGCAGGTGCAGGGCCCATGAGTACCATGCCCAACCCGAACTCCGCGGGCGGGCCGAGCCTGGCGGCTGGGGCCCCGCTCTGCCCTGTGGCAGGCGAGCCCCTCGCTAGCCCTAAAGTGAACCTTGTAGCGTGCGGGGCTGCTGCTGCCTGGCAGGAACTAACTTTGGGCTACTGAGTTTAAACTGGTCTGTCTCCAGCCCCTTGTGCCGGAGGGCCCCGGAGCGCTGGGCAGCCATGCACGGCTGCGTTAGGGAGTGTTAGTGGCTGGGGAAGGACAGGCCTGGAGAAGTGAAGTGACACCAGGCAGAGGGTGGTGGATGGGTGGCCCAGTGGTTTGGGGACTCAGCTGGGAATCAGGAGACCTGGCTCCAGTCCCTGCTCTGTACAGATTCCGTGTGTGACCCTGGGTATGTCACGTACCTCCCAGGGGTGCAGGGGGTCCAGCAGCACGCCTGCCTCGCAGGGGGTGGGAGGGTGAGTTGGGAGGGACTCAGCTGGGTTTGCTTGGCTGGTTGCTCTGGTTTAACCTCACCCGCGGCTTGCTCGGCAGAGCTCAGGCCTTGTGGTGGCTGCACGCAGCACAGCCGAGAGAAATCTCTGACTCTCCCCCGGCCGCGCCGGAGCCGCGGCTGGAATAAGCCAGTTTCCAGCAGCGGGTATTTCCTAGCTGTGCCCCAGCCCCTTGGAGATCTCTGGGGCGGGCGGGGAGCCGGGGGACTCTAGGGGTACGTCCACACTGCAAAAAGCCCCCTGGGTCGACCGACTCAGACTTGTGCTACGGTGCTAAAAACAGCCGTGCAGACGTCCCTGCTGGGGTCTGACTGGGGGGGCCGGGAGCCCTGAGGGCGCGGGAAGGTTAAGAGCAGAGCGAACACATGACAGCGTCCATGTTACAGGCCCCCCCTCCGAGGGCTGGTTCAGCCCCCAGCTGAGAGCCTGGTTCTGCAGCCCAAGCTCCAGAGACTCTCTCGTTTCGCTGTGGAGAGGCCTTGGTGCCCGCCCAGCTGGAGCCGTCCCGTCAGCGCTGGCGTCTGGCCCACGCTCTCGTGGCCTCAGCCAGGCGTGGCCCTGCCTAGAAACCTTGGTCCCTTTCCAGGCCAGGCCCAGCAGCTCTTCAGTGGGGCAGAGGACAGGGCAGTGTCGTCCCCCGCCAGTCACACCAGCGTCTCTCTGAGCCACCGGCGCAGCACCTGGACCCTGCTCCCATCACTCTGGAAATGCAAGTGGCTCAGCCAGGGTCAGGGAGGCTCCCACACCCAGCCCTGGGCCAGCAGCTGCTTCGTGTGTCTGTGTGTGGGGGGGCTATGGGAGTGCTCTGCCAGCATCCCTCAGCCCCGCTGTGCAGCCCCCGCTGCCCCACCCTGGGCTCCCCACCCACAGCTCTGCTGCGGCCCCTCAGTTCCAACCTGCAGCCCCCATCGTGCTGTGGGCCCCAGCGCCACCACTCCCTGGAGAGGCTTGTGGGGCAGCAGGTGGGAATCGCTGCCGGATACCAGCTCCCGCCACCTGTTGCATTTTCCTCTCAAGTAACAGTCCCTGGAGCCCCGTGTGGCTGGTGCAGGCTGTTCCCAGAGCAGGAGCTGCGCCCTCTCCCCGGGAAGGGTCGAGATGGAGCCTGGCAGCGCGAGGGGCTGGTCCTGAAGCGCCCGTGTCCCTTCGTCCTTGTGCTCTGGGCCGAGGTGTTTGGCTCTCAGGCTGCCACAGGGTCTGGGCTAAAAGTGCCCCCCCAGCCTGGCTCCCATCAACTCGACCAGCGCGAGGTGAGGCTGAGACCTGCTCAGAGCAGCTCCTACCACCTGTGCAGTGATCTACATCTGTGTTTGCAAAGGGCCCTGCCCCCGCCTCCTTCCATAGGTGCTGCAGTCCTGTTTGTCTGGTGGGTCCCTCTGCAGCCTGACCCCTGGGGCAGAGCTGTGGGGCCGGAGCCCCTCCCTCTGGGATCTGGTGTGAACCTGACCAGTGGAAGGAGCAGCTCAGTGCTCCGGCCTCTGCCCCGAATTGCAGGCGGCCAGACCCAGACGCCTGCACCCAGAGCTGAGCAGGGACTTTGCAGCGGCTTCACCAGGTGGGTCTGTGGGAGTTGGGCTCATCTGATCCCCCTGGACCTGCCCCATGGCTGGGCTGGGTCAGCCTCCCCTGGCCCCCATCTGTCTGGCTTCCTGAGTCTGCTACACACAGGCAGTGAATTCTATCCAGGGGGAGTGAGTGGTCCTGGCTCAGCTGCGGGACTGGGTGGAGGGCTCCAGCCCTAAGCAGGTGCTGGCCGTGCAGGGCGCTGTCCTGATGCCTCACCCATCCCGGCACAGAAGCTGCTGCAGGAAGGGTAAAGCTGTTCTCTGAGCCGGCCGGGGTTGTCATCTGTCTGCTCAGGGCCCTGCTGCTCTGCCAGCCGTTGCTGGATGTTGGTCCCTGCTCTCGTGCCATCCACTGGCTTTGATTTACTCAGGAGACCCACCCCTCCACTCCAGCCCTTCTCCCTGCAGGGCCTCAGAGAAACAGGACTCGCCTCCTCCCTCCTCACGCACCCGCTCCCAGGGCCTTTGGCCGTGCTGCAGCCCAAGCTCTGGCCTCTTTGCAACGAGGGGTGTTAATAACCCCCTCCCCTCAGCCCCTTTCACACTGGGAGCCCAGGGTGCTGCAGGGACACTAACGCAGTAATCCCTCGAGCCCCCTGCAGAGGGGAAACTGAGGCACAAGGCAGGATGGGATTTGGTCATGCCAGGCACAGATGGGAATGGGACCCAGGAGTCCCAGTCCAACTGCCTGTGCTGGTGTGTTTCAGGGGCATGAGGTAAAAGGTGAGGTGCCCTCCCTCAGACGAAGGGTCGGGCTGAGAGAAGCGAGGTCTGGAACTCCTGCCCCGGCTCTGGGACAGCCACCACCAGAGCTCAGGTTCCTACAAGCCCCATGAGTCATGAGGCCAAACCTCCCCTGATGCTTCCCATGCACGGCCTGACGCTGCAGGCCCCACGCCGAGTCTGTGATGCTCCTGCACCCCGTGCCCGGACAGACCGAGCCCCTGCAGGTTCCTCTGCTGCCAACAGGCCTGGGGCAGGGTGTCTGGCTTGTGGTTCTTCTCGAATTCCAGAGGGGTCAGTGGTGCCGCCCTGCGTGTCTCCTGCTAGCCGGTCCCAGTGCGGCGTGGAGCACTCCCCAGCCCTGCGCACAGAGCTCCTTGTGTCTTGAAGCCATCTGGAGCCTTGGGGAGCCTGGCTCCGTGCCACGGCCTACGCCGGGAAAGGGACGGAGAGTCTCTTCCTGGGCTGGAGTCTGGAATGTCTGAAAGAGAGGGGATTGCGGGCTGGCTGAGTTGGGCAAGCACTGGCTGGATACGGGTGGGTGGGGTGGCGGTTGCGGAGGGATCAAGGAGCCGTGAGGGGCAGGACGGCTGAAGCGTGTGAGAAGCAGCATTGCGCCATGCAGAGCCCAGCAGGTGCCGCGTGTGTGGTGGGAACGTGGCTCTGGGGCTCAGAGCGGGTCCAGCTCCCCCCCTCTGCCCTTTGATCCGGGCTAGAAAGACGTCCCCGTGTGACCCTGCCTCGGTGCCACGGGCTGATGCTCGGACTCCTGGGATGGTGCCAGGCCGTCGCGGGGCAGGAGGGGTTGTCTTGCCCTCCCTCGCCCACACAGCCCAGGAGTGGGGACCCTGTGTCCCAGCCGCGGCTTTTCTGCCATGGCTGCGTGGGAGCTGCCAGCCCTCCGTGCCAGCCTGGAAGCCAATCAATGCAAACCGTGTAAATAATGCAGGAGGCAGATGTTAGGTTCAATCAACTTGGGCTACAACAGGACTGCGATTGGAGCTTGAAGTGGTGCTTAGTCGATTTATGGGCAGTTTGAGGGAGAAAAAGCCTTCCAGGTTCCAAGTTAGCTCCTGCAGCTTCTGGTGTGACAGGCCCTCCCTCCTCCATCCCTGTGTCCCCCCCCCCAGCCCCTCCACACGCAGCACAAGTGATTCTGCAAGCTCTGCTCATCCCCTAGCCCCACACACAAGGTGCCCTCAGGCTCAGGGCCAGGGGGCTCTGTGCAAACTCCGAGCTGCATGCAAAGTACCTTCCTGCCTCCAACAGCTGGGGGCCATTGGCAGAGCTGGGGGGAGCCCAGGGCTGGGCTAGCAGGGGCTGCGGGGCGGGATTGAGGGGCCCTGGCAGAGCTGTAAGTAATACTTTCCCTTGCTAGATCATTTTAGTCAGAAACGCCTCCCCTCCCCCATGCTGGCGCACGGTCAGTACCGCCCCCGAAGTCCCGAGCTCCGGCAGCGCGCTGGACCGTCGCAGGGAGGCTCAGAACCCAGGAGTTCTGCTCTAACCCCTGCAGAAACCAGTTCCCTTGTGCCTGTTTGCCCTGGGTAGGATGCCACCCGCCCGGGGCTCTCCTGACCATTAAGGTCACTCACCCCTAATGTGTGGGGGGGAGGGGATGTGTCAGGGGGTCTCCCCGGAGGAAGCAGCCAGCTGACCTTCAAAGCAATATTTGTGTCTGGAAATCCAGGCCAGGCCAGGCCCGCCCTTCAGGCTCCGAAGCACAGGGAAGACGCCCATTGCAGGGGATGAGACCTACCAGGTTAGTGCAGCCTCTTCTTCCCAATACACATTATTAATAAACAATAATGCTACAAGGAACCAAGCCCCGGCTCTGACTGCAGGGCTGAGACGGTGAATTATAGATGAATTGGCCGCACACTTCACTGAAATTGACTGCACCTAATGCACTGATGAAATATTTACACGGATTTACTCTGTGCTCCAGCAGAGGCAGGCGTTGGGGACGACGTGCGACGTTCATGGAGCTTCCCTGCGCCTCACTCTCCGTCTCATTGTGGAGCCTGTGGTGGGGGTTCTGGGGGGTTTGTCTCGCACAGGGGCGGGGCCGGAGAGCGAGGCCACATGCCCCGTGGAGCCCACCCTTCTGCAAGGACGTGGCCAGCCTCGGCCTCCATGGAGCAGCTTGACCCACGCCCAGCCAGCAGCCACTGCGTGTGCCTGGGTGTGGCAAGAGGCCTTAAAACCACACGCCACCTGGTTCTCCTCCCATCCCGATGTAAATCAGGAGCGACGCGCCGAAGCCAACCATCATGCTGCCCCTTGGGCCAGCCTCGGATTGCCCTTACCCCAGGGCCACGGCATTGCCAGCAGTGGGGCTACTCCGGATTTACGGAGAGGTGTTTCGGCCCGGATCCAGCAGCTGGACAAGGCTGCACAGTTGACAGGCAGCGAAAGCTTGCAGGGGGGGGCGCTGGACGCCAGCTGTTGAGTGTCGGGGGGTGGGGTCGGTGCCAGGCTGTTGTTGTTCCTGGGAAGCCAGGAGTGTAACCAGCAAGAAACAGGAAATGAAATCCTCCGGCCTTGTTTGTGGAGAGAAAAGTAAAGAGCAAAGGGCCTGGAGGGACTGACAGTTCTCAACTCCCTCCTGGTGCAGCGACTCAGGGTGTCTTATTCCTGGGGCCGGCTGGGGTTCATGTGAAATCCAGGGATGCCTCGTTGCGGCTGCGCACTGGGCAGGGGCAAGCGGCATTCCTGGAGGTTCCTCTGCTCCTGTGCTGGGGAGTGGTGAGGTAGCCCTGGGCAGAGCTCCTGCTGCCGGAGAGGTGGCTGGCCCTGCCCCCAGCTCTGTCTAGGCACTTACCTGGCTTTCAGCACGCTCCCAACACCCCGGGAGGCAGGGACGTGTCACCCCCATTTTACAGACGGGGAACTGAGGCCTGTTGTAAATGAAATGACTCACCCAGTGAGTCGGGCTGAGCCAGGAATTGAGCCCAGCCCTCCTGACTCCTAGTCCAGCCAGTGCCCACACCCCTCCTCCATCGTTTGTTATTGTAGGGTTGCCACTGGACTACGATCCCAGTGTCTGCAGATCCCCTGGGCGGTGATATTTACACCTCCTCCCCCACTCCTCCAGCCTGGCTGGGTGCTTTCCCAGCCCACTGCAACCTGGGCACCAGCTCAGGTGAATCTCAGCTGGTGCTACCTGGGTGTGGAGGTGACCACACCTCACGGCCAGGGACGTTTACACAGCAGCAAGTTTTCAGCCTAGCCTGGCTGGGGTGAATGCTTCTCTGCCCTGCACCTTGCATGGACCTGCCACTAATAATACCAGAGCCCCTGGGCAACCCTACAGTAACAACCTGGAGAGCACCAGCCAACTCTCCTGAGCAGGTGCCCCGGCGTTTAGCACAGGAACAGATCTTGGTTTCAAATGACTCGTCCTGGAATCTCTGCAAGCAGTAGCGGAGCCAGAACTGAGCCTGATCTCCAGGGGCCTGGTGCTCGCTTCCGTTCAGATACTTGGCATTATTGTGGGTTTCTGGCCTCCCACGGCCCTTTTCAGCCGGGCGTTTGCAGAGCCATGTCTGTAATTAAGTGAAAGAAGGTGCTCCCCCTCCCTCCCCAACTCGGGCTGCCAGGGTGGAAAGTTCCTGCTGGAGACTCACCCGGGCGGTGTCCCAGCTCCCTGCCACACGGGGAGAGCCCCAGCCCCAGCGGAGGCATTTGGGCCAGCGCAGAGGAAGCTGGCAGAGACGGAGGCTGCAATGGAAGGGCCCCAGAGCTGGCTGTGTCAATGCAGCCCGGCTCCTTCCCAGGAAACAGGGCTCCTACTCCCCTTTGTCACCCCCCTGCCCCAGCTCACTTTACACAGAGAGGCTGCTGACATGCAGGGCCTGGGGCTGGTGGTTAGAGGCAGATGGACGGATCCTGGCTGGGTGGGGGTGGGGTGTCTCTCTCGCTGGGAATTGCCCTGAAGGAAGAATTCTCCGCCACTGCGGAGTCGAAGGGTCTCTGTCTTGCTTGCTGAGTATGACAGCTGGGTTGGGGAAGCGGGGGGCAGTGTGCTCAGCCCCTGGGATGGGGGCAGAAGGGGGTTTGCTGTAACTTAATGACCAGCCAGCAGTGCTGGACCCCAGACAGTGTCCCACCAGGGCTGATGGCTGCAGTAGGGAGAGAGGTGGAGGCGAGGAACCAAATATTCAAACCTCATGATTTGGCTTCTCACCAAATCACGAGATCGGCTTTAAAATGATGAGATTTCAAAACAAACAAACAATTAAGTCCTGGGTCTGGGCCTTCGGCACCTGTGTCCTGAGCTGTGAGGTGTCGCCTCTTCCTGCTTTTCTCCCCAGATACTAGGGGGAGAGACTTCCTTAATAAGAGAGGAGAGAGCTCAGATTCTCCCATGACTCCAGGAGCAACTATCGTGGGACTTGGGATCAAATCATGCGAGTTGTCTGTGATGGGAACTGCAGGGAGGGGAAGACGAACCTGGGGTCCTTGCTGGGAGCTATTGGGGCAGGGATTGTCTGGCCCCTTCCTGCTTGGAAAGCGCCCTGGCTGAGAGCAAAGGACCCTTCTGCTCTGACAGTGGAAATGGCTCCAGCTGCCCCCGGTCATTGGAGGACTCTTCTCTGTGAGCTGAGCTGGCCATGGCACCTCCCCAGCCCGTCCCTGTGGCCAACAATCGTACCTGCGTCTCTCTCCCTGCCACAGGCTGCACTCCGCAGGTGAGGCCCCGCGCTGGTGGCCTGGTTCTCATGCTGCGTGGCAGGAGCGGGGATTGTGCTGGGAGAAGAGGGACGGCAGAGCAAACGCAGGCACTGCCCGCCGCACAGGGCTGGAGTGCGGGGACGGGCATGTGGGGTGCCCAGGGAGAATCCGCTGTAATTCCACTTGTTGGATTTGCTCAAAAAAATCCCCCAAATCAGAATGGTGCCAGGAGCCTCCCACAAGCCAGAAATGACCCAGCCCATGTCCTGGGGGTGCTCCTAGTGAGAATCTGCAGCGCCCAAGGGTCATTAGCAGACAGAGGGGAAGGACAAGGGTGACTTTGCTCTCAGGGAGAGACACGTCTTGGTGGCCTTGAGACTTTGCAGCCCCCCTTTTACAGCAGGGCTGGGTTTGGCCCCTTGTCTGTATTAATCCAGTGAGGGGACGTGGAGGTGCTGTGGGCAAGACACCCTGTTGCTGTTTTGTATTGCTCTAGCACCCAGCAGCCCCGCGATGGACCTGACCCTGCTGCGCCAGGCACTGTACAAACATGGAGCCACGCCGAGCTCCCAGCCGCCGTGTGCAAAGCATACGTCGTCTGCGTCCGTTCTGCTCTGCGCCCACTTAGTGCTGCCCTACGGGACAACACGAATAAAGCCGATTCCTGCTTTCCCCCCGGGCCTGGATCCCCACAGACTGCTCTCTATGCTGCTGAGGGGATTGTCCTTAGGATGGGGGATGGTCCAGGGTGATCAGGGATGGCCTCGGCCAGGCGTCCTGTCTCCTTGCCTTGCCATGTGGGGAGAGGGGCTCTCTGAGCTGATCATTATTTCGACAGGCTTTAGATGTAGGACAGCTGCGAACCGTAGCCGCTGTGCATTAGTGGTTTCAATTGAACTGTGCCGAGGGAGCCGAAGGGAAGTGCAGCTGGGCTTGTGTCACACGAATGGCTTTCGGAAAGCGCGGTGCATTGATATTTTTTAATGGGGGTACGAACCAAGCCTGGAAGCACTGTCAGGAAATGGAGTTTTAATAATAACCCTTCTCCTGATGGCTGGAAAGGGACTGGCTACAAAGTGCACTGGCAGATAATTGTGTTATTCGAGTCGCGCTGAACACAGGAGGCCAGTCTGTGCTCTAATCCCTGGGCAGGAGCTACAAACCGGGAAACAGCACCTGTTACATTTGCCAGTTCGTTAATCTGGTGCCAGGGAAGCAAGGAGGGGTGGGTAGGTGAGAATCGACAGCGCTGACAGGCCGGAATGAGAGGGTGACGGTGTAAATAACACGGAGAGGAAGAGCAGTCCCCAAATAACTGACATGTCCCAGGAGGGAGGGAGAGGGGAGGCAGCTGTGCTGGAGGGCAGGGCGTGGCGAAGGATCGGTGTGGATGTGCTGTTCACGGGTTACTTTCCAGCTCCCACGCCCTCTTTCCGAAGCAGGGGCAGGTAAACCCCAAAGCCGGCCTTTCAAGTCCATTCCTTCTGGCTGCAGCTAGGAGATTCCTGCAATTGGGGCCCAGGCTGGTGAATTCTTTATGGGTGACGAAAGGACGTGGGCCCCCTTTATTTATTCCCCCCTCCCGGACACCTTTCTGATACGCAGAAAAGGCCTCTTGGGTTTTGGTTTCAGTGCTCTGCTTAATTTGATTGATGCAGGTCTTTTCTGCCTGTTTTTCCCCAGAAGAACCTGGTCTTGGCCCAGTGGAAACCCTGAGTGCAGATGGCAAAGCCCCGTTTGTCCCGGTTAAACTTGGCTTCTAGCTTCTCTGGAGCAGCAATCACACCAGGCTGCCTGTGCATAGATGGTAGCCTGTCTCCAGGAGGTGGATTTGATCAGCAGCAGGGTGAGTGGGGTGAACAGCAGCTCCCACAGACAGAGGACAAGGTTAATACAGAACCCCCCAAGGTGATAGTGGCTGGATGAGGAGAGAGGAGGGGGGCCCAGGGTGCGGTGATGAGAGAAGGAAGATTGCATCAGGCAGATCAGTGAGCTGCATCCAGGCAAGGTGTAATGAGAGATCAGAAATGGGCACAGGGTGATACAGAGAAGGGTGATTTCAGTGACTGCAATGCGAAGCTGGAGGAACCCCACTGACACTGAAATCTGGGCCTGATCCTGTGTGAGTGTGTGAGAGAGAGAAACATGTGACTCAACCAAAGAGGGCGTAACAAATCAAAGGAAAATGCCTAATTGAATGGAGATGGGAAGAGATGGGAAGAGACGGGAGCAGAGGTGTTTCCTTTGCCTTCTGGGTTGGTGAGCTGTTAAGCTCCCTATGGGTGGCAGCCTCCCATCAGACCACCTGCAACTTGGCTGTGATACTCCTGGCTTCCAGGAACAAGCTCTTGGTTATATCAGGACGTGAAAGCATTGTCTTGCAACCATCCGTGTGCAGCACCCTGTGGAATGCAGTCCTTTAGCCAGGGCAGCCCTGTCCATGCTTTCTTCAGAGTGGTGTGATGGTCCCTTTAGCCATATATAGGGCTAGTTATATATCATGTGTGTATATTCGTTTCCAGTATTTGCAAGCAATGAGTAACTCTGTAATCACATTTTGCTCTATTCTGGTATCTTTCATCCGAAGCCCTCAAAGCTCTTTACAAACATGCATTAATTGTGACAATGGCCTAAATGCCAATAATAATAATAATAATTAAGAAATGATAATAAACATAACGCTTTGTGTTTCTAATAATGCCTTCCAGCCGAGGATCTCAAAGCACGTTCCTGCTCTTTCCCCTGGGGCTCAGGTGAGCGCTCTCACCTGAAGAAGAAACTGTGACCTGGGGAGCATTTCAGAAGTGGCTAGTGATATCGGGTGTCCGACGTGTGACAACTCTGCCTCATTTTCAAAGGTGCTGAGTGATCACAATTCTAATGAGGTTAATGGGAGCGGCGCTCCTCTGAAAGCCAGCCCCAAGCCGAGCACCCCAAAATCAGAGGCCACTTTTGACTCAAGTGACTCCTGAAGGTGTCTGTGGCATAGCAAGAAGCAGAATTCAGGTCCCACTCTTAACCCCCAGCCAGAAGTATCTGCTATTTTCTTGTAGTAATAAGAAATGTATCATCATCCCACCTTCTTCCCTCTCTGGCAGTTCTTAATGTGACACGTGTCACCACTGGTTAGCTACAGAGGCTTTCAGACACACAGTATCTCTGCTAACACTTCAAAGAGGTAAAGAATCCAAGTCCCGAGATATTTCAAATTCAAGATACTTTATCAGTGTTTCAAGCCAGACAAAGGGTTATCGAAGAGTGATTGAGGTAGAAGCCTCAGGTCTGGGTCCCGGGTTGCTGTAGCAAGCATCTGGAAGCTGCTGGGGTTTATCTTCTGTCCATTTGTCAGCATCGCTGATGGTGGCAGGGTGTTAAACTGTGAGGTGCTGTTCCTATCAACTCACTCCTTTCCCTGCAGGCCACGCACAGGTTCTCCTCATTGCTTTTTAATGTGAAGTCTTTTATCATTTCTGATCATTGGAGGAAATATCATTTTTGCCGACCCCGGGACTCTGGAGTAGAAAAGTGACTCCGTTTCAATTTCTCCTCTGTCAAATTGGTTGCACAGTTGTTCCTGTCTGGGTTTGCGCTGTGCTGCAGGGAATGCAAGGGAGAAACAAATGTTTTCACAGGAAGTCAGGAGAGAAATGGAGTGACACAAGGAGCCTGGGGCAGGCAGGAGACGAGGCAGAGGAGAAGGCTCTTGCATACGGATTGGGGGATTGTGTTGGGAACTTGGGGCCAGAAGGGAAACCAATGCTACATGACGTGAAGGGAGCCAAGAAAGTCGTACGCTTGTGGACTGGAGCTAGTGCACCGAGGGGTTGCAGAATAAAGAAGGCAGTTTTGAACTGGATCCCGCCGTGAGTGGAGTCGCCAAGGCAGGGGTTTGAGCAGGAGGTTACTGAACATGGTGTGGCCTGTTGCACTCAAACAGCCACACCATGTGCAGCCACGCACGAGGGAGCCGTGGCTGCACTCCATCTCCACGTCCGAACGTAGGCACAGCCTGCGTCTCCCCGTCACACGCAGCCCCCCGCGCTCGGAGGTATGTGACCCGCATGGCGTTTAACAGGACCGTGCCTCCCCCTGGAAGGAGCCGTGGGGTGTGAGGGGGGCTGAGAGGGGGGCTGCCGATGGGAGAGGGGAAAGGGGGCTACAGTATGTGTCTGGGGAGCGGGGGGGGGACACAGTAGGGTTGCTGTCGGGGCGGGGGGGGCTGCAGAGAGCTCTTAGGGGCCTGGACAGCCCCCAGCTCCTAGCCCAGACCCCCCCTGCTCCCCCCTGCCAGACTCCCCCCGCCCCTCCCCCCTTTCGCAGGCTCCTCCCTCACCTGCATGACCTCATCCAGGTGGGCACCTCCCCACTTGCCTCGGGGACACACCCTCCCCAGCCTTCCGCCACGCGGACCGCCCTCCCGGACGTCCAATCGCCTCCCGGCTGCCCAGCGGCTAGCCAATCCGCGTCCGGCCCGCGTGCCCCGGCCGCCCTCTGCTCGGGAGGCGGCCAATGGGGAGGCGGGCCAGCGCGCCAGGTGGCGGCGGAGGCCCCGCCCCTGCCGGGGTGAGGGAAGGGCGAGCGGGCCAATGACGGGGCGGCGCCGAGCGGGCGGGGCCGGTGTCCATGGGGACCGTCGGGGGCGGGGCTGCGGGCTCTGCTCCGCCCGCCTTTTGTTCGCTGGGTGCGGGCGGGGCGGGCGCCAGTGCCGGGCAGGAGCGGGCGGAGCAGGAGCGCGAGCGCGGCGCAGGTGAGGCGAGGGCTCGCGCGGGGGGCGCGTGAGGGGCTGAGGCGGATCCGGTCCGGTCCTGGGGCGGTTCCGTCCCCCGGGGGGCGCAGCGGCCCCGAGCCCCGCCCCGGCTCGCTTCCCTCCGAGCTGCCCCTGTCCGGGCGGGCAGCGCCCGGGGGTCCCGGGCAGGGCGCGGGGCGGTCCGGGCAGGTGACCCCCGCCCTGCCCCAAACACCCGTCTCCAAACCCCCCCCCCTTCGCACGCACTTGCCCGGCCCGGGGCTCGCGGGGCATCCGAGCTCCGAACCCCCCCGGCGGGCCCTGGCCCGGGGCTCGTTCCCGGCTGGGACGGGCGCTTTGCAGGGTCCCTGCGCCACGCTCCGTGCGAAGTTGTTTCGCCAGGAGACCCCCTTGATCTGGGCTGCCCGGTGCAGGAGCTGCGGCGAGCTGGGCGGTGCACGGGACCGAGAAGCCTGCTGCGTATTAAAGACCCGCGGTGTAAACTGGACTTTCTTGGGTGCTCCGACGTAATGAGCTGTTTGCTAATTCAGGAGATCTGGGGGACAGGCGATGCAGCGTGATGGACTCGTGACTGACACACATCCCTGAGCGAGATGTTCTGCAAATCCACTTCAACCGGTCCTTGAAATTAGACCCTTTTTTTTTCAAGCTCATCATGGGGGTTGCCTGTTCTCGTGCTTGAATTCCCTGGGAGCAAGTTCGCAAATGGTCTCCTGGCCTTTCGGTGAGCGTTCAATCACTGCTCCCCTGATTGTTATGGGAGGGAGGGCGTGAGAGCGCTCACACTCAGTGCTCCATATGCTAACATAAGATGGCAATTTCTTTCTGAGGCATGAGCAACACGCACTCAAAATCGTCCCCCTGTATAACTGACAGTGCAGTGGATCAACCGACAGCCAGCTTCCAGGATGAAGTTGCCGTGGGGCTGCTTAGAAGTGTTTGACCTCTTCACTCTCTGAGGTTGCTGTAATCCTGTTCATGCATTTATTATAAAATGATCACAACTTGCTTTATTGGTTAGCATGCAGCGAGTCTGACCGATGTGGTGTTTCTTGCAAAACACAGTAACTGGTGCAGGTGCAGGGTCTGGACATTTGGCTCCCAACGCTTTGAGATCTTTGGAAGGAAGATCCTATACAAGTGAACAGTGTTGACTCTTTTTAATTAAATTGCCTGACTGGAGTCCCCTGCAGTCACATGGCTTGTAGTGGTAGAGACTTGACTTGCAAGCAAGTGGACACCTAGATTGCAAGTTAAAATTGTTTGCCATGCAATTCGCAATGTAGGCTTGGCCTATGCTTGAAAAATCTCTTGGCATATCTACGCGGGTTGGGGCCTGAAAAAACCACACCCCAGTGTAGATACTATACAGCTGTGTTGATGGAAATAGTTCTGGGAGGGGGTGGTCCTCCACTGACTGCAAAACTCCTTCAAGGAGGCTGTGTCTACACTGCGTGGCTATGCTGGTCTAGTCTCCTTGGTGTGCACACCCCCTCAGTGTCCCTTGTCGCTTTTCAGAGCGCATGCCTGCTTGTTCTCTGCAGCATGGTGACGGCACAGCCTATGTCACCCCTTCAAAGCTGAGTTTGGGCCCTTATTAATAGGTCCCTACCAAATTCACTGTCCATTTTGGTAAATTTCACGGTCAGTTTTAAAATCCATGGTTTCAGAGATTTAAATCTTACATTTGATGTTGTCACAAAGCATGGCTGTTTTTAATAAACAAATAAATAAAATGTCAACATGTGAAGCTCTTTAGGCAGTGTTTCTCGAACTGGGGGTCCCAACCCAAAAGGAGGTCACAAGGCTATTATGGGAGAGGGGTTGAAATATTGTCACCCTTACTTCTGCGCTGCCTTCAGAGCTGGGTGGCCAGACAGTGACCGTTTCTGGCTGGGAGCTCAGTTCTAAAGGCAGTGCCGCTGGCTGTCATAGCACAGAAGTAAGGATAGAAATACAGTGACCCCTCCCACCCCCCACAATAGCCAGGTTTCACAGTGGAGACCAGAATTCATGGTCTGTGACACATTTTTCACAGCTGTGAATTTGGTAGGGCCCTATTTATTTATAAGAGCTTGAACCTGTTCGTTACACTCTGCAGCATGTTGAAGTAAAGTAACTTTAGAGCCCAAAATCTTGTGTGTTCTCATCTTGTTGCCAGGAACTGTCCTTAAGTGAGAGGGAGTTAGTAGTTGAGTGTGGAAATATGCAGGACTTCGAGTGTGAGTAAGGAGTGAAGGAATACACCCAAACCTCATCTGAGTTGAAGGTAAAAACGGAGGATGCGAGTGAAAAAGGAAGGAATCCAGGGGGTAAAATTAGACGCATGTTCAGTCTGCCATGCTGCCCGGCTTTGGGGGAACCTGGCACTGGTAGAGGAGAGGGTGTTCTAATTGTATTAGCTAAATGATTAGCTTAATTAATTTGGTTTGCAGCAAAGATGAAAGGACAATGCCAAATTTTGGTGTTGCTGGGAGTTGCTTGGGGGGAAAAAAGCTCTTGTATAAGGAACCTGAAAAGAGAATCTCAGTAGAAAATTGCTGTCATAAAATCAGTGTGAACATGTATGTGTAAACGCCCCGATGTACTTGGCTCTCAGCGGGGAGGGTGCATATTTAATTGGTAAAGACCGTGAGAGTTGCATGAAGGGGAGTCCCGGTAGAGTGCTTGGTGCTGTCCATAACAACGGAATATAGACTTGATTGTGCGTTGTAAAAGACTGAGGGCTTGTCTGCTCTTGAAATGCTACAGTTGTGCTGCTATAGTTCCTCAGTGTGAGGACTCACAGGAGGGGTTCTCCCATCCATGTAGTTAATCCACCTCTCGAGCGGCTAGGTTGTTGTCTACATGAGGGTTTAGGCTGGTTTACCTGCATTTTTCAGGGGTGTGGATTTTTCACACCAGACCTGGCCTCAGACTGTTCTATTGGTGTGAAGTAACTGAACACAAAGCATTGTGTCTTTGCACTTTCTATCCTGGGTTGATATCCACCCCAGTGTGGAAAACTGACCGAGCATCAGGCATGGAAAAAGTGGTGGCTAGTGGGAATCTTGAAGTAGGTGTGATGCTGTACCATTGATTTAAACCCTCTATTCTCAGTGAATGTTGTAGCAAAGCCTGCTTAGAACCGAACTGCAGAAAATACAAGATGTATGTGAAAGATGAGACTTCTTGTGGTTTTCTTGGGTAGAAATTAAAAGTTTGGGAAGAGTGAAAGAAATAAAAACATCTTTTCATAATAATACCAAGCGTTCTGAAAGCGACCAGTGTTCTGCAAAGTATGTAAAGATGCCCTTTTCTTCCAGGCCAATAAATATTCTCAGTATGGTGCCTGGCAATGCTGAAAATGTGCTATTTATTTCCAGGATCTCAGTGTCCATGTTCTGAATTCTCAGGGAGGGCGGTGTTCACCTGGGGTGTATCCCCAGCAGGCAGAACAGCATATTCCTTCACCAGGGTGGATGGCAGGATTGTGAGAGTTTTGAAAGAGGCGAGGAGGCACTCAATTGCTGGGGCTGTGTCTTGGGAACTTTCTGAAATGAGTCATGCTGATCTCTGCCTGAAGGGAAACAAAGTGCTCGCTTGTGTGTTAGCTCCATGGGTCTCTAAAAATACGTTGGGGGTGACGTCAGTGAGTACTCTGAGCTCGCGGGTCAGGTGTTAGTGCATTCAGGGCGACTTTCAAGTCAAGCATTAACAACTCTGGCTGCGGCAGTCCCAGTTAAAAAGCAAAGAATGTCCGTTTGAAATGTGAAGTAGCAGGTTATCTGTGTCTTGCCCACGCTGCACCTGTTTGTGCGCCTGATTAAAGTAGACATGTTCTTGCAGGGAACTAGTGAGCTCCAGCGGGTAGGGTAGTGACTCCTTGGTTCTGTTCTCAGTTCTAATATAGTCTCTCTGTGACCTTGGGTGAGTCGCTCCATGCATCTGATGAAGTGGGCTCTAGCCCACAAAAGCTTATGCCCAAATAAATTTGTTAGTCTCTAAGGTGCCACAAGGAATCCTCATTGTTTTTTCTTCCCCTGGGTCTGTTACCCCATCTGCAAAATGGGGATACTGATGCTCAGACGCGTTCTCTGGAGCACCGTAAGAGCTTCGTCAAGCCAGTGTGTCTTCTCCCCAGGCGCACTAGTACTGCGGCTGGAAGAGCAAGACTGGGCCAGGGAGGTTAAAGAAGGGCAGAGGGACTAAGGAGAAGCTGGAAGGAGATGTTAAGGGCTTGATCCTACTCACATGTGTTCTTCTGTCTTGGAATCTCCTTGAAACTCCCACAAGCAAGCACTTGTTTGCAAACCGGAGTTCCCCCGACACCCTGTAGTAGCTACAGATGCCCGCGAGCCCTTGAGTTCCTATGGTATGTGCCCCAGGAAGTAGCAGGCTCTCCGGGCAATGCATGACCCTTTCCTATTCAAATACTTGGACCTGTCGCAAGTCAAATTTGTCCCTCATTCTCTCCTGCCAGCTGCTGTAACGGGTGGCTCTCTGCACCTAGACGGGCTTTGTGCCGAGTATTGACTTTTCCATCCCCCGCCAACACGGGCTCCCTTCCACATGCAGTTGAATGAAACAATTCGGTGTTTCTCTGCACCATCTTTCTCTGAAATCCTTCCCTTGCTAGGGGCACTGCCCTCTAGAGGCATTGATGCTAGAGCTGAAGTAGTCTTGTCCACGTGCACGTGACATAAGCTCTTCTTGAAACAAAACCTTTGCTTAAGCTATGAAGACTCCATAGTGCTGCTACTTGTAGCTAATTCCTGCATTGCATTGTTAAGAGCAGATTGTAGATCCAGCAAACCCACCACTGCGCCTTGACACAACTGGCACCCTGCTTCTCTGGTATTTGTGCTACTTGTTCACCTAGGGTAGTGAAGCCATAGCATGCACGGTCCTTCTACCTGTTAATGAAAGCCCCATATCCCAGCTTGGAGGTGAAGTTCAGAACCCAGTAATGATGCTGTTTGGTTCTTTTAGTATTGGAGATGGTAACTCTGAGAGCATAAATGGCCTTGTTGTAGTCTGACTCTGCTGTAATGAACCAAAAAAAGAAGTCTGTCTCCAGCAGTCTTGCTGTCCAGACTTTATTTCTCCACCTCTGCCCTCTGAGTGTTGATGAAATACTGGAGTGAAGAAGTGCTAACACCAAGTAGTCATCTGGGCACTCTCACTCACCCGTCAGCTTGGGATTGGAGAATCTCTAGCTCTCTTCCCATGGGTGTTAAGAGATGTGAGAATTTCCAGGGGGGATTTAAAAGCAACAATCTTCTTCAGGGATTGGATGGAAGCCCCTGCTTTCCAGCTGTATTCCTAAATGGGGTTGGTGCGCTGTGGGGGTCCCTGTCACTTAACCAAGGTCCCTGCTGTTTGTAATAGAGGCAAAAGACTCCAGTAGATACGTTCGTTCTCCGATAACGGATTTGGAGAGGTTTAAAGGTCCATTTTCATGTCCTTTGTTAATGTTTATTGAAGTAGGCTATAAAAGTACAGAATACCCAATTAAACTGTCTTTGTGCATCCTAAATCTGTAACTGTTCATCGGCTTGGAAGGGTTCCAGAAAATGTCATGGAAATACCCCTTTTACTGCAAATTTGGTTTAAGTGGGTTTGGCCATTAAGCTATAGGAATGCAAAAGCTTGTGGGTTAAAATTAAAATGGCTTTTTTTGTGCTTTGCAACTTCACTATTGTCTTATGTTTTTTTTAGGTGGCTGGGTTAATGCGAACAAATTGCTTGGGCCATTTTGGGGGAAACTAGTTTAAAAATGCAGCTTGAATTATGGCATGTAGGAAAGTGGGTCCCAGTAACCTCCCCTTCTCAGGCTTGTCAGAGAGTCTGTGCAAAACAGCCACTGCACAGCGGCCACTTTAGAACAATAGATTTGTATCTTCTATTGTCTCAGCAACCCATGAGTGATGGGCGTATCCTCCCCAAGTCAGCTTCTTTCAAACAGGGCTATCGAAATAAACGGCGTGTGTGTCTACACAGCCCTTGCAGCGAGCCTCCCAGCCCGGGTCGGGGGGACAGGGACGGGACGGCCTTGGGCTAGCGGGTCTCGGGCTAGTGCTCCAAGAATAGCTGTGTAGACAGCGCTTTGAAATTGCAGCTCAGGCTCTGAAACCCACCCCCTTCCCTAGGCTTCAGAGCCCAGGCTCTAGCCTGAGCCACAACTTCAAAATGCTGTTTCCATAGGTGTTTTCAGAGTGCTGGCGAGAGCCCTGCGAGCCCAAGTCGGCTGACCCACGCTGGATGGCTTCCCAGGGGCTCCCTGGAGAGACCCTAATGAACAGTCAGGATGGACGAGACCAGTGCTTAACCTCCCCGTGCTTTCAACCAGCAGTCCTCCAGAAGGAGGGCTGCGTGGCTATTGAAAACTTAACTGGGCAACTTGCTGGAGAGGTGGAGGGTGTTGGTGCCATGGGTAACGGTGTCAGGAAGAACAGACTTCCTCTGCCTGCTCATGAGAACAGGGGATGGAAAGCCCCCAGTGTCACTGCAGACCTGGGCCAAGTGTTGCAGTCGGAGTTCTGAAGAGCTCTCTAACCTCCTCCTCCTCTCCCCTCCCCCCAGCTGGGTAGTGGTAAAAAGGATTTAAAAACAGATCTGTTAAACGTGACAACATCTCTCCAAAGTAACCTCCTGCCATAAGCCCACTAAAGCAACCCTCTGCCTGTCTTGGAGGAGTCTCCCCAGCAATGAGCAATCCTGCACAGCTGAGGAAAAAGGCCACTTCCTTCAGAACTGAGAGGAGCGGAAACTCCATTGATAGCATCGCTGTGTTGCTTAAATCGTGATGTGGACATGACCAACCCTGCCGGTGCAGGGCTGCATTTCCAGGGGCAAAAAAGGATCTTTTGGGGGAATCCTCGGAGTAAGTTGAACACCTCCCAAATCCACGGCCACTGCACACAGTTGAGAGGTTACAGCCGTGTCTCATGTTACAGCTTCCCCAGTTGCTTCTACCACCTCTGAAGCTGATTCTCCTTCCGTATAGTTGCAGACCTTGAACAATTTCCCCTTTAGTCCCAGGTAGTATTTATCCTTGATAATGCTCAGTACAGTCCTAATTGCATTAGCTGGCTTCCCCCCACAAATCCATGATCGGGTTCAGGAGCTGGGATCAGCAAGATTTTAATGATTGTGAGGCTTTTCCAACTTTGAGTTTGGTCCTGTTGCTTCTGTAGTTTCTCTCTAAGCCTGTGGTTTTCTTGTGCAGTGTAGGATTTGGCTTTTTACTACACTTCAGCTCTGGATCAGTGTCAGAAAACACTTGGGTCTTCCATAGCACGGTGATCAGAGCTCTTAAAGCACTCCACAAAGGAAGGCATCCCCCTGCGGTAGATAGGGAAACTGATGTCTTTTCTACATTTAAAAAAAAAAAAAAGTTGCACAGATTTAAGTGTCCACACAGTTGCTTGCATCAGTTTTTCTGTTGCGCTTCAATCTATTCCTAATTGATGTCAGCCAAACCAAAAGAAGTCACTCTTAAACCAGGCATGTCCACACATGGGTTGTTGGTGGTGTAACAATCAACTTAACTCTCCCCCCCCCCCCCCAAAAAAAAAATTAATCTAGTGCAACTTTCTTCCCCAAGACAAGCCCAAAAGCAGAGTGATGTGTGATGCCCAAGAGGTGGCAGGACTGGAAATAGAATTTGTCTTTTGACTCCCAGTCTAGTGCCTGATCCACAAGACCGTTCTGCTTTTCACCGTTAGTCCAGGTATACTCATTGTGAATCTGATTAGAGACCTTTGACCCCCACCTTCATGTCTGAGAAGAATTGTGGCTATTTCAGAACACTGGCAGACCTTCTGTAGTTTCATGGGACCAGTAGCTCTTCGCCAAGTTCCTAGCTGTCCCTTCCCCCATCCAGCGTGACACACGCAGCAGGTGGTTCGGAGGAGCAGTTGGAGTTGATGATTATGTGGGGTAGCAGGAGTATTGTATCTGCACGTAGAAAAACTGGCAAAGGAATCCTCAAAACCTGACTGTAGCAGCTTTAAAAGTGTGTGCCGTTTGCACAGTGGCAATCCCCAAAACCAAGTGCAAAATATTTCAGGAACTTGGAATCCTGGGGATGTGGCCTAAAACCAGTGTGGCAGGGCTGCAGTGAAGAGGGAAGTTCTTGTGAGTTGCTTGTTGCTCCTTTAAGCAATGTCCACACTAGGAAAAAGATGAGTGTTTTAACATGTTACCTAACATGTCGTCAAACACGTGTGAAATCCCAGTGTGGACAAGGCAAGGTCATAGTTTTAACACGTGTTAGCTGGTCGTGGTAAGTCATGGCAAATAGCGAAGATCTGGCTTAGCTAGATTGGGTTTCCTTACCGGTTCTTGACAGTAATGGCTGAGAGCTATTCGATAGAAACTAATGTTTGTGCTCTCGCAAAGGGAGGTGCTTTCTTCACTGACAAATTAAAAAAGAAGTCTGCCCCGCTTCGCTGGAGTGATTGCTCCTTCCTGACCCTGGTGTAGCTTATAACCAAAAAGCACATCGCAGGTAGCTGCAGGTCCTGTCTCTGACTGTTTAACTGATCTCATCTAAAGATGTAAATGTTTTCAGGCATGAGCTTGCCTGGTCTAATTAGCTTGTCAAACGTCAGTTGAATGTCACATTAATTTTGGAATCTGAAAGTGCTGAGGAAATGTTTCAGGTTAGGCACGTAAGCTGGTAGCAGGAATAGGATTAGGTTTTGTATGATCCTTCTCTGCATACCTGAAAGTGCTTTGCAGTCAGAAATAAGCTGTGGTAGTGAAGGGTGCAGGTAGTCAGCAGTCATACATGATGAAACAGGAAGTCGTTGGACTTCTCTTCTCCACTGTCTCACGCGCTTGTTGTTGTGTGGCTTTGGGGAGATGCTGACCCGCCTTCCCAAAGTGCTTTGGGATCTGTGGATGGAAAGCATAGGTAGTAAGTGCTTAGTAGACAAGGGCATTAGGACTCATTTAGTGAGGGAACAACATTAGCTGGGTGATGGGGGTTATCAGCCTCTCACATTAGGAGCACTTTCCAAGGAATCTTCTATCCTGCAGAGCTGTTTCAGAAAGAGCAGAGATCTGATTTTCTGTGGTAAGTTCTTTCTCCGCTGTCTAGGTTTTTGCCTCCTGCCCGTCACCTTAGTATCTGCGGATCTCTGGGGCAGGGATCAGTCACGTATGACCAATCTGTAAAGCATCAGTGGTGCTGCATAAATAGCCTTGGTTGAAACTGAATCCCTGATTTTTGTCCTAGGATGATCTAGTGCTCCCCACTGAACCATACTGGTATTACAGGTGTTTACCGAATAAAACACTCCTGTGTCTGCAGAGCAGGAATCTTCTTTTCAGCACTCAGACCTCTTTTGAAACAAACACATAAGTGACAACTGCAGTTCTAGCTTTGAAGTTTAATACGCAGCCTAGGAATATTGCTGTGCTCTTGTCTGAAATCTCTTTGACAAACAGACCTCCCACTTCTCTTCTGTAGGAATAATGTATATTTCATAAACAGCTATGCTGGGGAAACAGTCGTCAGACACAAAGATGTTTCTAATTAGATGGAGGTTTGAAATATCTTTCTAAATCTGCCATCCCTGATTAGTTTTTCTGCAGATTCTGTCAGGCCTTTAGGCATTTCATAATGCTTCAGTCACTTTGTTCTGAAATCATTTCTACAGAAAGGGCAGGGGGCGTGGCATTCAATCTGAAACTCTTAATACAGACGCTATTGTCTACAGATGTGTTTGCATCATTAGCCCCAGTGCACTGAGAGTTTTGGCTTCTCAGTACTTAAACCAAATGTGTTTCAAGGTTCTTTGCAGGATGTTGAGCGAGAGACTTTAGTTTCTGCCCACTCCTGAAGCAGAACGGACAGCCAGGTGAAAGTGATCTGGGTTGCTAAATGTTTTTTTGAATATTCCGCACCTGGCTGACCAAAGCCACTACCCATGAACAGCTGTAAAAATAAATACAAACGACAACCATACTTCACACTGGGCCTGGGATGTTGTGGCAGCATGGTCCTGTGGGGGGGATACAGGTCTAGGAGCTGAAACTAGAACCCAGGTTCTTCTGTGTCTGCTGTGACCATGGGCAAGTTGCTTCAACTCTGCCTCAGTTTCCCAACTTTGCCTTCCCCTTGTGAAGAGCCTTGAGATCTCGGGATGAAAAATATTGCTGCTGTTCTGCAGCAGACAGTGGCGGGGGTGGGAGACTGTTTCCAGCTCCAGAAAGATAATTCTCTCTCCAGCTACACGATGAAATTGGAAAGGGTGAACTCTGCTCAAGTTTTTTTTCCAGTGCACTGAAGACAGATGAGACTTGTTAACAGATGAGTGTGGCTGTTCTGAATTCTTTGAAGGCTCATTTGGTTTTGGAAAAAGCTAAAATTCCTAATTAGGATCCACATATGTCAATTGCATCATTTTTACTAGCAAACTTGGGTAAGAAGCATTCCCCTGCCCCTCTTTTGTGAAGAGTGCCTGGCTGGCAGAGGGGAGATGGGGGATCAAAGGGGGCAGCTGTATAGCTTTCTGCGGGTGTCTCATCTGTCTGCGGCTGCTATATTGGGAATGTGGAGCCATGCTGCCTTTGGACCCTGTTGCTTTGTGGCATTGACTTACTAAGGCATATCACTGCATGAAGTGCATTTGCTTAGCTGGTGGTAAAAAGACCTTTGGCCACTTTAAACAACCTCCTAGTAATCACTCTGACATGCAGGCGGGGCACTAGTGGCAAACCATTAACTTGCTCGGACAGGCTGGGCGCTGACTGGTGTTGGTTATAATTTCTTATGAAACATCTGAACTCTGCAGATGTAATGCGGTTGAATGTAGAAATGAATCAGCCCCCAAATCCTTTTGTTTTACCCTCTTGAATTCTTTTCTTGGCTGTGAAATGGGGACTGTGCTGCAGAAATACTGTATTTTTCTCGCCATTATCCAAGCTGGAGATAGCACGTGAGCGCCTCAAAACCTAAATTTAAAGCCTGCAATTATTGTGTTCTTAGGGAGCTATTTGTTCGTAGCTTTTTAAAAGTAATAAAATCTATCTTCTCCAGATGGAGTTATTGTGATTAATTGTATTGTTTTGGAGTCACGGGCAGCTCAAGCAAGCATGCCAGAATCTCCTATTCATGGGCAAATGGCAAGTTGTCTCATCTGTCCCACTGATATTTCCAACAAGAACAAACTGGCATTAATGAGAGAATCGGCGCATATAGGGCTTTCTTAAATGAAAGTGTGACAGTTGTAGCAATTCTCTGCAATATCCTTGAAAAGCCTTATTGAATTAAGTTTAAGTATCTTTGTATTAAATGCAAAGGTTTTGTATTATTGGGGGGCCTGGCTGGTGAAAGGACTGTCGCGAACAATGTGGCAGACTAGAATGGTCTTTGGGGACAATATATGTGAAATGGATTTACTGGGAAATGTCCAGGGGGAGGTGAATGAAATCCTGCCCCCCCCCCCTTATGCATAAACCTAGCCTTTTGAAGCTCCCCTCTGAGGAAGGGGCCAGTGTCTGGTTACCTGTTTTTTGGCATCTGAAGCTCAAAGGCTCAGGCTGTGTAGAGGAAAGCCTAACGCATGCATGGGGGTGGTTGTTCTGAGCTAAAGCCATTATGGGCTTGTAAGCACAGAAGAACCCTTTGATGGAGTTTGAGGGACTGACCTCTACCAGAGCCCCTGCAGAGTTGTGGGGTGATCTCTGGCAGTTTATTAGCATGTCTGTAGATTCTTTTATTGGGTTTGATATGCTTTCTCTAACGTTTTCACCTTAAGAATAAATGTGCTTGCTTAGAGCTGTGTGGTAACTCACAGCTGTGGGCAATTACCTTGTTCAGAGCCTGCGACTAGTAAACAAAGTGCAGATGCTGTCCTGGTTAGCCAGTCTGGCTTGCTGGGGATATCCGTGTTGGTGGGAAACTGTACAGCCGCCAGGAAAAGTCTCTGGTCAGCAGTGAGAGAGACAAAGGTTTCTCCCTGAGAGAGGTGATGGCTGGGTGGCCTTGCTGGAGAATGTTTTGTCACAGGGCAGGGCAACTGCACCTCTGTTAATGCCTACTGAGACATACTAAGCTGCATCCTTGTGACCTTAATGACCTAGAGAAATAGACTCTCCCAGGCGCCCATCTCAGGTTTGCAGAGAGTGTCTGTCTGTCAGCGTGGTATCCAGCTCGGAGCCAAGAGCAATCGCTTGTTTCCTTCTGATAAAACTCACCGGTGACAGCTGAGTGCAGCCCCGGCTGATTTTTTCCAGGAAATGCGAATGGTGAGAAGGAAGCCGAACCCCATGCTGTAGCGCCAATAGTGATTTCCTGCCCCAGAAGCTGCGTCCCCAGGAGAAGCCCCAGCGTCTCCTGCCAACGAGAACATTCTCATACGCAGAAAGGGTTGCTATTAAATTTTAAAATCAAATGCTTTTCCTATCGAGGAGCACAGATGGCTTGTTCCGATCCTACACAAGCAGCAGTGCTGAGCGTGGTTTCGAGGAGGCCGTGGGAAATGCCGGGTCTATTGTGCATCTAGGGGTGATCCCTGGGGGATACAGCCTTACGGTGCTCTGTGCAAATGGAGGAAGAGACGACCCCTGCCCCAAAGAGCTGTCTGCCACATCTTGGGGGGATGGGGAGCACTTGCACGCTAGGCGACTGAGGGCTTGACAGGAACACGCTTCGTTAGTGGCATCTTTATTTTTAATTGCCTTTGTTTTAAGCCTCTGCCTAAAACTTGCCCCTTCGGTATGTATGTTGAATGACTCCTGGCCATGTTATTTCTTATACCACTAACCCCTTCTGTTTAGTTTCAACCCTTGCCCTTTGCTATTAAATATCTAACCCAAGCCTTTCTATGCTGCTCAGTGGAGAAGGAAGATGGGCTTGTGGTTAAGGGTCTGGACTGGGACTCCAGAACTCTGATTTTATTTCCTGTCTCTGCCAAACCCTGCTTATATGTGCTTGGGCAAATTGCTTAATCTGTCTTTTTTCCCCTAACTGTGCAATGGGGTAGATCTTTCCTCTCTCTATTTCTGTTCCTTGGGGCTGGGACTCTGTTCTGTGTCTGTGCAGCACCTAGCACACTGGGGTTCTGATCTTAGCATCTTTTGGTGTTTCCATAGGACAGTTCTGCAGGTCTCCAGACTTTGATGTACCTAGAACATGTTTGTATGGGGGTTCTAGTGGAGGCAGCATTTCTGATACTTAAATCCTGTCCCCACTACAGCTTTCAGCTAGGTTTTTAATTGAGCATGGCTGGCTCTAAATCCGGCTGTGTCCCTGCCCACCTCGAGGCTAGAAGTTGGTAGCCTAATCTGGCGCATGGTTGTCTCTCTGCAGCTGGTCTGGCACGCTTCTTTCCACCGCAGTGTAGATGGACGGCTCCTCCTCCCTTGTGCTTGGGTAACTGCTTTGGTTGATATTCTCGCCAGCTCTTTGTGGCAGGACAGGGCATGATGCCAGCAACACATGGGGCAGCTCTGCGTCCTGCTGGGCATTCGACACGTAATGAGGCACTATTGGCCGGTCACACTTTCCCAGAACGCACTGGTACAGCACTTTTAGCAGCGTAGTAGGTGTGGATGCACAAACGCGGTTCATCTGTTCTTGTGCAACAGAAGCTGTTGTGTGCATCACCAGAACTCCTTGTAGCTGGGGCAGATGAGTGTTGCAAGTGTTTTATTGTAGACAGCTCAAGTGGGGACTGCCTCGAACATCACACCATGGTGTAACGAAGACTTGGTGCATTTCCTCCTGGGGTGTCATGTCTGCTTCCAGGGTTCGGGTGGTGCTGCTCCTCTATGCCTATCTAGTCTCTCCGCTTAAATGCTGAAGGTTGGGCCCCATATTTGTTTTCAGGTATGTTGGGAAGTCCCCGAGCACAGCTGACTGGCTTGGAAGAGCTGGTTTGCGTCCAGGGATTCTCTCCAGCTTTGTTAATATAAACCGATTTCTTTCCCAAACATCTTGTTAATGGGAAAGCAGGTCAAGGGGCGGGGAAAGGGCTTAACACAGAAGCATACACATTTAATGTAATTTTGCCTCTAGTTATTCTGATGTAGTAATTACCAGGGCCTTTGGATTTTGCTCTTAATAATGGGGCATGCATGCACAATTAAAACAAATGAGACTAGTCCCTGTTGACTCTTAACCCTGGGGAGGGTGATGCTGCTGCCGAAGTGAAGATGCAATAATGGGGTGGCTTCAGGGTTCTTAACCTGGGGGGGAGGGGAGGGAGGAAGTAGAGGGAAGGGGAGTGGCTTCCCTTTCTTTACACATCTAACAGCAAAAATATATTACCAAAGCTTACGAGAGCCCACATGGTGCGACAGGTTTGGCCTGCAAGGGTGATGGAATAGTTATGATTCCAAAGTGGAAACTTCTGCAGTGACCTCTTTCAGCCAAATGGTTCGTAAGTAGCTAACAGAAGGGTGTGGGAGGGTTGTGTGTGTGGTGTTCTCCAAGAACATGTGCGTGCTTCTAGTGTGTCAGTCACCTTGGTGCTCTGTAAAATTGCTAAAGATTCCTTAGACCTTCCCACTGAGAAAAGAACTCGCATTTCTTTCTGCTCACGTGGTGGAGTGGAATCAGGTTAGCTGACTGGGTTCTAACCAGCTCCCTGTGGGGAAAGGCCTGCTGATTGGTCTAAAGATTGCCCTGATACAGTATTGAGGATGAATGCAGCTGACTTGCACGAGTGCAACATAGGAGTTGGCATTAATCATGATTGTCCATTGTCCCCTGGTACAGCAGTACTTAGCACAAGTCGCATGCAGGCCAAGAGGCCAGATTTGACTGGTGCCCCAGTCAGCTGATTGCAGGAGCGCTTTTCCTGGTGCACGGGAGATGCTGCTGAGTGTGTGTAAACCAACCATGTTAGCAACGGTGCCCCACCCCACCCAGTGGTGCCAGGAGTCCCTGCCTTCTGAGCAGTGGGGGCAGGAGAGAACATGCATAACATTCCACCCTCCCCCAGCTGGGGTGGAGCAGGGAGAGGGGGTGTAAAGTGGAGTTTCTCAGCTACTCAAGGATGGACCGACCATGTGAGGGTGTTCCATCGTTACAGCGCTGCACATGTCTGGGCATCGCACCTTATTACTGTGTGGCCCTCTGACTCTCCATTTTAGGATAAACCGGGGGAGAAGCACATAGGGACAGGGAGGTGACTTTTACCTCTGCCTATGGCCTGGTGAGACCGCTACTGGAATATTGCGTCCAGGTCTGTGGTCCATGTTTTATAGGATGCTGATGGAGACGCTGCTGAAAAGAACCACAAAAATGACTTGAGGTCTAGAGAAAATACCTTCCAGTGAGACTTAGAGCTCAACCTGCTTAGCTGATGGAAAAAGGTGATTTAGATTAATAGAAGTACCTTCACAGGGAGAAAACACCAGGTAGTAATGGGGTCTCTAATCTAGCGAAGAAAGGTAGAACAAGAACTGATGGCTGAAAGTTGAAGTCAGTTAGAAATTGGGCACAAATTTTTCAGTGCAGGTGATTAACCATTGGAACAAACCGCCAAGGGCAGTGCTGGGTTCTTAATCTCCTGATGTCTTCAAATCCAGCCTGGATGCCTTTCTAGAAAAGGCTTTAGCCCAACACAAATGAACACATTATTGTGCTCAATAACTGGGGGAAATATAATGTCCTCTGAAAAACGAACCCTCAGTCTTGGATCATTTAATAGTCTTTCTGGCTTTGGCATCTCAGAAATGTCTCTTCATGGCTGAGTTACTCACTGCTTCCGAGGCTTAATCCAGTGGAAAATATCAGCATGAGACACAATAGAACAGGCCGATTGGCTGCTTGTGTTGAGCGTACCCACGTGTACATATGGCGGTGAGATAATGCCCTGCGCTGCATGCCGTCTGGCAGACGCTAGCTCTCTGCCCTTCCCTTGTGTGGGGCTTTTGCTTCAGTGTGACAGAAAGCAGAACAACTTGCTGCAGGTAAGGAAAACGTGCAAACAGCTACCGAAGCGGTGGCCCAACGAATGGCCATTTCAGCTCGCCATTTGCTGTGTACCTACAATAACCAAACTTCAGCAAAAGACCTAAAGGAGGTGGGTGTGTCTCCAACAGCTTTCAGGATGTCTTTCAGGAGGGCTGTATATGCCGCTTGCTGGGGGAAGATAATTGTAATGACCAGCACTGTGCATATTCTTATAAGGGGAGAGTAGTGGAAGCTATTAATACATAACACCTTGTCGTTGTATGACAGGAGGTGCTGAAATATTACAGCCTGGACTTGACTTGGGGAGGTGGTGGTGGTGGAGGGGTTGTCAATAGCTATTAACCTGGGTGAAGCCAAGGCACTTCCAGGGTTTGGAGCATGCACTCATCTCCTGCATCTGTTCTTGTGAGCTCCATTGATGGAGAGCTGCAACCAAGCAAAACAGGTAACTGCAGAGAACCAGGCAGTTTGGAGAGTGGCTCTTGGTTTCAGCTGAGATTTGTGTGAAGGAATGCATGAGAAATGCACACACCACTGTGTGCATGAGGGAGGATGCTTTGTAGTAGCCTTGTATCAACAGTCCTGGAAATGACCTTTGCCTCCCAGTGATGGCATTTAAAAAATACCATTTTGTAATAACCTCCTCCAGTCAGCTGGCCCGTCTCCAAAGACCCCTTCCCCTCTTTCTGAGCAACTCGGACTGACGTTATCCAAGAGCCTGTTGATCGTTGTTCATCTGCCTGACATGGGAAGCTGGGGGAACGGTTCCAGTACAGTATGAACGTGCCAGGAGAATAGAGGAATTCATTTCCTTTGTTTGCGTGGATGATCAGGACAGAGCTAGCGGAGTGGGGGTTGTGGGGAGAGGGAGTGAATCACGTTGTGCTATTTCAGCTTTCTTTAAAAAGATCACTGCTCCTGTAACACACAAGTCGTCTCCTCATTAAAGATCCCTCCGTTCCCTTTGAATTCCTCAACTTTCCTTCCCTGTAAAGCCTCCATTGAAATGATTTAAACTACCGAAGGTCTGACTCTTTATATATTTAATGCTTTTATTTTTCATTGATGCTGATGGAATCTTGAAAAGCGGCTCTCTCTCTCTCTCTCTGTCTCCCATCCTTGTTTCTCCTTCTGGGAAGGGACCCCTTTCATAACCCCAGCAACTAGTCTTTTATAGAGCACTGCCTTTGCTGTGCTTTCTATCTGAGCTTCATTAGCTGTAAATATTGCAGCTTTTTATAAAAAAAAAAAAAAGAGAAAAAGCAGTTTTGACCTGCTCCTGAAGTTATCCAATCTCTGCCTTAGAGGGTGGCATAGGAAGGTGTGGACAGGGCATGGACATGCTTCTTGACCCCCTACACAAAGCAATATGGGCTCCATTCAGACCTTGTAGATCACCTTAGAACTTACGCAGCGCTTTAGGGCCAGCGTTTTAAAAGTATTTAGGCCCCTGGGCACTTCTGAAAATTCCACCAGGGCTCACGGGAGTTGGGCATGTGGTGGGATAACACCCATGGGAGTTGGGCACCTAGGCACTTTTAAAAACCCCACTAGGCACCTGTCTGCATCTTAGGCACCTATATACAGCCCATAGACACTTACCTCCCTCTGAAGGGTGTGGAGAGATTGTGTTAAGTGCCGTTCCAGGGCCACAGATGCGGTCATGAGATCCCAAAGATTTGCTGGCTTCTGTACCTCACAGAAAGGATTTGCTTTACGCGCTTTTGGGACACCTTCAAGGCCAAATTGTATCCCTGATTATTTGCTGCAAAGTTAGCGGGAAGTCGTGTGCATTGCAGGACAAAACATGTCCTGTTTTTAATCCCCTGTTGTGATTGGTATCTTGATTGCTCCCCATGTGTGTGAATGCATAGGTCTTTTTGCTACTTTCCACGCTAAAGAAGCCCTGCTGGAGACCTCTCCCATTGCTGTGGGCTGAGGAAGGGGATGCCAGGCCACATGAAGTCAGAAATGCTGGAGGGGCTCATGGATTCAGGACTGCCCCGAGTCAATCCATGGCACTGTGATGGGCAGAGTGGGTGGTGCCCCCAAATGTGAGTGGATTCAGTGGTGGGTGGGTGGGTGGGGGTGTGTGTGTGTGTGTGTGTGTGTGTGTGAGGTCACAGGCAGGCTGGGATCAGGGCTCAACACTAAGAAGAAATTGGTTTTTGTCTAATACTTTCACTGTTGTGTGAAGGGAGGAGATGATCAGGCGTGATAGACTCTTCTGACCTCTGGGGTCTACAGATCACCTCCAGGAAGTGTAGTGTGAATTGGACATGTGAAGCCCTCTGCAGGTTGGAACTTGAGCTGTGACGTGAACATGGAGTGAAAAGGGAAAAACCCTTCTTCCCCTAGGTGTGGCTTTGTTCCTGGGTGCTCTAGAGACCAGCACTTGTCTCTAGCTTCTTTCTCTCTTCCCAGCTTTCTGTAGCTTGCGTTTCAAAGTGGTAGCCGTGTTAGTCTGTATCAGCAAAAACAACGAGGAGTCCTTGTGGCACCTTAGAGACTAACAAATTTATTTGGGCGTAAGCATATATCACATTGGTAGGTGTGTAGGCGATAGCCACACCATCCGGGGCTCGTTCACCTGCATATCCATCAATGTGATCTATGCCATCATGTGCCAGCCATGCCCCTCTGCCATGTACATTGGCCAAACTGGACCGTCCCTCCGCAAAAGAATAAATGGACACACATCTGACATCAGGAATCCTAACATTCAAAAATGAGTAGGAGAACACTTCAATCTCTCTGAAAAAAACAACAAGGAGTCTGGTGGCACCTTAAAGACTAACAGATTTATTTGGGCATAAGCTTTCGTGAGTAAAAACCTCATCTGTAACTTTCACTCTATGCATCCGAAGAAGTGAGGTTTTTACTCACGAAAGCTTATGCCCAAATAAATCTGTTAGTCTTTAAGGTGCCACCAGACTCCTTGTTGTTTTTGTAGATACAGAATAACACGGCTACCCCCTGATACTTTCAATCTCTCTGGTCGCTCAATAACAGATCTCAGTGGCAATTATTCAACAACAAAAACAGACTCCAAAGTGAAGCTGCAGAACTGGAATTAATTTGCAAACTGGATACCATCAGATTAAGCCTGAATAAAGACTGGGAGTGGTTGGGTCATTACAAAACCTATATTTAATTTCCCCAATACTAATTTCTCCCTACTGTTACTCATACCTTCTTGTCAACTGTCTGTAATGGGCCACTCTCTTACCACTTCAAAAGTTATTTTTCCTCCCTTGGTATCCTGCTGTTAATTGATTTCTCGTTAGACTGACCTCACACTTGGTAAAGCAACCCTGCATCCTTTCATGTAATTATACCTGCTCCTGTATTTTCACTTCATACATCTGATGAAGTGGGTTCTAGCCCATGAAAGCTTATGCCCAAATAAATTTGTTAGTCTCTAAGGTGCCACAAGGACTCCTCATTGTACCTTAAGTGTTATCTAATTTGCTGGTGGGAGGATTTGAGATCACCTGCCTTAGAATCTGTGCCTCTTGCTACTTGTGTTTGTCAAACTGCCTTAAATGTCTCTTTTTAAAGGCCTAAGTAACTAATTACATTCGCTCAGGCTCATCCCACTTGCACAGAGCTGTGAACAATGTGATTCCTGAAAGGGGAGAGCAACAGCCCTTCTGACCTTTTGTTCTCTCCCGGAAAATGGAGGGGCTGCTTTGTGTGCAGAATAGGTGGTTGAGACTGCTCCCTCCCTCGCTCCATCTGTAGGGGAGAGCAGCTCGCTTTGGGTTTGTTCTCTGTGTAGAATGGCCAATGAAACCCTGAGAACTCCCAAGTGTGGGGAAACTGGGGGACTCCCCCCTCTTGACACAGTCTTACCCAAAGGTGTGTGTAAAGTTACTGGCCTGCCTCCGCGGGGCAATGCTTAGGATGCTCTGTGTCAACACTTGTAGTTTGAAATCTTCTAAAAATTCTAAGCACCAGGTAAGATTTCTAAAGTGTAACTAGACTGTTTGGCTATGGCAGAGTAACCCTTAAACGCCCCGGCTCTTCAGCCTCCAAGCTGAGAGGATGCTTCGCAGGTTTCGCTGTGTTGTCCAAGGGGTTAATGTAATATCCCGGAGCTTCATTTAACCTATTTTAGTGGTTGGATAGTGCTCTGGTAAGCCCTGTGTTCTTAGTCTCAAATCCTTTTAACTGGAGCTGGCAGTTCTGGCTTTCAACATTGGCCTGTGATTTGAAAGGAGGTGGGGTAGGATGCAGTCACGCACTCCAGTATGGGGGCACACTGTCCTCTTCTTGTGCCTTAAAAAGAACAGGAGTACTTGGGGCACCTTAGAGACTAACAAATTTATTAGAGCATAAGCTTTCGTGGACTGCAGCCCACTTCTTCGGATGCATATATATATAAAGTGGGTTTTAGCCCACGAAAGCTTATGCTCTAATAAATTTGTTAGTCTCTAAGGTGCCACAAGTACTCCTGTTCTTTTTGCGGATACAGACTAACACGGCTGCTACTCTGAAACCTGTTCTTGTGCCTTGATATCCGTAGCTCCTACCCATCAGTCCTGCTTCCTCCCTCCCATGTGAAGCTGGCTCTGAGTGATTCGAGCCTGACAACTGGATGTGTCAGGACCAGGAGCTGAGCATCACTGGGGATAGGTTGTTGTTGTTTTGTTTTTTATGCAACAATATTTATGGCTTCCCTCCTGCTTTTTTGGGGGGTCGCTCAACAGTAAATCAGTTTAAAGTTGGAACTCTAATAAAGATTCTGCTGCCTGCTCGACACAAAGAAGGGCAAGTTTATCTCAGGGAGCAAAAGGAAAGGGCTAGACGCAGGCATTCGAGCTGCAAATAGATGCATATTTATTGGAGACTTCCTTGTCAGACATTATCTGTGCAAAGATGAAGCTGTCTGGATGCAGATCAAATAACTTTGAAGATAGGAGGCTTCTAGTCTCTCTCTTACCAGCTGTAGCTTCCTCTGCTCCTTGTCAGAATTCTTAACTCCTTGACTCCAGGATTGTAGTAGGAAAGAATTAAACCTTTAAAAAAAAAAAAAAAGTCGTCATTGCTCTGGGGGAGTGGATGGCTAAACCATCTAGCCTGACCTGATACTTGGTTCTGTTTTGACACTTTTTTGTGCCCTTTAAATAAACTTTCCACATCTAGTTTCATGTCCTCCCAACATGCACATGCAGTTGGCCAGTCTGGAATCTCCATGGCTTTCCCCTCTTGCTAGTGATCATTCAGGGTTAATGGTCAGTGTTTGTCCTATAAGCATAAGCAGTAGCCCTTGTAAATGCAAGCCAAACACTTGCAGTTGAAAAGGCGCAGGTTAGCCCCAGCTTCTCGGCAGTAATTTCACTGAACCAGTTCAGTAGGGCGGTATCTTGTGTGGTTGTTGAATCTTTCTGGTGATCAAGCTAGGTGACACTCAGTCCACTTTCATTCCGCGTTGGCGTCTGGACTTTTCTTAACTCTGACAGATCTCTAGAAAGAAGCATGCTCGGGGCAGTGCTGTGCTGCTGTCCCCTTTGAGGATGTGGAACAGTCCAACAGATGATCTCAGCTTCCTGGATAGTCTCCCCACATCTTCCTTGGTTCCAGGGTCACAAGTACAGAGCTCGCTGCAGGTCTGTCCCCTCTGACTACGCACCACAGGCTCCAAGCCTCATGCCGTGACTTCTGGTATGGAATCGTGCAGTTCTTCCACTCTGAGACCTGGCGTTCAGCTGCACCATCCTGTGTATCAACCGAGCTTAACCATCAGCCCTGACTGGGTTTGGACCCATGGTCCTGCCCTTCCAGAGTCTGTGACCAGTGGTAGATAGAGACTAGCAGCCTTCTTTAAAGCCAAATGGTGAATCTGTAACAGCAGCAGTAAGGAGGGAGGGAAGGAAAAAAGGTCTTAAAAACGGTCTGTATGCAGGACTCTTCCCAGAAGCATTGCCATCCTCTGGTGGAGACCCGCAGGAAGCTTTTCTGTCCCTGGCCACACAGATGTCGGTCCCTTTCCCTGTAACTTTCTTCCCTGGTTGAGGGTGTGTCCTTTTAAATCTAGCCGGGTTTTCTTTCTCCTGTGTTCCCAGGCTTGGGCCCCTCCCTGGACAAACTAGTTGGGGGAGCTCAGCAGGTGGTCAGAGGTAGAACATCAAAGGAATTTCTCTTGTGATGTCCCTTAAGTGTTGGCAGATGGGCGGCTATCACAAGCCATTGTTCTGCTTCCTGTTTTTTTTACCAACTGCTTGTTGTTAAACTAAACCAAGGTATTCATGCCGTAAGCCCCAGTGACCTGGTCAATGTACAGAGCTGCCACAGTGTGATCTGGTCCGTGTCTCCTACTGTGTTCAGTGGATGCTTCGCACCCTTCAGACAGCTGCCCAGGGTCACTGTCTAGGAGTTGGTTGCTTAGCAGGTGTGGATCCTGCTATCTCCAGCTCCTGTGCTGGCACAACAAAGGGTGTGGCGCTGCATTAGTGTTGAGTGGCAAGCCCATGTCTAGAGCTCCTGCCAGCAGAGCACTTCCAGAGTGATGGATGGGAGCGTGCTGCGTATTATTGTCCAGCGCTCCATTAAAGGAGTAGGGCTTGACCTTCGTGTGATCTCTTGGGAGAGATCTGGTGTCGCTGCTGTAGAGGCTAATAGAATGGGAAAACTCCCCCCGCCCCTCATAATAAGCATTTCCTGTTGGCTTCTCATTGCTACACCACCCCACAAGCATGGGGAGCAGCCTAGCAGGTACCTGGATCATGTTTTTGTAACAGAGGAGTCCTGATATAATGACCCCCATCTCTGAATGCAGAAGTTTTTGGTGGCAGAATTGGTTCTGGTTTGTTACAGGGAAGGGGGACCCTGTCCCTTGTGTGGTGTTCTGTCCCTGCTCCACTTTCCCTGAAGGCCCCTGCAATGTTGCCAACTCAGAGTTCAGAACTTGTGAGTCTGACCCCCAAGATCACGAGACTTAAATTCCATTTTTTTTTTTTTTAAATTTGCCTTCTGGTTTTTACGCCTTCGGGGCCACGTTTTCGAACTGTCCTCCACAGCAAGAAGGCGAAGCACTTCAAGAGTGGAGGAGATTGTAGCCTGTTCCCATGGCTTTAAGGTAAATACCAGACTGAGTGGCACCAGTGGTCACTTCTCACTTCAGCTCCTCTTGGTGCGGTCTTCCCGCAAGTTCTCTCACTCTTTCCAGATCCGAGCAGGGTGTTTGTGGTATTGGAAACCTTTGTATGTACAGACCAGTTAACCTAATCTCTGTTCACATGCCTGCACTCTGTAGGTCAGCTTTCGTCATGCTAGTGACTACCAAGGGCATTGCCTTCGTGACAGCGAATGCTCTCCTATGAGACTTCTTCCGGGCTAATATCCTGGGGAAAGGATTCTCTTGGACTCGGAAGGCATGGAGAGAAACTCCGTATCTGCCGCTTTGGAGCAGGAGGCCACGTAGCTGGTATGGGGGGAATGAGGCAGAGCAGTCTGGCACTGAAAGAGATTCTCAAGGCTGAGCGAATGTTTTGCATGTCATTTGCTCTACAGAAGACTCTGCATGGTTGCATTGCTACCTCGTTCTCTGTTACGATTGCAGCTGCGCAGAGCATACTTCCCTGTGCGTATCTCTCTGCACTGAACAGGGTGAAGACAAAGGCGTCCTTTCTTCCAGTCCCTCCAAATTACTGGCCAAACCTCCCGATTGACCACCTCTGCTGCAGCAGCGGTTGGGCATCTCTGCAGCGGTGGGCACTGTTGACCACCCGCTTGGCATGTTGCCCCAACGGGGAGGCCAGAATAACCACGTATCTTGTTGCCTTCAGAATGAATTTCACTTGTTTTCCTGTGCTAAAGCCCCTGATCTGACAAGGGGACAGAGCTGGATTCTCCTCCGGGACTCCTAGGTCTCACACTGCACTTGTACTGTGGGGAGCACAGCAGAACCAGACAGCAGAGAGAGTTCCTGGAGCTGGTGCCATTTCCCGAACCCTTAGTCAAACAGTGACATTCTTTCTGCTGGCTCAGTTGCCTAGAAGGCTCACTCCTTGCTTGAGCGGCGCTGCTTCCTAAACCTACAAAGACACTTCTCAGGGTGCGAACGATCAGGCTTATTACTAGCTCGCTCTGTGCCTCTGACCAAAGGCTGCTGGATGGGTTGAAATGTGGCTTTTTCTTCTTCTGTAGCATGGATGAAACTCTGGAGAAAACTAGGTCAAAGTACAAACACAGCCTCCGCTTGCAAGGCTCTTTGTTGCATTAATATACCTCATTCGCTTTCACTCCTACAATCAAAAGGCTAAAATCCCCTTTCATATTTCCAGGGCAGCTCTGAACTGAATAGAACCTGCTTCCTTCCTCATCCCCATCCCCAGAGAGGTGGTGGGGTGGGGGGAGTCCATTCTCCTGCTCCCCAAGGGAGATGCGTGCTCATGAATACACTTGCAAGGAAGGCCGTTCTAGAAACAAGTGGAATCTTGTACTTTACAGTTTTTCCCAGCTGTCTCTCTTGCCATTCATCTGTTACTGCCTAGCAGGATCCTTGCCAACAGAGACCAGGAGAACCTGCTTTTGACCCTGTCCTGATCTCTGGCCCCTCTGTTCCAGTGGCCTGCAAACCAGTTCTGATCCTGCAGCTGTTCCCACCTTTCACGAAGCTGCTCTGTGTTTGGGCAGGGCTGCTCGCCATTAACTCTATCCTCTCACGGAGTTGGGCAGGTGCAAGACTGGGTCTGGCACATGCTGAAGCCTCATGGTGAGTGCTGTGAAGGAATGGAAGAAAGTTGGTGCCAGACATCTGGCCTGAAGTCTTAATCCGAGAAACAGACTCATTGGGCTACTCTCAAAGAGATTGGTACCTTAGCCAACATCATTTGCCTGCACTTCTGAGTGGCTAGCTGTGATGTGGGACTAGAGATGCCGTGCCCGTGGGGCATTGGCCTGCCCACTATTTGTACAAAGCCTCTTAGAGCAGATAGTCACATGCAGTGCCTTGAAAATTGTTATCCTGTTTGCAGCCAAAACTCAGCAGGCCCAGCTCATTTCAGCTTGTAAAATACCCCTGGACTAGCTTTTGATTTGTAAGCTTAAATGATTGCCATCTACACTGGAAAAACTACGGCAGCTCATGCATTATGCAGAGCCGTGAGAGCAGTCAGTGTTCCAGCCGAACCCAGGCATGCTTGGAAAATAAGTGGCTGTCAAACTCCTTCAGCTCTGAGCAGCAGTTACTGTCCACATATATGCTCAGTCTCTCTGTAACCAGCCCCTCCTCGTAGTTCATGCACTCCTTAGGTGCTAGACTGAATTAACAAAACCTGCTCCTTCTGCTGGCCTCTGACTGGACATCCTCCAGCAGCCCTGCTTGTGCTGTGCTGTGCTGGAGGGAGGCAAATGGTCTGATTCCCCTCAGGGTTACACCTGGCCTTGGGGGACACCTCGTTTTTCCTTAAATAGAAAATTGCCCCTCTTTAGCAAAACCTGAATCTCAATGCAGAGTTAACATGCAGTGGCTGTGATTGGACCCATTCCTAGTCCTTCCGTAGGCTCCAGTCAACCCTTCTTGGACCTCTTCAGCTTCCAATTCCATGCCTCAGTTACCATCCACTTGCATTTTGCTTCCTCGTCTTATCTGTAAGGTTTTTGGTTGAGATTTTCAAAGTAGGTGAAGGGATTGAGACACCTCTTTGATTAATCCCACCAAAAGGTGTTTAAATCTCCTAGACTGTTGTGAAAATACCTCCCCTTGACTCCACTGTTCTCTCTGATCCACCGTCCTCCTGTGTGTGTGTGTGTGTGTGTGTGTGTGTGTGTATTCGCAGCCAGTTTAGGAACACTTACTTTCTGGGGTTTTGGCCCCATATGCTCATGGCTATCTCCTCCCTCTGTAGGTGGCCTCTGCTTTGGGATAACATGCAGGTTACATACGAGCCCCACCTTCCTAAATTCTGTTCCTCCTTATGGCCCAGACACTCTCTGTGGTGCTGTGAGATTCACCTCACCTCCCTGCCATTTTCCCTACTTACCTCACTGGGGTGTGGGAGAAGATTTGAGAAGTGCTAAGTGTTTCCCATCTCCTTGTCCACCCAGGTGCTTGTATTTAGATACCCCCAGTTTGCTGTCCAAATTGCAAAACCTCTGTCGCTCAGCTGTAAAGAGAGCTGCTCCTGCTGTCTGGTGCCCTGGGAACTAGCTGTGGTTTTTCTGTGGCACGTGGAACTGACCAAGCTGTGGAACAGAAATGGGTCAATACTCACTCCAGGACTTACTAATTCCCTTGCTTTTATTGTGGCTTAACGGCCAGCCTCCCCATGGCAGGGGAAATACTCGCGGGGAGTGACCTGGGCTGTGTATTTAGAGGGGCATGTGGAATTGGTAGCACACCTCGCCCTGGGATGAGCTCTGCAGGTGCCCTTCTAGAACAAGTGGTGACTTTCGGACAATGTCCTTTGTCTCAGGATACTGCTCAGTGCCTCGTTCTGAAGGTTTCCTGGCTGCTTTGTTTGTTGTCCCCTTGACTGATTGCTGTCAGCCTGTGACTTACATCCCGCCCACCTGACACTGCAAAGAGAATTGTTTTTTAAAAATCTTGGCGCAGTTTTCAGGCTGACCCTTTGTATGTACGTACCCAGCAGTTTAAGTTCACTTCATTTACAGATGCAAGAAGAGGGACAGAAGTATCTCAGACCTATCAGGATAGCAAGAGACATGGGCTGAAATGCTGAATGTAAGACCAATCTATTTTCAGCACTGAGTCCACTATCGACCCTCGCCTTTTTCTGGAAACTTGGATCTGTGCTTTCCTTTGTTAACCGCTCACTGACCACTGAATGTTCCTGTGCTGTGTGGAGACCACGTTCTGTGTTCTGCTTGACCCCAGTGCTTTGCATTAGTTCAACCCCGATCTCCACCCCCTCCCCCACCCCCCCAGCATATCCTGTTGACACATGATGGGGAGTAAATCGCGTGAGCAGCTTCCATTAGTGGTTCTCTTTGCCTTTTTTACTACTGCATAAGCATACATTATGCACAAGCCATTAAAGTTGTAACCTAACCAGTAAATACAATTACAACTTTATAGCTTAAAATTACAGACAGACAAGAGTAGAAAACTGCCCTTAAAATGTACCTGGGATGGTCCCGGGAGACTAGGTAGAAGATGGTGAGCGGGCGTGTCCGTGTGCTAGTGTTGTGTGGATTTCAGCAATCTAGTAGACTTTCATAGCACTAAACTGGTGAGGTTTAATTTTCAGTGTGGTTCACCTATTTTATAGGTGGGGAAACTGAGGTGCATAAGTGGAGTGACTTGTCCAAATTCAATCTGTGGCAGAGCTGGGAATAGCAGAACCAGATTTCCTGACCCCTGTTCTAACTCGATTAGGCAACACTTTTAGCTTCATTTGGACTCCTCTTTGAATTCTGTCCTTGCGTTGGTTTGTCTGAATGCATTGCCAGGCCCTGGGTCAGATTCGCTCTCCCTTGATCATGGCTCTGTGCCGTTCATTATAGCACAGGGGCTGCCTGGGAACTGCTGGCGGTGCTCAGACATGTTTTCACCAAGAAAAACAACCTTCTCCGTAACGAACCCTGAGCGGACCTCGTCCCGACGCAGCAAGGTGCAACCCCCATCTGCCCTATAAAATCTGGTGCCGCCACCCAATGCCCTGACTCAGACATAAGATGTGCCACCAAGTCAGCCGCCCGAGGGCAATGGGGGTCAGGGTTGGACCAACTTCCTGCCAGCTCAGGCACTGAAATGGCTGCATCGTAGCTTTTGCGGGCTGGCTGTCCCGTGAAATCGCTTGGCTTGGGTCTGTTCCTGGGTGGAGGGGAGCAGTCAGCATAGAGCTCTCCTGGTCCAGCTCCTTCCACGCATGACTCAGAGTATTAGTGGAAGGTGGTAATTAAACCTCTCCTTTGGACATGCACTCGACCAGCCAAACTTCCTGCTCCCGTGGTCGTCTGCTCACTTCTCTTATCAAGTCTGAAACTGTGACTCATCCCTCCCTTCCCTGACTTGTTGTGACTCTGTGTCTGGGTCACAGGCAATGCGGAGGGCGGACTATGGATCTCCTGCTCTCAAAGGGCCCTGCAAACCTTGGGAGTGGGAGTGAAGTCCGAGTGGTGACTGGCATGGCCATAAAAGGCAGCTCTCCGGGCTCTGTGCGTCAGCCTGGGTCACTCCTGACCTGAGCATTGTCCTGAGCAACCTCCCCTCTCCCCAGAGGAGCCCAGGAAGGGGGTAGACAGCAGGGTAGAGGGGGGACTCCCTTCCATCTTGAGTGTTAGAACCCCACCCTGGATGCCTGGACACAGATGGGGCTGGGGAATGCATAGCAGCAGGGGAACAGCTTTCGTTGTCTCCTAGTGCAGACCACACCCAGGCTCTCTTTCCTGGAAAGCTTCCCCTATGTTTACCCAAGCCGCCCCCAGGACAGGGCCCTGTTTGGAGCCATCTGCGGCATGGGCTGTTTTTCTCGAATAATCCTGAGTGCATAAACACACGCTGATGCTGGGGATAAGCAGTCCCCTGTAGAAGCGTTGAATGCTTTAGTGGAACTGTGCAGATGTGGGGAAGGCGAGGCACAGAGCTTGTCTGACGCGAGCCGGAAGCAGGCAGGGTTAGAGCCAGCCATGCTCCAGCCCCTTGAGCTTGGTCCCCCATACCCACTCTGGGGTGGGTCTGAGGAATAGCTCTGCAAAACGGAGCCCTGCTCTCAGTACAAAGGCTGGGCTATAATCGGACCTTTCGAGAGAAATGTGTGCCCCAGGTAGGTCCGGTTCAGTGGGGCCCTCCTCCCATTTCACCCCAGTTGCAGAGGTTTTGGGGCCCCAGTACAATTGATCCCTCCCACCCCAATCAGCCCTGGCTATAATGTACTCAACTTGCTTTGGAGAAGTCACGCTGGTGCAAACCGACATGCAGTCCAGACAGTAAGCAGCAAGCTCCTTGCTGTCTGCTAAGCTCTCTTGCCCGAATTCTTTAGCCTGGCACTCCTGCTTGCGATCCTACGCTGCCTGTTACTGCAGCGCGCTGGCAAGGTGGATCTTACAGAGCTACTGAGTGGGGTGAGGCTGGCAGGGCTGGGCAGGGAGGAGGCCAAGCATTACTCAGTTATTTGTGGTATTGCCCCAGAAGCGCTAGGTGCTTTCCAGGTGAGCAGGACAGTGCCCTACCTGCATATGCAGACGGGGCTGGGGTCTGGCTTACTGTTCATCCCTGTTTGAAGCTCTGGGCTGAAACCCAGCCCCCTGCAGAAACCTCCCCCCCCACCCCATCCTAAGGACCATAGGGACGACTCCATTAGGGTGTCTGGCTTGTGCCAATGGGAAGGGAGTCACTTGCCCTGTTAGCATCCGGACATCGCTGTGCTGGGGTGGAGGGTTGAGAAACCTGCTTCACCACCTGCAGTACCTCCCTCCCCCCGCCTCCCTCCACATGCTGCCAACTCCTCGCCAATAACACAGCTGGATTGCAGAGATTCCAGAACGCCTTCCTCAGGGTCTGGGTGTTGCTTGGAATCGGGGCCCCCTCCTGTTTTCTGTGGACCCGACGTGCCTATTGGGGGAGAAGGTGACCCTCTAATCCCAACCTGAGAGGGTCACAGGGCAGCCGCTCAGCTGGCGTGAATACGAGTCTGGGCCGTCCGCGCCGAGATAAGTAGCTGTTGGTATCTCTTGGCATTCGGCTCAGTGCACAGCTGGGTGGAGCAGAAACAAATGTCGGCTGGAGCTTTAAATAAAGAGAAACGCTGGGTTAAAGTAGAGTAAACATGGCTTGCAAGGAAGTGCACTTCCTTACAGAGCTGGCTGGGTATGCTTCGGCTGGGGGCTTGGTTGGCCCACAGCACCGGTCTTGGCTTTGTTAACCTCACGGGACCGTCTCTGAGAGGAAGCAGGTTCCATCTTAGGTCAAGCGCTGAATGGCTGCGCTCTGCTAAGAGCGCAAACAAGCGTCCCCCTCCGCGCTGGCCGGAGACCCACCAGCTCGCTGGGTGTAGGCCAAGCAGCTGTTAGACTAATTTAGCTGCTAGCCGCATGTGCCAGATTCAAGCCAGTGACCTAGAGGTGAAAGCTCCCTATCCTTTTCCCAAGTCTCGGCTGAAAGCACCGGTTCAGGTGACTAACGAGATCAGTCTCGCCCCGGCTCCCGGGGTTTCCATTGTTTCGCCAGGTTCTCTCAGGAACGCATCCTTCCTGTCCGCCGGCATCTGGAGGAGCCTCGTACCCAGAGAGCCCCCATGATTAACTGGCATTCCTGTCCTGGGCGTGTCCGCACCCAGCTGCAGCCCTTCTCCATTAACCCTTTAGTGCAATGGGGTCTCGGTTAGTAGCACAGGCTGCAATTGCATCATACAGAATGTGCCGCCAAGTAGGGTGACCAGATGTCGTAATTTTATAGGGACAGTGCCACTATTTGGGGCTTTTTCTTATATAGGCCCCTATTACCCCCCCACTCCCGTACCAAGTTTTCACACTTGCTGTCTGGTCACCCTACATCCAGATCCCATCCTGCCAGTGTCCATGGCTATTTCCTTGCTTGCTCTGTGTTTCTCTAAATACCTCTGCAGCAGCTGTCTGCTCTCCTGGGAATGGGACTGCTCTAGGCAGATCTGGGGGGCCCTGGGGCTGAGTCCGAGGCTGTGCAGGGGGTGTGTGGACGGGCAGGGGATACACCCGAAGAAAGTGCATTTCCACTGTGGGAAAGGCTGGATTCCCAGTTCACACGTGGCAGAAATGCTGGAATCAGTCCAGAGTGCTGACAGCCATGGGGAAGGACCAGGGATTCCTACCCTGATCCAGGTTCCTTGTGGCTGTCCCCACCTTCATGGCTGAGCAGGGTATCAAGCTGGAATCTGGCACTCCCTTGCAAGCCACTCCTAGCAGCATGGGGCGGTGGCTGCTTGGGCGGGAGAGCTTGGCGTCTCCTCCCCCAGGGGCTGAGCCGGCTGCTGCCAGCCCCAGGAAGGAGAGTGGTGATCCAGCCTGGCTCTCCTGCATGGCAGTATAGAGGAGACTCTGCAGAGCTGTTTCCATTCGAATTCCATCACTCGGGGTGTAAGAGATCTTGCCTGGAGGTGCCGATCGGCTTGTTGCATCCTGGTAAGTACCTGCCCTGGGACAGCGGTACCTGTTCTCCTGGGCATGGATACAGCAGCTTGTCTTAGCCCTGGGTCCGGCACCCAGTTGGAGGGCATTTCGCTGGGACGGGCTAGCGTGGCTTGCCTTATTTTTAGGTGCACTCAGGCTGTCCCAGAAACATCTCTGAAAAGCCCATTTTTATTCTGAACTCCAAACCCTTGTGGCTGGCTTCAGCTTTCTGCCAGTTCGTCTGTCCGGAAACGGCTCTTTAAAAAGCTCCTCTGTGCTGCCCGGAATAGCAGGGGAGCTGTCCCTCGGCACGGGATGTTCTGCGCACGCCTTCAGGAACCGAGAATAACCCACCCCCTTCTGCTGCGAGTAATGGCCGTGGGGAGCTGCCCGTACCCGCCACAGCCTCCTTTCATGTTGCAACACGAGAGGCAAAGTGCTGAGCTGCGGGATTTGTCATCTTGGTTCATCCTTTCATCTCGTTAATAAGAAAACGGCAGATAGTGATCGCTGCATGTGTGGGAGGGTCACGGGCGAGCAGCACTTAGCTACTGATGGTGTGTTAGCCTGGGTCTGTGAGGGGAGGGGGGGATTCTGGCCAGGAAAGCTGTCTGCTGGCTCAGTTTGCCCATGTGCTGGATGGAGTCTGTAACTTCCTTCCCCTTCCCCCTGCAGAGCAGCAATGGAGGTGATGAATATGATGGAGCAGCCGATCAAGGTGACGGAGTGGCAGCAGACCTACACCTACGACTCTGGCATACACTCTGGGGTGAACACCCAGGTGCCGTCGGTCAGCAGCAAATGCATGGCGGATGACGAGGACCTCTACGCCAAGCAGTACACCATCAAGACAACCACCTACAGAGAGGCGGGGGGCCAGGGCCTGGGCCCAGCAGCAGGTACGGGACACGGGTGGCCAGGATATAAAGTTGGTGTTGAGCAAACCAGATGCTCGGATGGGGGTTGTGCAGACATTCTAGTGCTCCATCCCAGCCTTTCTCCATCCCCCTCACAAAATCTCCCATGTCTTGTATTTGATCTACCCCACTCTGGACGCATCTCCATAAATCCTTTGTCTTCTCCATGCCTGGGCGGTCACTGCAGCTTAAAATACCTTCCCCTGTCTCCCTGCCCTGGTGAACTGTTGGCAGCACGTCTGAGTGCAGGAAGGATCTCATACAGAGAGGGTATTTTGTGGCGTAACCACATCTCTAATTCTGAGCTCGGTCTCCACGTTTGCCTCAATGGCGCTTTAAGCTGTGTTCTCAAGATAGGAGCCGTCTGATCCCAGCCTAGTGATCAGCCATCTGTGCCTCTCAATTACCTGGCTGCTCAGGGACTGTTTGCAAAACGGTTCCCAGGCATTCAGCTTGTCGCTTGCACAAAGTAGCTGGTGATGGTGCGACTCTGGCATGTCTGAAACAGAGGGGAAGAAAACCAGAAAAATGTTCTCTTCCTCCCCTTTTTCCCTGTACCCCAAACACCTGCATGTTGTTAGCAGAGCCTCCGTAGCCAGAATGACCGCTGTCTTGGCAGCTACAATACCCAGGTTGGGCTGAGGTGGGGAGGGACAGCTTCTGAGACGCTAAGTAGAAGACCCTGGCTCCGTTTCTCTCTAACTAGAGAGTGAATCACTGAACTCTTACCTGCTAACGCTGGACTCGGTTCTAGTGTCTCTCTCCTGTATTTATCTCGGAGTAAAGGGATCAGATTACTGGTCCCAGATGGTAAATCCCCTTTCCCGCAGAAGAGGCACAGTGCTGCTTTAGCCTAGATACTTCCCACAGCATCAGAAGGGGGTTTCCTTCCAGGCAGGTAATCCACCTCTCCGAGGCTGTTGCTAGGTGGACGGAAGAGTCCTTTGTCCCAGCGCTGAGCGAAGTAGATAGGTTGACCTAAGTTCTAGGTGTAGACCAGGCCTTACAGTGGAGTAGCTCAGGCCCTAGGCAATGGTGTGATTTGGGGATGGTTTGTCTGCTAGGAACTGGACCAAAGCCACCAGCCGTTCCCAGAGGTTACAGGTGGCAATTGGTGGTAAGAGCTGGGTCTGTCCCAACAAACCCCATGGTGAAAGGCCTCCAAATGCCATTCCAATCCCCTGAGCCAGCTGGTTCCAACTTGCAAATGCCCTTAATTTTTTTTTAATTAACAGGCCTTGTGTGACAATTCCCTAATTATGCTGCCTAATTAAGTGTTCCCTTATCTCTGTGCTGCTGTATCTGTTTACAATGTGAAGCACCAGCTCCTTGCGGGGCGTGCTGGGATGCTGACGTTACCGGTGTCCTTTTGTTAAGCTCCTGTTCAGCTAATTGAAATCTGGAGGCCTGGCAGCGAACTCTGCGGAGCTTGGGAGTTTAACATTCCCTCCCCCTCTGCTCCCTGCAGCAGCAGACATGGAGTCTCAGCTGGCCATGACACGGGCCCAGCGTGTCCGGGCTGCCATGTACCCAGAGACCGTGGAGGACCGATCCCTGCTCATGACCACTCACGTCGAGGGCCAGCAGACCAATGTGCAGAGGCTGGCCGAGCCCTCGCAGATGCTGAAATCTGCCATTGTGCATCTGATCAACTACCAGGACGATGCGGAGCTGGCCACCCGGGCCATCCCGGAGCTCACCAAGCTGCTGAATGACGAGGACCCGGTAAGGGAGCAAACTCTGCTCAATGCACGCTCTTGTCCGGGGCGTGCTCTGGGACTCGGGCTACAAGCCTCCTAGCTGCGTGCTTGCCTGGAAGCATAGTTCTGGCGGGGGAGGCTGCTGCAACGTGCCTGGGACCTCAGAGGAGATCCAGGCAACGCTGACCAACGCCCTTCTCCTTTGTAAAGCGCTGTGGTCACGTGGCCCATCCCCCCTGCTGCAGCTAGGGGGGACCCGATCCAGGACAGCTGTGTCCCTTTACATCTGTACTCAGTGCTTCCCCTCCCCCTCCTGTCCTTTTACTACCTCGTGTGACCTTAGCGCTCCTGGCTTTGGCCAGATGGCCGGGCAGGGCAGCCTGCACCCTAGTGCTGCATAGATTCCAAGGCCTGAAGGGACCGTTGTGACCTACATGCGCAGGCCAGGGAGCTGCCCCAAAAGATCACCTAGAGCCGAGCTCTTAGAAAAACCTGACGCATTGCCCCCCTGGCTGCTTCTCCCTTCCCACCCCGTGCTGTGCCAGAGCGCCTGAGCCCTGGCCACCGCCCGCCCGGCGGCTGTGTTTTGTTAAATACTCGTGCGAGGGCAGCTATCCCTCGTTCCTCTAGCTGTGCGGGCTCGCAGAGTCTTTCCCACCCCTCTGGCCCAGCAGATCAGTAAGGTACAGCGGATCCGGCTGCTCCACATGCAGCGCTAGCCACCTGAAAGGCAGGAAACCTCTTCTGGCTTCTGTAGTGGGAGTCTCGGCTCCCTCGCTGCTCTGTAATCTCCTGGTTCATAGCGTTGGCTGGGACCCCTCTCCCATCTGCAGCCGTCTCTCTCCCCAGGTTGTGGTCAGCAAAGCGGCCATGATAGTGAACCAGCTGTCCAAGAAGGAGGCGTCGCGCCGTGCCCTGATGCAGTCCCCACAGATTGTGGCAGCGGTGGTGCGTGCCATGCAGCACACCAGCGACTTGGACACGGCCCGCTGCACCACCAGCATCCTGCACAACCTCTCTCACCACCGCGAGGGGCTGCTGGCCATCTTCAAATCTGGAGGCATCCCAGCTCTCGTGCGGATGCTCAGGTACCAGGCAGCAACGTGCTGGTGTACAGCGCTGAGCTGACAGGCTCTGGAGTGACTGCTAATGCTGCGCTCACCCAGGGTCTGTTCAGTGGGACAGCTGCTGGCTATATAGGGTGGCTGGAAGTGGAAGGGAGCAGAGCCAGGGCAGGTGAGAGGCGTTGACGGTGCTCAGGTGTGGCCAGTCTACCGGCATTGCAAAGCTCGTTGGCTGACAACTGCTGCAGGCCGGGTCAGTAGGCTGCAGGCTTAGCCGAGCCCATTCCCTAGTCAAAGAGGCATGTTTGCTTTCTTGGAATCTCCTCTGCTGAGTCTCCTGAGCTTATAGCGCTTTGCGAAATCTGGCCATAGTGGGAATGCCACAGGTGTCTGGTTTTGGGCCCCCCTGGTGTTGCGCTCACCAGTGAGGTTTGAGCTGTGCTCGAGCAGTGACTGCTGGGCTAGCGAGGAGCGGAGCTAGGGACAGCACAGTACTCGCTTCTGTTCCATGCTGATCCCAGGGGGGCTGAACTTTTCCAGCACCGCGCTTCGATGGCCACTTGCCAGGGGGCCACACCCAACTGGCATAAAATGGTGCTGCCTGCAGCAGCCCTTCCGTTCCTAATATGGAGGTGCAGTCTGCCAGAACTACACCTCCCAGCATGCAGTGCCCGGTACCGCTCTGCGGCCTGCCTTCCCATGGGCTGTCTTCCCTGTAGCAAGCATGAAGGCGCCCACACATTGGCCTTCAGCCACCTGCTGCTTGGCCTGATTCCCCGTCATGCTCTCGTCCCTAGCTCTCCNACCGCTCTGTTTATTCCCCAGCCCCACTCTCCTGGTTTCCTTCTCCCAGAGGCTGTTAACAGCTCCCCCACCTCCAGGAGGGTGAAGACTGTGATCGAGGAGCTGCTGGACGGCAGGGTGGTGTCTTCCCGCACGGAGGAGGTGGAGCATCCCCTCTGAGGCATGCTGGGATTGGGGAAGAAAGGGGGATCCCTCCCCACCAATCAGGCCCCAGCTGCCCCTGCCCCACTGATTTTCCGCTTGGTTTTCTGTGGCTTTGGGTTCCAATAAAGCAAGTGTCGCAGCGCGGCTCAGGACGGAGCTGTTGTGTGGGACTTTCTGGGGTGAGGCCGAGGGAGACCCAGCAAACTCATGGCATGTGTGAGCGAAGCCAGGATTCCAACCCAGGGTGGGTGCACCGCCCCCCGCACAGCCGCACCAGCCCCCTCCCCTGCCCCACCAACTTCCCCCTGCCCCACCAGCCCCTCCACTCGGTGGACCCCGATCCATAGCGGACCATAAACACTGACTGGTGCTTTGCAGCATTGAATGGGGTGGTCCCAGGCTCGGAGGATGGAGAGAGTTAACGCAAGGGACAGGCCCCCTTTAGCTGCTGGTGCCTTTCGGAGGCACTGGGCTCCCCTCTGGAGCTGCAGTCAGATGGCAGCTAGTGATTAGCCTCCTTGAACCCGAGGAGAGATCCCTTCCCTCTGGGTATGGCAGGTCCCAGGGCCCCAGAACTCCAGGAAAGAGAGACCCGCAGTCCTGCCTGCAGGCACCAGGGGGCAGCAGCGACTAGTTCATCCATCACTCCCTGGACCATGAGCTCTGAGGAGCTGGGTCCCTTGGCCAGGAGTGGTCCCTGCCCTCGCCCTTCGTGGGAAGGTGGAGCTGGACAGTTAGCTGCTGCAAACAGTTTTCAGAGGCCCATGGGCTCTGGGTCCCCCAAATTCCTGAGATCCCGTCCGAGCAGGCTGGGAGAGGGAGCATGTGACCTCAGGCGTGATGTCACAGCGTGGCCACGGGGAGCTCCCGGTGAACAAGCCCCAGTCACTGAAGGATGGGTCAGTTTTAGCCCCCCCCCCCCACTTTCCTTTCTGTCTGCAAGGGGGGGGGTGTTTCAGAGTACAAGGACCTGCTCCTGTTCTGCAAACAATAACAAGGGAGCACAGATCTGACCCTGCTGTCCTGGCCAGGGCGTCCAGGCCTGGGATCTCACCGTAGGGAACAACCCTGCCTTGGCAGAGGCCTCCATCCCTCTATGCCATGGCGCTGATGCTCGTTCACCCACCCGAGGGCCCCCTTGGTGCCTGAGCAGTTGGTGGAGGTGGTGATGGGAGACACCGATGCCTTTGGCCCGGCAGATGCACCCCAAATCCTGCCATGGGGGGGTTGATTCACATTCCCCTGGCACACGTTTTTGCTCAGGCTAAAAGCTGCTACACCAAATACATTGGCTTTGTGTCCCAGGCACGGCCACTGGGTGTCAGCACAGACCAACCCTTGGGCACAGCGACCCAAGTATGCTACATGGAAGAGTCCCAGCTCCAAGCCCTGGACATCCTGGGAGGAGACCATCCGAGAGCCACCTCTTTTCTGCCCCCCGACCCGGCCGGAGCGGCAGGCCCAGCCGGACTCATTCCCCTCTGGTTGTTGCTCGGGCAGCGACAGCGAATGCAGGGTGCACACAGGTGCTTTGGGTCACAGTCATGTCAGCTGCACATCCAGCGACAGAAACCCCTGGTTTGGCTGCTGTCCCCCCACCCCGCTGCCTGCGAGGGAGCAGAGCTGCCAGGCAACACCCCCCCCCGTCTGTACAGGCCTTTCTGAGGCTGGGAATCAGGCCCCAGTGTCTGGGAAGCACCTTGGGGCCCTGCGGGATGAACGGGTCTCAGTACACGTGAAATGTCTCGCGTGGGGCTGCAGAGCGACCGGGTTACCCAGGATGTTAATAACACTGGAGTTGGGGCCCTAAGCACTGCAGCTGGAATGGGCTCCTGTTAGGGCAGAAAGAAGAATGTCAATTCGAAGGACGATCTCTTTAGCTGGACGATCCGAACGGGGCATTGGCTGAACCAGCATCACTGGGATTTCTGAGACAGGCTGCTTAGGAAAGGCCCCAGGGAGTCTGGACAGCAAAGCAGTGAACATCCAAAGCATTCAGCCCTTTCCATTAGCGGGGCCCAGCCGTATACGGTTTGCCAAAGCCCCCACTTTCTCCGTGCTCTGGAGTGTGCAAACCTCTTTTGTCCACAAGATGGCAGCATAAATGTTCTAATCAAGCTGGATTCAGGTTCGCCCAACCCGCCTTCTCCATCCCTGCGCAACAGGCAGGTAGCGCCTCTCCAAAGCAGCTGCGTGGAGCGCGTCTGGGAATCTCCGGAGCTCTGGGAAGCCCTGGGCATTGCTGAGGTTAGCAAGGCAGCCTGGTTCCTTGGCCAAATCACCTGCCCTCCCTCCCTTTGGACTGCAAGTTCTTAGGGGGCCTGGACTGGCTCTCGCTGCATCTGTGCAATGCCCGGCATAACAGGACCCCATCTCAGTTGTCTCTGTAGCTGTTACTGTAATGTAAATAACAGCAAAGGTGATTCCCCTTCTCCTGGGCATTTACTGATCATCTTCCCCGGAGCTAGTCTGTGGTGCTGGTTCTCTGCTCTAAGGATGGGGACTGGTTTGTGGCATCGAAGTCCCAGTAGGAAGGGTTTGGGTCTGCACACAGCCCACCATGTGCCAGGGTCTTTTTCACACATGCTAAGGACTTGGGCCGGAGTGGGCCCGTGTGCTGTCAGGATTCGCACTGGTGATTCCTGTATGTGGTGTTGGTGTGTGGTGGAGGGCGGCAGGCAGGCCAGGGGGTAAAAGAACAGCCCCAGGTTGAAGGAGCTGGGAGGAGATGAGCAGGGTGGAGAACATCCTTCTGGCATGGCTGCATTCCTAGCATTGGGATTGCCCTGCCTCGTGCCCCCTTGATGCTCAGGCATCTGCCCAGAGCCTCCCCGAGGGCAGCGAAATGACTGATGCCCAAGGTGTGTCCAGGTGCAGCACAAAGCTACCAGTGTCTCTGTCAGCAAACAAGGCCCCAAGGCCACCTGGGCTGGCTCCCGGAGTCACTGCAGAGGGGGCTGCTGCAGCCTGTGGTCTCTGGATTTGCCATCCCCAGCTGCCCGTGCAGGAGCAGCCCCGGGTGACACCCCAATGGGCTGGTGGCTGGTGTGTGTCGCTGGGACCCACGGGGCTCTTCGAGTGCTTTCTCTTCCAAGCCCCTGGTCAGCCCCTCAGCAGCAGGTCACTTGTGCCGGGTGGCACAGCACAAACCTAGGACCCATGTGAGCAGGAACATCTTAGGGTGCAGCACACGTCCTGACTGGGGTCCCCAAGTCCTGGCTGGATGAGATATGTCGATGGGCACTTCCTGGGCCAGTGTCAGCCATGCAGACAACCATGGAGAATGGCTGTGCGCTGATAGATCTGAGCCTCCCAGCGTATCTGTGCCCAGAATGCAGGCCACCCTCAGGGGATACCAGGGGGAAAGTGAGCGTGGTTAACTGCCAGCTCCTCTGCCACCAGGCCGTTAGCAGCCAGGGACGGAAGCCGATCGGACCCAGACGCTCTTGAGTGCAAAGGCAGCCACCGAAATGACAAACAAATGGGAGGAAACAAGTTTCCGAGCGTTAGAACCTCGGCAAAGGCCGGGCCTGAGCTCAGGTTGGTTCTTCTCCAGACTGGCTTGCTCACCTCTAGCAAGCGCCATCCGTTGGGCCGAGTGCCCCCTCTTTGGGTCAGCACTGGTGCCTGAAGGACGGGGCATGGCTGCTATCAGCTGGTCCACAGAGCAGCAGACGCGCCTCCCACCACGGCCGCCTAGGACTCTGCACAGCCGTGAGCTGCTGGGCATGTACCGCCCTGGCAAAGGGCTAGAAAAAGAGGGATGTTTCCTGCCAGAGCCAGGGCCGGTGACAGCCCATTGTGGTGTTTATGGAGCTGTACGTCGACAGGACATTTACAGCCTTCCCGACAGCCTCTGATAGGGTGTCTCGTTGTGCAGCCCTGGGCTGGTCTCTGTGGAGTTAGCCACAAACCTGGAGGCTCCCAGAGGCCAGGGCTTTCGGAGCGAGCCGGGCAGCAGGCGCTTCCTCTGCGGTTAGTGCTGGGCAGTTCAGCTGAAGTTGAGATTAGACCTGCCCGAGCGCCTGTTGCAAGGGCACTGCCAGCCACTGGGGCGGGAGGGGACAGAGCACAGGACCTGGGCCGTACATGGGAGTCCAAAGGGGGAGCCGGGTGGCATGTGGGAGGGGTGGGGCCTTTGGACATTCATTTCCAGGGCTCTCATAAGCTCCTTGCTCCCCTCGCTTCTCAGTTGCATGGACAAGGCCTTGCTCAGGGAGCCGGGCAGGGAGCCAAGGTGGCAGAGCGCAGTTTTCTGGGAGATCCTCTCAGATGGGAACAGTGATTTGCGTCTCAGGTCTCTCTGCAGGACCACACCAGATCTGAAGGCAGGCAGCATTTGTGGACCTGCCTGACATGCCCGATCCATAGCACTGCCCAACAGTCGTGCATAACCATTGCTCTGCGTGGCCGGCCTTCCTTTCCTGCCTTGTTGTCTAAAAAACAGCAGCTATGCAGAGCATCATGGGAATAACACGTGCCCACTGCAGCCAGGGGGGCCTTGCCCGGGCCAGCAGCAGCGGAGCCGTCTCAGTGGAGTGCTGGGAGGGTCCAGCCAGAGGCTGCATTTGGTGGGCTTCACGGCATGATTTCTAACTCAGATGTTTGGCTTGGCAATGGGGCGACTGAGTAAGAGGCCCCCCCTGATCGCAGCAGAGGGGGAGGTTTTCCACCTGCACTTTTCGGGGGTGTTGGATCGTTGTGTGTTTTCCATGTTGCTGAGGAGCCCAGGTGCGAAGGTCAGGGGGGTGCGGAGGGAGGAAGGAACTAAAGGACAATCTGGGGAGAGCCCTGATTTTTACATTTGGTCTTTATGGAGGAGCCAGCTGGACAGACGGATCAAAGAAACCCTCCCACCACCCTCTGTGCAAGATTTCATGACTCGTCTGCGCTCTTGACTCAAAGTTTGCAGCCAGCCCTGCCCAGGGAGCCAGTAATTACTTGCACAGGAACTCACCTGGCATCAGCAGCTGGGCTGCTCTTCCACATAATGATCTGTTTCCACATGCCAATGAGCCCACTGGTGCTAGACATGTCCTGCTTTGCTGGAACTATTCACAGATGCTCCAGCTCTGATCGTATCTGTCTGGAAAGGCACCAGCCTCAGAAGCCAAGAAAAGGGGAGCTGGGAGACCCTGGGGGTTCTGGCCAAACCCTCATTTCGCTCTAAATAAGAGAGAAAAAGCAGAGTTGATCAAATCATTAAAAGAAACAACCCGTGTCCCTGAAGTCCAAAAGTAGACTTACAGACCTTAGCTCCGCTTGGTTTGTGCATCCGAACCTCGGAGCGGGGCAGTGATGGCTAGTTGGAGTCGGAAATGTCTCCTCGCCTGCTTCCCGGGGGCCGCTGGCCTTTCCTTTCGTTTTGTGAGAAACCATGTGGCTCTGTGCAAGGGACAGGAGGAGAGCGCTGGGCTGTGCAGTCACACAAGGCATCTTGGGGCTCAGTGCAGCAATTCTGGTGCTGCCCCTCACCAACGTACCCCAGGCCAGGCCAGCAGACCCGCTGCTCTCCCAGGCCTGGGCCCACACACAGATCGGCCAATGCACTGCAGCCTCCACTGCCATCCAGCACCCGGCCCTCCCGCAGTGCTGGCAATGGACTGGCCTCCAGGCCTGGGCCGATTCACCGCTCTGCCACTGCCCCTCAATCCTGACCTGCAGCCCCTCCCCTTGAGCCAGTCTTGAGCCGCTCTCTCCTGGGCAGCGTGTAATGAGGACAGACCAGGAGAAGGATGAGACCCAACAAATTCATTGTGACTCGAGGCAGGATTCCAGCGCAGGCTGCAAGAGCTGAGAGGTCAAACCCCCTAACCCTGGGCCCACCTGGCCCGTGCAGTTGAATGACTCCCAGCTCCTGACACTGGGATGCTGCCCTGTATCCTCCCCGTGGGGTGTCATTCCTGGGGGACGGGATGCTCCACGGCAGTGCTTCCCTTTCTGCCCCTTGGGGGGATTTTCAGATGCTGGAGCCTTTGTCTCTGGCCCGGTCCCTCTGGGCTAACACTTGGGTTGTTATTGGCTCTCACTCCTGGGATTCACGTTTGCTGCAGACCTGGGGCTTTGGTGCCATCTGGAATTGCTGGACTGAGACCTGAATGGACAATAACTCCCGATTCCCAGCTGGGATCTTCACGCTGCTTGAACACCGTGCAAGGAACCAAACACCAAGGGAATGAGCCTGCAGTGGGGCTAATGTCAAAGGCATTTCAGCCAATGGGTCTCTGTCTGGGGATTTCTAAGGCCCGTTTGACACGGACAGTCGCATTGGCTCTCCACTCATTTCGGGTCCAGGCCAAAATAGCCCTCCAGGATCGCTCTCTTCCCTTGTCCCTCCATCCTGGCCCCTGTCAGGGGACGTGTTCTCCCTTGTGCAGCTCCACATTACTGGCTCTCCCTCGCTCTGCAGACCCCATCCCGCCCTTCCCGGTGCTTCTGGAAGTGTGGTGTGAGTGGGGCCCAGGGCTGGGGTGAGTGAGTTAGCTCTGCCGTGTGGAGCGGGGTCACTGAGATCTGCTGTGCTCACTAGTACTGGATAGCACAGAGAGCTGGGCTCCCCTTGTCTCTGCAGGGTCTCTATGGAGACGCTAGTGGGAACAATGCTAAGGACACTGGTATAAATCAGAGATGACCCCGCTGAAGCTGAAGGAGTTGCCACATTGCAATACTGGGGGAGTGAGAGGAGAATCAGGGACATGCCTTGGGTCCTATTCGCCACCACAGGCAAGGGGGAAGGTCGGAAAGGACCCTGGCTCTGATGCCTGATCCTGCTCTGGGCCTCAATTCTTGGTTTCACTTACTAGGCAAAACAATCAAAGGGAGGAGCGCATGTCTCAATCTGCAGCGTCCCGCTGGCTCCAGCCCAGCCCCTGCATTCTCCCAGCCCCATCCCTGCCCCGCGGCCAGGCACCGGGTTGCTCCCTGCCCACACATCCAGCCTCCCCCTTAGGGCCAAACACTGGCTACGCTCCAGCAGCTCCCTCCTGTGTACCTGGCAACGGGAGCAAAGCTTCCCACGGTGCACAAACACCCCACCCAGCCTGAAAGGGGACAACACCCAGACCACAGAGAGATTTCCCTCTGCACAGCACCAAGCAGAGACGTCACCTTCGACACCCAACGGATCCCTTCTGAGATGGGGCGGGGGGGTTCACTGGGTGGGACACACGGGGCCAGAGTCACTCCTGGGGTCCCCCAGCTGACTTCAGCGCGGTGTCTCTAGGGTGACAGATTTGGCCTGGGGAGTTGGCTTTGCCCAGGTTGGATCCCTGAGTTGCCCTTTGGAGCAAAGCAGGACCCTTCTTTTAAATGGCGGCTGCTTTAGAGGCCTGGGCTCTTTGTTACATCAGCCTCCCAGCGCAGTCAGGGACCGGGAAGGCTCTGACGCTGGGGCTCTGCTCGGGCAGTCGAGCCCGAAGGGCTTTAGTCTCCCCTTTCCCTGCTGGATTAGGCCCCTGGAGCTGTACAACGTTGGGGCATCCCAGCATGCACTGGGCTGCCGGTGTCACACCCGCCATGGAGCCCGGCTGCAGCATGGGGCTGGGTCCAGGGGCAGCCAGGGGAGATGAGTATTTTAAGGTGTTAATTAATTTTTAACATTTGCTAAATTGTGCAGAATAGTAACATGTGGCACCATCTTACTGCCCAGGGCAGATTCATGTGATGTCAGCGCACAATGCATGCTCGGAGGCCTGCAGTAGATTCATGCGATGTCAGCGCAGGATGCATGCTGGGAGGCCTGCCGTAGATTCATGCGATGTCAGCGCAGGATGCATGCTGGGAGGCCTGCCGTAGATTCATGCGATGTCAGCGCACGATGCATGCTGGGAGGCCTGCAGTAGATTCATGCGATGTCAGCGCACGATGCATGCTGGGAGGCCTGCAGTAGATTCATGCGATGTCAGCGCACGATGCGTGCTGGGAGGCCTGCAGTAGATTCATGCGATGTCAGCGCACGATGCATGCTGGGAGGCCTGCAGTAGATTCATGCGATGTCAGCGCACGATGCATGCTGGGAGGCCTGCCGTAGATTCATGCGATGTCAGCGCACGATGCATGCTGGGAGGCCTGCAGTAGATTCATGCGATGTCAGCGCACGAGGCGTGCTAGGACGCCTGCAGTAGAAAGCTTTGGGGGGAATTATGGTGAGATATATGCTGTGTGACCCATGGCTCTGTGGGGGTTGCTGGGAGCCATGCCCGGTGCGGAGCAGTACAACTCCATGCTCTCTGCTGCTCCACACACAAACCCGCCCGTTCTTTGCCTACTAGCGGCAGGGCTGGGGATTTCCTGCTGTCCTGAGCGAGTGCATTAGAGCCTGTTCTCAGCCCGTCCTCCTGGGTGCTTTGGATGGCCTGTGAACACATGAGTGCGTCCTTTGGCTTTTAATCCCTGCAGGCGACGCAGATTGGGCACTGTGACAGGCACAGAGCAGTGGCAGGGAAGCCTTTGTTTTGGGGATTAAACTGTCTCGAGATTAGGGTGACCAGATGTCCCGATTTTATAGGGACAGTCCCGATTTTTGGGTCATTTTCTTATATAGGCTCCTATTACCCCCCACCCCCGTCCCGATTTTTAACATTTGCTGTGTGGTCACCCTACTCAAGATAAACCAAATGTCTCTGATTCTGGTTACTGGAAAGAAGAGACGAGGGCACGTCCCTCCCCAACAGCCGGACTTCATCGTAGGCAGAACGTGTATCCAGCCTTCTCCACACTGCCAGCAGCTTACACAATCAGCCACACTTGTTCAACCCACTGGGGCTGCAAAACCAAACGACGCTGCCAATGAGCAAAGGCTCCACCAAGGGCCCCAGACATGATCCCACCAACCCCTCTCCCTTGGCTGCAAGTCCAAGCGGAGAACTGGCTGGCAGGTGGCCGTTTACTCGGCAACAGGAGACTTGTCTCTCTCAGTTCTTCACACCCCAGATCGGATGCATTTAACCCTTCTTGTGCCAGGCAATGGGGAAGTCCAGCAGTCACTGCCAGCGGTGTCCGGTAGTAGCTGAACCTGCTAAGAGACCCCAGCAGCAAAGGATTAGGTCAAAAGCTGCTCTGGTTTGCTGAGATTTATTCAGTGAGATGCAGCTCTCCAGGCCGGCCAATCTCTGTAACCATTACACGTATCACGGGAGCACCTAGAGACCCCGAACCAAGATTGGGCTCCTTGTGCCGGGCACTGCACAGACATAGCAAGAGACAGTCCCTGCTGTAAGAATTCGCAACACACACAATCAAAGGGGGCAGAAGAAACAGGGAAAGCGACTTGTGTGAGGTCATATAGCAGGTCAGTGACAGAGCTGCGAACAGAACCCAGGAGTCCTGGCTACCGGGCCAGTGTCCTAGCCACTGCCCCTCACTGCCCCTCTATGAGGATGATGTTATGTGCTGCTTTCCCCTAATACAAACGCTGCTATGAGTGCACTGATCAGATGGTCAACTGCAAATGTGTCCAGTGTTTTTATAAGCCCGGGGAGAAAGGAGACTTTCTTGCCATCCTATGGGGGTGCTCCCGCAATGGGCAAGTGGCCCGTGAGATGTGTCTGCCCTTTGTGCAGGGACTGGCTAGGTCCAGAGTGTTGTCTGTCTGTTCACCTCCTATGGGCTCATCCCCAACTGGGCACCTCTGACGCTAGGTACCTGCCTTTGCTCTGGAGTCCCCAGCTCTTGGCTCAATGGGGGCCTCTGGAGATGCAGAGAAGTGGAGGCCTCTGAAATGCTGGTGATTTGGGAAGGGTCAGTTTGGTTGGATACGGGAAAGACTGGCCCAAACCTGCAGCCACATCTTTGGAGAGGGAAGCTTGGCTAACGTCTGCAGAGTTCTTCCTCAGCACCCTGGGTCCAGCCTGGAGGCCAAAGCACCATCCTCCCATGAGAAAGGCTGTTCTCGTAAGCTCTCCAGCCTGGGTGTTTCCCCAGTGGAGTCCCACTGCTGCTGGGCTGACGTACTTGGGGCGAGAACATTCTCCCCTGCTGAAATCTTTAGCTGCTCTTTGAGGCCTCGCGTTTCCCCTTTGATCTGAGACAGATTCGGTTTGAATTTTGGTCTTTATTTTCTAAGCTGTCGCTTGCCAAATCCCCTGTAGAGTTTGTCCCAGATTCACTCCTGAGCAGAAGCAAACCTCATCTGGGACTCTCCTTGGTTCTGGGATTTCTCCCCACGTGGGAGGGGCTCCCAGTTGCCATGGCAGGGAACAGACCCTCACGCTATGGTTGCTGCCCGCTTGGCTCTGTGTCCATTGCTGCTCCCAGCATGGAGCTCCAGGCCTGGTGCGTGGGTCAGAGGGGGAAGGCCAGTGGTTAAGGGATGAGGATGTAAATTCCACATGCTTCTGTTTGCCTTTGTCTCTGCTGCTCCGCACCTGCTCACGCCTTGGTGTTAGTCACTGATTAGCAGGGAGGAGATGCACCCGGAGAGCTTCCCTCTGTCAGCACTCCTTACGCCCGGGGCCAGCCTGCGCTCTCAGGCCTCGCCAAGCCGGGCGTGTCTGCATAACCTGCGTGATTGGACCTGGCTGCTTGGGCGACTCCCAGAGAGAAGCTGGTTTTTTTACCTTATAAGGAAACAAATTGCTGCTGGCTGCTTTTGAAGGGAATGCCCTGACACAGCCAGCTCTTTGCCCTGGGGCGGCGCTGGGCCAGTCCCGACTCGGCCGCCACCACAGGCCCCTCTCTGGGCCCTACGAAGGGACCGCCGGGTGCTGCAAACCAAAGGGATTCCAATCGAAGTCACAGCCCCGCGGTATCTGACCTGACTGTGGGCTGTAAACTTAGCAGCACCTCCCCCATGTCCAGCCGTCTGACTGCGCCCTCTCCCGCTCTATGGCCTTGGGAAGGTGTCAGCAGAGTACGGGACAGAGCGTGAGGAAGAGGAAGCAGATGGAGCAAGGGCTTCATTGGGTTTGGAGCTGTCCCATGTTGCAAGACCCCTTCCCCAGTGCGTGGCCTGTGCTGCAGGACCCCCCCCCCCCGACACACACCAACTGCATGGTTGGCCTGTGTTACAAGGCCCCACCCTGCTCTCCCCATGGCCTGTGCTGCAGGACCCCCTGGCTGGACGCGTGGCCCCACTGCAAGGCCCCTGTCCTGCAGAGCAGCTGTGTGCCCTATAGTGCCGTGTGGCGTGGAGAAGGCCATGGAAGGGCCGACAGCACAGGGCAAGGACACTCATGACACTCATTCTGTCAGTCTGGATTATTGCCTCGTTCTCATGCCAGACCTGCCCCGTGCACCGCTCCCCTCCCCCCCCCCCCCAGTTTCCAAATTCGCCCGGGTGACGCCGGACTGTAAAACCGCATGCTCCGTTCTCAGGAGCTGGTAGTGCCCTGCTATGGGCTCTTCAGAGAACCTGAAATTAGCAAAGGCCAATACCAAATCAAAGGATAAAAGTCAGTGGCGGATGAAACAGTGAGTGGTAGAGAGGAGGCCAGTGGGATTCCACGCTGCATCCCACAATGCTTTGGGAAACTCAAAGGTCCCACAGTTTAAAAGGACACATGTAAATACATTGATAAATTAACCCCTGGAGCACACAAATAGTTTAATGATCTTCACACCAGGCCCAGATGAAGAACAGCACATCAGTGATACTAGCTACCAAGGGACCCCGTCCTCGTGCTCCGAGGCATTAGCTGCCCCCCGGCTGGGCTCAGGAAGAGATGTTCACAATGGGACAGGATTGGGTGTATTCTAGGGGGTTGGAGAAAAGGGCTTCATGCCTTCCAGGCTGTCTCTGGAGACAGGCTATCTCACGCTCTGCCAGTGCCCTGTCTTGCTACAGTTCAGTGTACACCAGGCTGCACTCACAGGACAGCTCTCAGGCATGCTCAGTACACAAGAGATTTTCTGCAGCAATGCAGCTCTTACAGGGGGCTGGAGCAATGTGTACAGTGCGGGGCTGAGAGCCATTGACCCAAACTGTAAACCCTGGATATGATGGAAACCACATCAAGCCGGGGGGCGTGAATGCCCCCCTAGTTCCAGCACCTCTGCTCTTATATTGCTGCGAGGATGGTTATTTAGACGTCTGGAATCTGTGCCTGATGCCCATGGCAGGGCAGAATGTGAGACCTTTGCTGCAAAGGAAGAAGGGTGTGAAAAGCAGATGCCACAGGGTCCCAAATGGGATATTTACCAGTGGCAGCAGCTGCTCATTAATCCAAGTTCCTTGTGTGTGAACCCTCTGTCCACACAGGACAGCAACATACACCTCATCGGGGGTTGGGAATGGGATCCCATGTAGGCCACCAGCAAGAATCCAGCTGGGGCTGGAGTGGCCGACACTCTTTGCTGGACTGTGTGAAATGACTTGGCGGGTTTCAGTCCAGTCCCTACTGCCCGGATCCATGTCCCACGCTTGACACTAATCGGTGCCCTTTGTTGGCAGTCTCAGAAGAGGGGCCCGGGGACTGAACGGCCCTCGTCCCTGGAGGGGACGCTCTTCGGGAGTGGGAAGTTTGCCCTGTGGCTGCCTGAGCTGGGCCTGCTCTGAGATAAGCAGAGGCCTGCAGGGCCAGGCATATGATACAGCACCATTCACCAGCGTTCAGTGTACTTCAAAATTAGATTAAATAAGCCAAAGAATAAGCCAGACTGATGCCCTAGAATCAATCCCCCAACGCCAGGCTCCTGCACGGGTCTAGGGGCCAGCGGGTCCTGCCTGGTCAGGTTTTTGTGCCTCGGCACTCGATAGCGAGTATCCCCTGGCTGGCCCTGGCAAGTGTCTGCAGGAGAGGTGGGGCCTGCATGAGTTTCGCTGCAGCGCTCCACACCCTTGGCTGGGAACAATGCAAGTGGGGATTTTCCGGGAGCAGCTGCCAAGTTCACACACTTGCTGCTGTGAGTCACTGAGAAGCTGTCACTAGCCGGCACTGGGGCTTGGCAGAGGACTGGCAGGTGAGACATACAGATGGTAAATGGCCCTACTTGAGGGGTCTTGGTCATGAATGAAATGTACTTGCTGGCCTGTTTCTCTGCACTTCCCTGCTGCTAAACCACAATTTTCAAAAGTAGGTGCCGAAAATCAGGCCACTTATTTAGGTGCCTCTGTCAGGATTTAAGGGCGGGATTTTCAAAAGCAGCCAAGTGCCCTAGGAGCCTGAGTCCCTTTGAAAGTCGATGATGCTCCTAAGTCACTCAGGCACTTTTGAAAATCCCACCCTTAAATGCTTCTTTAGGCCCCAAAAGGAGCTGCTGGCAGCTGTGCACCTTGGGAATCCGGCTCCTCATTTTGGTGCCTTAGTTCCCGTTTTGAGCTTCTGGGGCGTAGTGCTGCAATGCGGCCAACACCATTGTTTCCACGGCGGTGACATCCCATGGGGCTGTCACATGCAAGACTATGACATCGCTGTGGGGTCAAACAGGAAGGGGAGCAGGAGCAATTCTCCTAATCAGACCCTAAGGGTTACACCAGCACCTGTCCAGGTTACGCCACTGAAGACAAGAACATGACTCTGGATGCACCTGAGCCAGGAATCTGGCTGTCATTGCTGTGTGGGCCCAAAGAGGAGATGGGGGCAGGATTAAATCACATCTCAGTGGGAATCAGTCGGTTTTTAGGAGCACGTGTAAGGATACCATGATTCCCAGCAGCTCCGGGGAGCCCTAACCAGCACAGGAGAACCGGAGCGAGGAAGACGGTTCTCAAGGTATTGCTAGCTCATGCCAAGCCAGAACGAATGGAGCGTGCTCTCGAGCTGGCCAAAGCTCCGTGGTGCAGATAAGCTTGGCAGAAACATCTGAGGTCCCTGGCAGCTGTCCAGAGAGGCTTGTGTGAATGGTCTCAGTCCAGGCCCCGGGGTGTGTGTGTGTGTGTGTGTGTGTCCACATCACAAAAAGCACCACCACAGCTGGTGCTAGCTGCAGGCTTGTTGTCAGCAGAAGCGACTGGGCCAAGCAGACCGAGCATCCTTCTGCACCAGACAGGGTCTTGGCTGAGGCCTAGGAGAAGGATGCCCTGCCTGGGAGACACCCAGACCTGCTGCAGGGGCTGAGCTGAAGGACCCTGCTGGAGGTTTGTTCGTCACTGAAATAGGCTCCAGGGTGTGAATGGGGGGTCACCGAGCCAGGTCTCGGAGGAGACCCCGTGCGTGTCACCCTGAAATACGGGGTGACATGACTGCAACTCCCAGGGCCCAGACTGGCCACTGTGGCTTTGACGGGCCTGATCCATGGGAAGTGGCACTTTGGAGAACGTCTGTCCCAGGCGTGGCCCCATGGGAAGGAATGTAAAACCTTTGAAGTCTTAACTAGCCTGTAATTATCTTCTCACATGTCTCAGCGGGAGACCGGAGGCCGCCCCAGCCTGAGGCCAGAGCGCTGAGATAAACAGTACCTGGAACACACGTCCTGGCCTGCCTCAGGAATGCGCCTGAGTCACAGAGAGCCAGGCCTAGTTTTGTCTGGGTCAGGGGTATACAACAGCTGCCTCTGCCCGGCAAGCTCTGAGGCCTGCAAAACACAAGCCAGGGGAGCTGCTTGTGTCATGGCAGCTGGAAACACTCTGCTCAGTTCTGATCTGCCTGCCTGACCTTT
>NC_048320.1:13765671-13843963 GCF_013100865.1 Trachemys scripta elegans | reverse complement strand
CACACACACACACACCCCTCCATGGGGGAGGCGGGAGCTACCCCGCCCCACACACACACACACACACCCCTCCATGGGGGAGGGGGGAAAGGCAATCAAAAACATTTCTTGCCCTATCCCCAACATGCATCCCAAAAGTGGTAGAGGAGGAGGCAAGTACTATCTCCCCTAAGCAAGTTCGCCTGCTGTAGTTAGGCATTTTTTGAAGTGGGTCTTATTTTCTAAGGTACCATGTTACTGATTGGAGTAAAGCTATCATGATTTGAAACCCTGTGGTTAGAAGTGACATGCTTGTGTTTTTATCGCTCGAGTGCTTAGAATCTGCCGCCTCTTAAAAAAAGGGGGGGGTGGAATTTGCGTATTACATATTATATTTGTATGTTTAGCACATTCCCTCCCAGTCTCCCCAAAATTGGATGAGTAATGAGATCTTTCTGTTGCTCTGGAGCAGGGTCTCCATTTAAAATTGATATGTGTAAGCATTCTTTTCACTGGACTTTGTTTGGGAATGGCAACTTCTTTAGTAAGGGTTGTCTAGTGTTGTCAACAGTGCAGTCCATCTGTAGGCCTTGGGCATAAAATACTCAAGCATGCATGGAACTTTTATGTGCATAAATAGTCCATTATGTGTGGGAATAATCACACGTTCAAAATTGAAGCATGTGTTTAGCAGTTTTAGTATTTGATGCCATAAACATTATTAATGTCAGATGCTGAGCGTTTACAGGACTGGGCCCAAATCTTGCTCTCTTAAGTCTTCAATAGCTTTAATTCATGAGAGAGGCTAGTAGGATATTGCTGTTATTTTACAGAGCATTTTACATATATGGGTTCACTCCTGCAACCGGTTGCACATGCCCAGCTCTCATTGACCATGACATTACTAGCTCTAATAGGTACATTTGCTTTTTCTGTTACTCTGATATGCAGTTTAGCCATGTGACAATGTATTACTATGAACTTGTTTATATTTTATAATGTTATTTAGGATACCATATGTGCACACTCCTGCATTCATATCCAGTCTTTGAAGCCAGCCGTATAAGACAAGTGATTGAAATCCAATATATAGTACTGTGATTGATTTTTATTAAAAGTGATGCACAAGTAAAATCTTTACACGGAAGATCAGACGAACCTTGGATTTCAGTTTCAGAGCTGTTTATTCCATCCTAGTTGTTCATCCTTAAGGGCCAAGCTAGTTCACAGAAAGTTTGTCAGTCACTACAAGAAAATGTAGACCTAGTTTTTGGAAAGTTGTTTTTCTTTCGCTTCAAAGCTGACAAATTTGTGGCTTTACCTGCAATACATGGTTATAATTAGGACTCCTTAAATTAGGTTTTAACCACTAAACAACAGCTTTAATACAAACAGGAGGAAATACTTTTTCACACAGTGCACAACTGACCTGTGGAAATCATTCCCAGGGGATGTTGTGATGGCCAACATATAACTGGCTTAGAAAAAAATGACTAGGTAAATTCATAGAGAATAATCTCATCCATAACTATTATCCAAGATGGTCAGAGATGTAATGCCATGCTTCGGGGCAGCTCTAAAGCTCTGATTTCCAGAAGCCAGGGTGGATCACTCCAAATGCCATGTTCTATATGCTCTCCCTGAAGCTCTGGTACTGACTACTGTTGAAGACAGGATACCTGGCTAGATGGACCATTGGTCTGATCCAGTATGGCCGTTCTTATATTCTTAAACATTAATAAAACACTCCTGATACCAAAAAAAAAAATAATGAAATCTGTGTTTATCCAATAAACTGTGGAAAAACATTGGAAATGCTTACTTGTATCTAAGACCGTGTCTACACGGAGCAGTAGTACAGATTATAGGGCTCAGATTTCTAAAGCATACTGACATTAGCTGGTCCATGTAGACCCTGCTGGTGTGTGCTAAAGGTTCCCTTGTGTGCTTTAACATGGTATTCACAAAAAGAACAGGAGTACTTGTGGCACCTTAGAGACTAACAAATTTATTTGAGCATAAGGTTTCGTGGGCTAAAACCCACTTCATCGGATGCATGCAGTGGAAAATACAGTAGGAGGGTGCATGCATCTGATGAAGTGGGTTTTAGCCCACAAAAGCTTATGCTCTAATAAATTTGTTAGTCTCTAAGGCTTGGTCTACACTACCCCCCCCAATTCGAACTAAGGTACGCAACTTCAGCTACGTGAATAACGTAGCTGAAGTCGAAGTACCTTAGTTCGAACTTACCTTGGTCCACACGCGGCAGGCAGGCTCCCCCGTCGACTCCGCGGTACTCCTCTCGCCGAGCTGGAGTACCGCAGTCGACGGCAAGCACTTCCGGGTTCGACTTATCGCGTCCAGACTAGACGCGATAAGTCGAACCCAGAACTTCGATTTCCAGCCGTCGAACTAGCTGGTAAGTGTAGCCAAGGCCTAAGGTGCCACAAGTACTCCTGTTCTTTTTGCGGATACAGACTAACACGGCTGCTACTCTGAAACTTAACATGGTATTGTTTGTACTACATTAAAGCACATTAGGAAACATTACACAGATTACTCATTACAGTGTATACAAAGAGCTCTCCCCCACCCCCCCCAAACTGATTGGACATATACATAAAACCCCAAAATTGCTAAAAATAACCACCCCCCCCAAATGAAATTAATAAACCCTAAAAAGTAGATGCTCTAGTTATAATGCTCTTAATTTTAATGGTTCATGAAAATAAAAATTGTTCTGTTTAAGAGTCTGACGTTGTGTTGTCTTTTTTGTCTTTCAGAGTTTGAGATATAATGTTAGCGGGCTGAAAACTTATCTACCAAAATGTCAAGTAAGTTTTTGTTTTGTTTTAATTTAACAAGTAAAGATCTGTTTCAGCAGCCTTTACTTATATGAATAATCCCATTGCTGTCACATGAGAAAGGGCTACTGGACCAAGCTCATTTTAAGAGGAATGTTACCATATACAGTAATTATAAGTGAACTACCAATCAGTTGGTACTAGATATTGCCACAGCTCAGAGCCAGGGCTGTGCACTGAGGATTTATTTGTGTCCAAACGATGAAAGAAACACACAAGCATCCTACCTGACAAGCTGCAGAATTGCTCTGTAGCCATTTCTCCAGTCTTAAGGCTGGAATAGTCTCTGCCATCTGGGTACGTCCTCCATAGTGGCAGAAGACCCATCCCATCATGCCTACCTCAGTGGCGTGCGTTGATCACCAATAGAGTTAGGCTTGGGGATTCATACTCCCTTACCATTTGTCCCCACAATTTTCCCCTCCGATGGGCAGGACCTTTCACACCAAGGGACAAGATTTGCTCCATCTTTAGTAAATATAAATTGTGTAAAATTGTAAGCAATTTGGGCTAAATTCTGCACTCAGTTACTCTTGTGCAACTTCTAAATGAAGTAGGAAAAGATATGCTCCCTCTATGCTTTTATTTAATGCCAGCTATATGCTACTGAAAGCCATGAATGAAACCACTTGGGGAGGGGATGATCTTCACAACTGAATGTAAAATTTAGCCTACAGTTGTTTCATCTTAAAGCATACTGTTACATGTCAAGCTCTACATTTCAAATCCATTTTCTTGCCTCTGAAGAAAATCTAGTGTGCTTTAATTTCCATGGTGGCTAGCACAGGTTTTTTTAATTCTCTTCCTACATTTCTCTCCACCCCAGTACATCTAAATAAAAGGTTAGTAATCTGACACTGGTGTTGCCTTTTTTAAAATGCATCCCTTCTTCTTTCATCCTTTTATTTTTATTTTGTCAATGTAGATTGTAAACTCTTTGGGACGGGGATCATAAGTTTCTTACCAAATTATTGTTGTGTGCCTAGTACACTTTTGGATACCATATGCATAATATATCTGAGTTGTCAGGAAGTTATGTATTTGTATTTGTTTTTGTCTTTTTAAACAGAAAGGCCATCCTATGCCCCACCTCCCACCCCTGCTCCCACAACCGTAAGTATAATGAATTTTCACATTAACACAAATCTAGTAGTCTGGCTTTTAAGACAATAATTTGGTAGTCACAGCTATCAATATTAAAATATTATGAATATAAAACTATTTGCACTGAACTGTTGAAATGACATTCAGCATTTAAATTAAATTGACCTCCGAATTTTAAAAAGTGGTGGGGAAACTGGGATAAGATTCACTCAATACTTAGGGCCAGATCCTTCAAACACTTAAATTTGTGTTTAACTTTACATTGAAGCCAATGGGACTACCTACATGAGTAAAGTTAAATACCGTGGTGAATGTTTCTAGGCTTTGGGCCTGATATCCATGTATCCATTGTAAATATTCCAATTCGATATAACCATAAACTAAGGGCTAAGTAGCATACTTAATTCTAAACTTTCTTGCCTCTAAAAGCTTAATGTCGGTCCAAGTTTTGAACATAATTTTTTGTACTTTTTACAGTGAATTTAAATGTGTATGTATAGTTTGTTTTCAGTGGCATTCACACAGTTATGTAGAATTATGCAAACTTTCATTTATATTGGGTCAGAATAATGGAACCCTCATGATGAAAATCTTACTACTCAAATGTATTGAAATCCGTGGCGTTTTGTAATGTGAGCATTGTGTGAATAAAGTTTCCTACATAGTATAAGGTAAGTGGTTCCTTTGCAAACAGAAGCAATCTGTTGAGGATTTACCTGGAAAATTTTATTATATGATATCCAATCTTTCTTGACATAATGTGGCCAGGAAAGCATCTGAAAATATGTTTATACTTCTATAACAACTTGCATCCGATGACAGGAACACTCTACAAATTTAAACATCACAATGCTTTGTGATTGGGGCGTGGGCGGGAGTATTACCCGCATTTTATAGAAGAGTAAACAGGCACAAGTGAAATGGCTTGCAAAAGAAAATGTCGATAGACTTTTTAATTATATTAGTGCTCCTAGGATCTACTTTTTTCCCAGTTCTGTAGACGGTGACTACAAAATAGGAAATATGTAATGTTTTTTTATTATTAAACCAAAGTCCACATTTAAAGAGGTTGGGGAGCAGGAAATATATATTTGATGTCAACAAAATTTGTAAACTTTCCCATATAAATTTGCGGGCTAAGACTATTTTTGCATTAGTGTGCCAGTTGGGTGACAGCTTGAGTCCAAAGTTTTATTTAAATTTTTTTTTTTTTTTTTTTTCCCTCTGCAAATACCTTACTTGGTTTTATATTAATGTTCAGATGTGACAGGCCCTGATCCTGCAATCAGTTCTGTGCATGCAGGTCCCTGCATATGTGTGGAACACCATTGATTTCAGTGGGGCTCTCCATGAATGCCATGTTTGTTTATTCATGTTCATTTTTAGATGTGCTACTTTCTTTAGTCAAATAAGCAAGTCTTTTAAAGAGTGATCTCAGATGTGCAATTAGCAATGTGTGATTTGATGAGATAACTACAAAAAATGTATCTAACATGTATATTCCATTGCAGCGGTTCTCCAGTTCTTTAATTCTGCAGACTACTTCATAAGGGAAAGATACCTCTATGGATCACCACCTCTTCCAGCCATCTAATCAAATCCCCTGGTACCCCCTGGTGCATAATTTCTAAAACATTTAATTTTGCAGGAATGGCTTCATACGCCATTGTTGGTCCACAGATTGCACTGTCCTGCTACTATCAGTATCAAGGGGTTTTTTTTTACGTTTTTGATCAATAGCCTGTGCTTCCATTGGTGCATATAATGAATGATGGCATTGGTGATTTCCACATAATCATGTGGACTGTAGTGCTTTGTATGTTAAATTCTTTTGTTTCGTTGGATACTAGATTCTTCCTGAATTGTTTGGCCACTTATGAAAAGTTTGCAAACTTTAACAGCCATAAGCAAGATGTATGGCACACTTATGTTAAAAGTTTGCACGCCTGATAATAAAACATCAGATGACAGTGGTAACACATTCAGCTAAAAATCCTGTTTCCTGAACAGGTTTCTATTGGAATACTTCACATGTTGAGAGGAAACCAACTGCTACACCTCATTTGCTTGTTTAAATTCTAGTTGTTTTTGCATGCCATATTGCAGATCATTTTCATTTCTGTGTTTTCCTCGTTTGAGCTCATTTCTCATTCGTGTTTTTGTCTCATTTGTTTCCATCAGCAAATGCCCAGCACACCAGGGTTTGTGGGATACAATCCATACAGCCATCTGGCCTACAACAACTACAGGCTGGGAGGGAACCCGGGCACCAACAGCCGGGTCACGGTAGGAGAATCAACTATTACATCATCCGGCAAACAACAGGAATTGACCAGAAATGGCTTTAGAGTTAGGTTCTTCTGAATCTTGGCTGCTGCCACTTTTATAAAGAGAGAAAATTAACTCTGATTTTTTCCCCCCATCTTCTCCCCTCTCCTACCTCTCCCCTTTCATTGTGAAGCCTTGTACTGGAGAATAAGCTTCTGTGTAATAGATGGAGAGAGATCTATTATTCCCATCTGAGATGGGGAAAGTCTTTCTTTTTGGAATTCCATGGCTTGAAGCCTCCATGATCACTGCATGTTTAAGGAAAGAACCTTAAGTATGGGTGTGGATTATATTTTCCTCTTGGAGGGAGGGAATTATAAATTTTATTGAGATTATAGGCATGAAACGAGAGGAAAGACAAGTTCCAAACTAGAAATTGTAACTGGTGATTACATCGCACGATTGTGCCATGTAAGGAACCCATGTTTCTATTTTCCATTCCCGTCTTACTTTGTATGGTTAGTATCAGATCTCCAGATTCAGCAGTGACCTCTCCAACCAAATGAGTGGTGTCGATAAAATATGAGGGAGCCTGCTTTCTGTCCTCTATGGCTGGATGAAATGTGGATGCTTTGTAGACCCTTTAAGGAATACTTGGCATAAAGTGAGAGGAAATGTACTGATATGGGGTACCTCTGAGCTTGAGTGAAGATGCAGAACACGATTCACATACAGGCAAGAAAGAAAATGAAACTTTTAAATGCACACTTTTCACCTAATATTAAATGTAAAAACTGTAGACATACAGTATTCTTTTAAATTATTAAAAATTAAAATCATTTTTATATTATGTAATTTCTTTCTGAGGGTATAAAATTTATCTACACAACTTCTAGCCTCTTCAGAATGTAATACACATAAGAATTTGTCAGTTAATCCATAGATGTTGCTGTTTAATTCAGTATATCTTTTTAAACTCCGTAAATTCAGCTTGTTTAATAAGGTGCCTAAAGAAAAGACCCCTTGCCCTGTAGTGAAGGTATGAGCTGGCGTTTGAACATAGTGTCTGAACTTACATTTATGTTACTGAATACATGAATAGGTTAGATTTGTCAGAATTTTCATTGTTTCTGTATGTCATAAGCATATACAGCTTTCTCTGCCATGCATATGTCAATATGTATGGTATCTTTAAATTCCTGTTAATTTAAAAGCATTAAACAGTTTCAGTTAATGTTTTTCAAATCCATCTCTGTGTGTATATATGTATACATTTGGTAATGCATACACCTCATATACATTATAACTCTATGCAAGTATGTATGCATTGTTTCATAGAACTTCATAAATGTAGTGAAACATAAAAATATCCAGATTAAAAATACTGAAAGCAAAAACACTGAACATTTAACCTTCTTGGCCATTTTCAAGTGTGGAACCGCAGTCCGCAATCCTGCTAATACTTATTTGAGTCTGATTAATTTTAGATATGAAAATAATCCCATGGAACTGCTCATGGGTGTTTGCAGGATTGGGACCTTTAGAATCTACAGCTGTTACAAACTATATGATGTCAGTTTACTATTCCAGGAGGAACAAACCTTGTCTTGTTATAAATGCACTGTTTTTAACTGAGATGGTGTGTAGATGGAAGAGAACAGAAGAATAAGTGGATGCTACAGCTTTCAATCAATAACAATTACTGTTTAGTGTCTTTTTTTTTTTTTTTTAAGTGCAGGCAACGTGCTTGGCATTGTACAAACCTAAAGGAAGACAAGGTCTCTCAAGGAGCTCACAATCTAATTTGGACAAGAACAATACAATTCGGACACAAATGATGCACAGGTTGAGGGATCAGTCTCATAGGGATTTTTTTTAATATTTGGATTGACTCCCAAGTTCCCATTGAAAGATTTCGTGGAAGAAGTGTATTTCTGAGACGGATTGAATGAAAGAATGTATAGATAATTTCCTGCTCTTTCATACTTTCTCCTTATCCTTTTCCCAGTAGTAATTTCTTTAGTTGTCAGAGCAGGTACCATAACAGTGATTCTCATCAAAATTGAGGAAAACAAACTGTTGGGACTGGTGAGCAGAAGCAAATTTGTAGACTCTCTTTTGGTTTTGAGAAAACTGTCCCCTTTTGGACTTTTATTGAGTAACCTTTTTCAAACTAATACTTGGACAAATACATTTGGGGTCGGGGGAGGGGGAATTTTGCAAATTATTATGAGGACCAGTTATAGTACCTGTACATGTATTTAATATACAAGAGTATTTATATTCCCAGACTACTGTGTATTGAAATTGCCTACTTTTCATGTTAAGAAATGGATTTATCCATTTTGTTTTTGTTTTTTTTATAGGCTTCCTCTGGTATTACAATTCCCAAACCCCCGAAGCCACCAGATAAGCCTCTGATGCCCTACATGAGGTACAGCAGGAAGGTGGGTACACAGTGTTTTGGATCTAGGTTGAATAAGTAGCATTAAAGGTTAAGTTTATGCCAACAGTTGATTAGTTATTTTAGTTCCAACTTCTAAACTCTGTTAAATTCTAACAACCTGCAGAGTTTACTCTATTCATAAAAGGAATTTTAAAACACAGTTGCTTTCCCCATCAGAGTAACACCAACAATGGTTTAACCATATGGTAGCCACCTTCTAGGAAAACAAAATTATCCCCCAAACAAAAGGTCAGCACCCTCTATTTTCCTGTGTGGCGTTTTGTTTTTTTATCTACAGGGTTAGGGGAGGGGAAATTAAGATTTTTCTTTGAAATGGTTATTAACTACCGTTGTCCCTGCTGTCAAGGATCCACGTATTGTCAGCACTTCCTCTGTATAGAAAGTGCTCATTGTGGCATAGTATGATGCTGTAGCTAGACTTGAAGAGTAGCAGTGGGAGAAATGTGTGGTCACCTACTAACCTGTAGCACTACTTCATTATTCTGTGAACTGTTTGAGAGGCAATGGGAAATTGAATATTGCGAAGAGTCTGGAATCTGATTCTGCATGGGAAGGGCGTGTGATCCAGTTTCAAGGAGTGGGTGAGCCAGAAGGAAATATACATGCCTTCCTGTTTCTGGTAAAGTGTTTTTACCAGCAACCTGAATTAAGCCAACAGCCCTCCCACCCTCATATCTGGTATTCCTAATCACACATAGCAAGTAATAACACTGACAGCTTGCTTTCTTTATATAAAGTTAAAACTGGGTTTTGATGGAATCAGAACTTGTTGGAATTGAAAGTGATCAATATGACTGAAAACTTCTTGAATACACGAAGGTCCAAGTTCTGATCTTAAAAGTTCAATGCACATTGTCATGTGTCTGAACATAAATGTTGCTTGATGTGTTTGCATGTTAATTTTTTCCCAGCGATACAGTGATGTGCATTTTGGAATAGAATTCACAGGTTTCAGGGCAAGATTCACAACTGAAGCTGGTGTCAATAAATCTGGCTGTTGCCAGTTTCAATAGATGACTGTACTACTGTCTTCCTGCCCCAAAAAGTAATCACTGGAGGTAGCCAGACTTTTACTTAATATAGCTTGGTTTTATAGTGATCTTTTCTTAGTATTCTTTCAGATGATACCATAAAACATTTAATTTGGAAGTGTTTGCATGTCAGTAGTAAAGCGCCAGCTGTTTCTGTTAAGGTCTGGGATCAAGTGAAGGCATCCAACCCTGACTTGAAGTTATGGGAAATTGGCAAGATCATTGGTGGGATGTGGCGAGATCTCACTGATGAGGAGAAACAAGAGTACTTGAATGAATATGAAGCAGAAAAGGTAAAGGGATGAAATCTTTAGTTATTAATGCTGATTCTTTCATCTTATGCCCCTGGCACCACTGTCATAGAAGAGTTAAGCTTGTTCCCCAGTGCAGCAAGATAGTTAAGCATGTGCCCAACTTTAAGCACATGAGTAGTCCCATTGAAGTTAATAGAGTATTCTCACGCTCTAAGTTAAGCATATGCTTAAGTACCTTCCTGAATTAGGGCCTTGTAACATTTCACAGTACATATAAATAGAAAATAACTTCTTAGGTCATCTAGTCCTTTCTAGGATTGTTCCCCACAATATGTCTTCCATCCTGTGGTGTTTGATGGTTTTTATTCTAGAAACTACCCTGAGAATCAAATTTCATCTTTCCTATATGGTGGCTTGTGTATGTCATTTACTAAGCTCTGTATATACTGATAAGCCTCTTGATCATAATCGTATGTCAACAAGGACTTCAGTTTTTAGACCCTACTCAAAATGAAATGTTTATATTGAATAGGAATTTTAACTGAGTGGACTTGATTTTTTCCACACCAAAATCCTCTTTCAAAACTGATTCTCTGTAGCTTCAGCTGGTCAGTTATGAATATGTGTGTAAGAATTGGTTTCCATGGTACAGCCTTGCAAAATTTTACTCTGCCAGAATGTTGTTTTTGTTGTTTTTTGATGGGCAAGTAAAATATCACTAGTTTTTCATTATTGATCATCATGGCAAAGGGCAATAATATATTTTCTGTCCGTGCTGATAGTTTAAGAGTTTTGCAAGGCCGCTACAGTCATAGATCTCCACAGCTATGTAGGACAATTACAAGCTGTTTGTTTGACATCTCTTGTGTTGTGTTTAAAATTGCAGCATCTGAGTTATAGGTCACCTGGTCAAAGAGATGCTTAGAACTGTTTTCATTCAAAATACCACCTTTCGATTTTTAAAGAACAGAAGCATTATTTTAAATAAGGGTTCTGCCATTTGAAGCAAAATCAAGGATTCCTACTTTTTAACTCAATAAAAAGGACTAATTTAGTAAAAGTTAAAGACACCTTTGGGTACATACAGCAGTATCGTACAGTGTAACTGACCTTTAATACAGAGCATCTCAAAACAAGTGAAAGACTGTACTCAAAAAAAGTAGCTATCAATGGTTTGCTGTCAGACTGGGAGGGTGTATCCATACCAGGGGTCAGTCCTGGGTCCGGAACTATTAAATATTTTCATTAATGACTTGAATAATGGAGTGGAGTGGAAAGTATGCCTAAGTATTTGCAGATGACACCCAGCTGGGAAGGGTTGCAAGTACTTTGGAGGACAGGAAAGGACTTCAAAACAACTTTGACAAATTGGAGAACTGAATTCGACCAAGATAAGTGCAAAGTACTACACTTAGGAAAGAAAAATCAAATGCACAACTGCAAAATGGGAATAAATAGCTAGGCGGTAGTACTGCAGACTATTATGTGGGATTATAGTAGTTCACAAATTGCATATGAGTCAACAATGTGATGCAATTGCAAAAAAGGATATCATTCTGGGGTGTATTAAGAGGAGTGTTATATGTAAAACCTGGGAGGCGATTGTCTCACACTACTTGGGACTGGTGAGGCCTCAGCTGGAGTACTGTGTCGAATTCTAGACACCGCTCTTTAGGAAAGATGTGCACAAATTGAAGAGAGTCCAAAGGAGAGCAATGAAAACAATAAAAGGTTTAGAAAACCTGACCTACGAGAGAGGTTAAATGGGCTGGACATGTTTAGTCTTGAAAACAGAAGACTAGGGAGGGGAGAGGCTTATAAATTTCCAAATATACTAAGGGTAGTTAGAGGACTGTGATCAATTGTTCTCCCACGTCCACTGAATGTAGGACAAGTAGTAATGGGCTTAATCTGCAGCAAGAGAGACTTATCAAGAAAAACTTTCTATCTAACCTAACTAAGCTCTGGAATAGGTTTGCAAGGAAAATTGTGGAATCCCCATCATTGGAGATTTTTAAGAACAAACACCTGTCGGGGTAGCCTAGATTTACTTGATCCTGCCTCGGTGCAGGGGGCTGGACTTGATGACTTCCCTTCCAGCCCTACATTTCTGTGGTTCTGTGAAAATGTTTATTTTGAGTTTCTAAAGCAAGGTTTAAAAGTGAGATTTAAAGAAGTGGTTGAAATGGTCAGTAGATCAATGCAGGCAGGTGGAGTGATACAATTCTGCTACCTGAAGTGAGAAAATAGACTGTCTGGATCACCCCTAGCCACGTGTAGGGAAGGACTGAAGAACACAATAAAAGAAGGAAAAGTGGGATTTTTAATACATGATGATGGGATTGACAAAAATAAAAAATGGTTCTGTCCTGTCCTGGAGGAAATGATAAGCAGGCTCTGAGATAAGAGGTATTGGGGGGAGGGAGGAGAGGACATCAGGATCAAGGTTAACTCTCAGGATTTTTTAGATGTGTAAAGTAGTTGAAAGTGATAGAATTGGAAACATGGGATGTCTCTACAGTAGTTATAGACAAAACAAAGAATTGCTTGCAAGCTTTAATCTTTAATCATAGCAGTGAGGATAGCATTAGACTTCCCAGAATTAAATTCTTCTTGACTCTTGTGTGTAGGTGCCCCACCACCACACAGATTAGTAGTGCACCATAAATCAAGAGCAATATGAAAGAGGTTTGTGTAATTCTTTCTCAGGAATCTGGCTGGTGGGTCTTGCCCACATGCTTAGAGTCTAAGTGATCGCTATATTTGGGGTTGGGAATGAATTTTCCTCTAGATCAGATTGTCAGAGACTCTGGGATTTTTTGCCTTCCTCTGTAGCATGGGTTGCTTGCTGATTTAAATTAGATTAAATGATGGATTCTCTGTAACTTGAAGTCTTTGAATCAAGATCTGAGGACTTCAGTAACTCAGCCAAAGGCTCTGAGTCTATTGCAGGAGTGCAAGGGGGAGGTTCCATGGCCTTTGATGTGCAAGAGATCAACTAGATGATTACAATGGTCCCTTCTGGTCTTAGTCTCTGAGTGCATGTACCTAAAAGAGAAATGCGGTAGAAAGGGAGGCAAATCGTTTATACCAAATTGTCCTTTTGGATATTTGGCCAATGTCAATAAGCAAAACAGGGCTGCCAGGGTACAATAGATAGTTTTTATTTCAATAAAACAGTATCCGTCAAATTTCAGATAGAGTACAATGAATCCATGAAGGCCTACCATAACTCGCCAGCTTACCTTGCCTACATCAACGCAAAGAGTCGGGCTGAGGCTGCGTTAGAGGAAGAAAGCCGACAAAGGCAATCACGCATGGAGAAAGGTGAACCTTATATGAGCATCCAGCCAGCAGAAGACCCAGATGGTAAGCAGAAAGGAGATTTGTATACACTTTTGGTGAGGTATATTTTTACCTTAGGACATAAAATCTAGAGTAAGTTTCAGGCAGCTGTTTTGTTTATTCCTTTGGTATTAAAAACTGTTAATATTTCACTGACTTACTCCTGGACTATAATGGGAAACACTCGCACACCATGTAACAAAGAAAATACTAAATGTGTAACTTTAGTACTAAACTTTCAGAATCATCTTACCTCAAACTACAAGTTAAGGTGACACAACTGTTCTTCTTAACCTTAAGACTGAATTGACCACCAGCAGCCAGGCTACTCTTAAAACGTTCTTGTAAACGTTGTGGGTTGCACCCCTGTTAAAAATATTTTCAAAATACCTGTTTCAGACTTGACAAGTTGATGGTTATTTGTGATTTAGGCTACAATTTTGCTAAAAATTTCCATTCTAAATTGCCCAGCAGAGATGCAGGGGTTAAAAAATGTAGCTTTCACTACAGCAACATACACAAGACTGGGAGCAAGCTCATGCTGCAGTTACTGTCCCAGTCTGATCATTGTAACCTTGTGCACGGGGTTGCAGTGCCACTCAGGTTTTGTCCCATTTGCCTCTCCGTAAATGGAAATGGAGGAGCTGATGGGTCAAATTTGATTGGCTTTGCAATCTAGCATATGAACCAGGTGGCAACACTTGATTTGGGGGCCTAATCGTATGTATTTTTACAGCCATTTCTAAGATTTAACTGACTTTTTATTCAAATTCACATTTTCTGTGATCTCAGTGACAAAATCCATAGACCTATTTGTAGTCTGTGTAGTACTTTATACTTCATAGGGCTCCCTCCGTCCTACTTGAATGAAATGTTGTACTTTAATAATAGTTGCAGCAGGTAGTTCTGGCAGACTCTATTTAATTGTTGTCTTTCGACTTATTCCATATGGCGATTGAACACACCTAAGCAGCTGAACTTAAAAAGGCTTCTGTCAACTTCTCAACACACAGTGCAACTTAATGAAGAAACTGTCAAAACATTTTCTCTAATTGAAAGGAAATACCACTTTGGCATCCATATCTAACCCACTGAGAAAAGTCACACAAAGATATTGTCAATTTCAGTTTTTAAAATGATGCTAAAAGGCTGACTGTTGAAATCTGAGGATGAAAAATGCAGCCAGGCAATGACACCTCCTCTTCTCCCTCCTCACCCCCAAACAAGCACAGCCATGAGATAATTCCCATGGTAAATAGCACTTTCCGCTGTGTGCAGTATAAGCTGTGTAAAACACATGAATGTGCCTGGGATTTTTTAGCAATTGGCATTTCACAGCCTACTGTTCAACTTGATTATACCTCGGTCAAATTCAACTCAGATATAACCAGGGGCCACTCCCACTGAAGTGGGTTATACTTGTTTGTTAAGTGTGAACTTGGTCCACCATTTGACAGCATAGAAAGGGACTTGCAATCTCATGCTGAAATCACATATTGACGATTGTAGTTTTCTAATGGTAGAAGGCTCTTTAGTCTAGAAGATGAAGCTATAACAAGATCCAGTGGTTGGAAGCTGAAGCTAGACAAATTCAGAGTAGGAATTAAGCACTTTTTAAATTTTTTTAACAGCAAGGGTAGTAAAACAATAGAGAATCGACCACATACAAATTTCAGTCAGTTGAAGTCTAAATCAGGATTGGATGGCTTTCTAAAAGATGTGTTCTGGTGCAAAAACCAGACGTTATGGGCTTCTTTCAGGAATCACTTGGTGCAATTCTGGGTCTGATGATTATAAAGGTCCCTGTTGGCCTGAAAATCGCGGAAATAACTCTTTGCCACATTTCCTACTATTTTCCACTTTATTTTTATTTTCAATTAATCTAATACTTTATACGTCCCAAATGTGAAACTGTTTTTTTCTCTCTCTTCCAGAAAAGCAATATTCAGTCTGACGAGTTTCAATCAAAATTGGCCTTCTCAATAATACTTTCTGGCATAACAGAATTTATTTTTAATGTTTTCCCCTCCAGTTTTGTGAAGAGTGGAGCAACAATCTCCACATGTATCCCATAACTGGGAAAGTTGTGTAACATAAACAGAACTTAGACATTTCAAGGAGATGGGGAAAGATTTTTCAGTGATGACAGTGAAGATAGAAAATGAAAGCATAGGAGGACTATCATCCTTTAAAGCTTAGGAACCTCTTTGATATTACAGTGATGGGACTATTGAAACCACGACGGGCATGTTGTCATGAAAACTTAGTTTGTGGCAAGCTGGAGTGGGAATGTTGCTCAGCTAGCCTGCAGTCTTAACTGTCCTTGTGGAGGCTGCTGAGACACATTAGCAGTTTGTTCATGTGCTTTGAGCTAATCCATTTTGAAACAGGAATAGATCATAGTGCATTAATGAATTGATAATGCGCATCAGCTGTTTCCAAACAGACATCAGACTGTGGCAAGCTAGTGCAGGATAGACTGACCCATTTGTTTGCCCTGAACTAAACATTCCTGTAGAGAAATCCTAAAATAAGAGAGAACCAGCTTAATAATCTTGGAGATTTTTTTTTTTTTCTGGTGTGTTCTCAAAATGTTGTTCTGCTTTTTAAAGTGAATATCTAGTACGTTCAGTAATATTTGGTTAATACAACAGTTTCACAAACCGGGCCGGCTCCAGGGTTTTGGCCGCCCCAAGCAGCCCAAAAAAAAAAAAAAAGCCGCGATCGCGATCTGTGGCAGCAATTCGGTGGGAGGTCCTTCGCTCCGAGGTGGAGTGAGGGACCGTCCGCCAAATTGCCGCCAAATACCTGGACATGCCGCCCCTCTCTGGAGCGGCCGCCCCAAGCACCTGCTTGACAAGCTGGTGCCTGGAGCTGGCCCTGTTCACAAATAGTTACATGTAATCCTCAGAATAACATCTGCCTAAACTCCTATTTTGCCACATAGCTAAAGCTCCATTTTAATTAAGGAAAAAATTTCTTTGGTCTGTCATATACCTTTTGGGGTAGCTCTTCTACAAACGTATCAAAAAAAAGGCAGTTCGTCATAGGCTTGAGACCAAACCTTTCTCTGGTATTTTCTTCTCCTCCCTCAAGAAGGTTGTAGGAGACTAGCACTTGACATTTGTTAACCTATAACTTTCTTCTAATGCATGTTTATCTCAATTTTTTTTTTTTTTCCAGCAAGTGATTTTTGCTAATTAATTGCTTGGCTTCTGTGAACAAACTTAGAGTAGGTTTTGTTAGTGCGGCTTTTTTACAATAGGGCCTGAGTGGCAGAGCGTCTGCCATTTCTGTTTACTTCAGTTGGTGCTGCAGGTGCTCAGCCCTTTAGGTTTGAGGCACAAAGTTTACTTTCGTTGAACTCTCGTCTGTTTTAATGAGGAATTTATTGTAGTGAGCACCAGAAATTGTGAAGTTTCATTATCAGAGTTTGAATAATCAGTGTGTTTATCTCTCTTGTTCTTAACAAATTAAAAGTAGTGCGTTGGCATAGGCACTGATAATTGCTGTTTAAAGAGAATAGATCAGTTTGTAGCCATGTGTGGGATCTGGCTAAAATCATAGCTCCCATGCTCTGCTGTCTCCCAGCCCATAAAATACTGTCTCTCCAAATTGAGTTTGTTTGATTATTTTACTGCTCTGTAATTCTAGTATTTTTGTACATAAACTTATTCATGGTGTCATGGCAGCAGTTTTGTTCCTGGTTGAATTGAAAACTGCCATGTATTTTAAGGATACATTTTAATGAGACTTGCCGCTTGACTTGTCTAATTTGTTAAATTGTTGTTTCAGATTATGATGATGGATTTTCTATGAAGCACACAGCTACAGCCCGCTTCCAAAGGAACCACCGTCTGATTAGTGAGATACTGAGTGAAAGTGTGGTACCAGACGTCCGCTCCGTTGTCACTACAGCTAGAATGCAAGTTCTCAAACGTCAAGTTCAGTCCTTAATGGTTCATCAGGTAAATATTTCAGAGTGGTAGCTGTGTTAGTCTGTATTGGCAAAAAGAACAAGGAGTACTTGTGGCACCTTAGACTAACAAATGTATTTGGGCATAAGCTTTCGTGAGCTAAAACTCATGCATCCGACGAAGTGAGTTTTAGCCCACGAAAGCTTATGCCCAAATACATTTGTTAGTCTCTAAGGTGTCACAAGTACTCTGCATCAGGTAAATATTAATTACCTAAAACTTATTAAATATAATGGTTCTGGGCTGTACTCCAAGTTTAAAATAATTTGGATCATCTACATGAATGTACTTGTTAAAGTGTCAGTACTCTTCATGCCCCAGATAACTAACCTCTCCCTGGCTTTTTGGGAGGAGCAAGGGATAAGTCCAAACTTCTGTGATTCCCATGCATCATACAAAATTGTGACATTGTATCTATGAAAGGATATAATGCAGTGATTTAAGAGGTGTCGATTAACCTCTTACTTATACATCATGTCACAGTCCTCTGCAGTTATATATCCCTTCAACATGTAAAGAAAAGCTTTTGATTTAAAGGTATTGGTGCAGTTATGACTTTCAATAGCTTGTTACCTATAGCTATGTATTTGTTAGTGGCCCTCTTTTTAATGTGGTCAATCTCCCCCTTTTTAACATTTGTAACTGAAAATTAAAAGCATAAGTGAGTATCTAATAACTCACATTTAAGACACATTTCAGTTAACTTCAACAGATTCCTGTGTGTGTATACCAATTGAAAAGAAACGGCTGATTGATATATATTGTACGTGTATGTATATACATAACCCTTGGGCAAATTAGGCAGAGACAAGAAAGAGTGAAGATTTCTTTTTAAATAGCAAAAGAAAGGGGAAAATGTGTTGCATCCGATTTCCTTCTCCCATTTTAACCTCCATTTGTATTGTACTACCGCATATAATGCGCTAGGCACTGTCTATGTATAGAAATACATAGATTGCAAGCTCTTCAGGTCAAGCACCTATCATCTTATGCCTAGAACTCCTTAGGGCACAATATAATTCATCCAATTTCTTTATGGTTTCTTATTACTACGACTTGGGGGTGGGGGACTTCCCTCATTTGCACATTTGAGCTGTTGAGCATCAAATCAGGAAAGTCAGATTCCATCATAAGGGTGAGATGGATATAAAAAAATTGATCTACATTGTTTGTATGCATCAAAGCATTTTATCCAGTATTTGGTATATTTGAGTATTAAGTTTCATAACTCAGTTACTTTCATTTTTAGCGAAAACTGGAAGCCGAGCTCCTGCAAATAGAAGAGCGCCACCAGGAAAAGAAGAGGAAGTTCTTGGAAAGCACAGAATCCTTTAACAATGAACTGAAGAGGGTACAGCTTTAAAATGTTCTCTCTCCTTCTAGGATACTACTTGTTGCACATTATTCAAAAAGAGTCCTGCCCAGCTTCTGTCTAGCTCTATATTTAAAAGAGGGTTCATGTTCTAGAATATCTTTTTGTGGTGCCCCAGAGCTATAGAATGCAGCGAGTCTTGGCCAGAGGGCTTCCATGTCCCTTGGTGATTCTAGGCTTCTGCAATGGCCCACCGGGGTTATTGGCAGCCAGCATAATTAAAAGCAGCCTTCAGACTGATCTAATTGAAGCCAAGGAGATCAGCACTGTGCTCCCAAGGTCAAGAGATGGCAAAGATGGTTTAAAGCCACCTTTGCGTGCACTCTTCTCAAATGCACTGTGTATTCCTTGAATAGAGCTGAGACTCAAGGCCTACATTGATTTTCCGTTCTTGCTGCATAGTCTTATCCCAGATCTCGGAGAGAACTGATCTTCTATAGCTGCGGGAGCTCTCCATTTTACATTCTTAAATTTAACAAACCAAGGTGCAAACATTGTCCCATGCAGCACTACTAAACTCCGAATGAGGTTTTCCTCTGTGTTATGTTCCAAAATGCATTCTTAATGCACAAGATACCTGCTTTGCCTGACACCAAAATGCCAAACATAGAGAGCAAAGTACTGGATTAATAAAAGGACTTTTCTCTTGTGATTGCTAGTTATGCAGTTTGAAGGTGGAGGTGGACATGGAAAAAATAGCAGCTGAAATTGCTCAGGCTGAGGAACAGGCCCGCAAGAGGCAAGAGGAAAGGGAAAAGGAAGCCGTGGAACAAGCTGAACGCACTCAGACCAATGCAGCACCTGAGGCAGAGCAAGCCGTTAACAAGGCGGAGGAGAAGAAGGAAGAAGAGAGCGCTCCCATGGAGACCGGTAACTGCACGTGAAGGCTGGCTTCAGGATTCTCTGACCTCAATAGAACAAGCAGGAAGGGCCATAACCAAAGTTTAGGCTTTTTTCACCTTTAAAAAACCTCAATTTTGAAAAGGGGAAAAAGAATAGCAACAAACACAGTCTATTGTGCAGGATGTCTGGTGCACCCAGCAGAAGAGGTTTGATTTCCAAACCTTCCCTAAATCTCACCTTATCTTTCAGTCATTAATGTAGATTGAAACAAACCAGGACATTTTCACTGCACCAGGGAAGGAGGAGAGGGAGCTCTCCCTCTGCTTTTAGCAGACATGGGAAAGCTGCACTTCCCTGGCTGTGCCTGTCTACTTTAACCTTTGCTTACCTCCCCCACTGTCAGATTTCCTTTCCAAACCAAAAGTGGTGGCACTAGTGGAAGAATTAGATCTTGTAAGCATGACTGCATCATTTTGAACCACAGCTTGTTGTCATAACAGTTGGGGTAGGTGAGTGTGGTAGGGAAGTTGGAGTTCTATTGCTCAATTTTCTTTTTTTATTTGTGGCTAGCCTTCTTCTTAGGGTTAGAGGCTGCAGGGTACTTCTAAGAAGTAGTGTGGAAGGTACCTTGTATATTCATGCATGTTTTATGGGATTTTTTTCCAGAGCAGTAACTACTAAAAATTTCTAAACAATGTAAATTATTGATATCAAATAGAAATGTCAGTGATATCTTTGATACTTTCTCCCCCGTAGCTTTCTAGCTCCTAAAATGTATTTGCATTGCCAACTATACTGGTGTAAATGACACTGAGAAATGTCTTCTTCCAGAGGAGGCTCACCCAGAAGAAACTACAGAGAACCAGCAGAACGGTGAAGAAGGAACATCCACACCAGAAGATAAGGAGAGTGGCCAGGAAGGGGTTGACAGTACTGCAGAGGAAGGAACTAGTGATAGTAACACTGGTTCAGAGAGCAATAGCGCAACAGTTGAGGAGCCTCCAGCAGACCCTGTCCCCGAGGATAGTGAGAAGAAAGAATAAATATTGGTTTATTCCATGTCTCTTCTTAACAAGTATTGTTTTGAGTTTAAAATGTGCTGTGCTCTTTTTTTATCTTCCTTGTCCAGATCATTTGTCACCAAAGGATACTGGGCATTAACTACTCGATTATCCTAATGTATCAATACCAGCATGGCCAACCTAAAGGGGCCTTTAGGGGTGAGGAATGTCTTAATAGTAACCTACAAAGGAAAAGACAGTATTTGTGTCCTTAACCATTGCTCTATGATATATAGAAAGATAGTATCCTTCATGGGCTGGGTTTTCTCTCTCTCTCCTCCCCCTTCCCCCCCACCCCCCAAGTTAATGATTTTTACATAAGAAATATCAGGTAACTACTCTGTCCTAACTAGGAATTCCTTCAATGACTGGTGTGGCATCCCCTCCCATTCAGCTGACGATTGGGTAAAGTACAGATTGGGTTTGACCTTTTGTGAGGGTCACCAAACCATTCCAGTTCTCTGCCTTAGCCTCAGGTGTTTTCCTCCAAATCCATCATCTTGGTTATCATAAGGGAGTACTAAATATGTACCCAGGGAGTTGATAACTCAATCCTGGATGCTAATGAAGTTGCATTGAATTGGCTGTTGGGGAAACTTTTGTTTGAAGCATTTGTGCTCACTTCTATACAATAAACACTGGTTGGCATTAACATTTTTAGATGTTCTAGTGCAGTCTGCATTGGTGTCAACCAAGAAACTCCACTGGTTCCAGGCCATAATAGCGAGATCAGACCTCTTATTGCATAAGCCCCTCCACGGTTTGTTTTGTTTTTGCTTTGTTTCTCTCTCTCAAACTAAAAACTAACTTAAATTCCTCTGGCTAAAATAATGGATTTGTCTTTCAGGTAGTTGTCATGTTGTTATCCATATGCCAGGAAAAGAGCATGAAGTGTTAGAAGGGATAAAAGCGCAGCAGCATGGCATGTATTGCCACTTTGCTTTGCTTTTATAGCTGCCTCCCTTTTTTGCCAAGTGCAGTATCTCCAGTAAGTGCCAAGTCCTTCAGCCTTTGCTCACTGAAAACTTGCCTTTAAATCTACGAAGAGCTTTCCTCAATAAGGGCTGCAGGACTTGGTCCTAATTCTTCTGTGTGGTCTCTGCGCTCTCTTGTACAGTAACTGTTTCACAAGAGAGAAAAGGCAGGTTGTTCTTGTATGCTCTGAAGTCTCATGTGCACGTTTCCATCAGAAGCTCCATCTGCTTCCAATGCTATTACTGTGGTTATGGTATGCCTCAGGGCTGTTTTATGTAATGTGGGATTCGTATCCGCATCAGTCCTTGTTCATCTATGCTCTTTGATCCCTTTGTTCAATACAAACGATTTTATTCAAAGGTGTGGTAAAATATAAAGCAAGGGAATACTTAAACAGCATATTTCTTGCCCTCCCATGCTGACTCTGTTGTAAACGCAGAACAAACAGTAACAAATAGACACCTCCCTTGACATGAGCTTTCAAAATCTCTAGCAGTTTCAAAACATGAAAATTCTGTTGTCCCCCACCCCAAACAACCACCCCTTCCAAACAAAATGCTCCTTACCTTTTGATAAAATTAAGGCAGACACCAGACATTTCATGACTTTTTCCAGCTAAGAGACCACATGATGCATTTGCTTCATGTAAACTCTAGTATGTTTTTACTGAATAGTAGTATTTCTGATAGTGTGTTCTCTTTAAAAACAAAATAAAACCCTTTTGGTCTTTTTTTTAAAATGTTCTAAACATAATAAAATGGAACGTGTTTTTTAAAAAAAATCTGCATCGGTCTGTGTTATCTGTCTATGAAGACATTGACTATACAAAGACCTCCTCTTCCCCCCCTCCCATCCCCCCCCAGCACGTCTCCCTTTTAAATCAGAGATGAGGTAAAATTTCAAGTCCACTATACACAGGCCTCATTTCTGTAGTATATTAAATACAAAAAGTTATTCTGCAATAATACTTGTTTTTGAGTGGGTTTGGGTTTTTGTATTTGCTCTTGTCCTAAGAGCTTACATGCCAGATATCTCTGAAAAGAATTCTGATCGTGTCTTTCAATTTAAACCACTGAACACACAAGATTTGAAATGGAAATGCCATAAGGAGCAGCTGACTTGTGACCTTTTTGCATATAAACATTTAACTCTCCTTGACTGATTTGAAATAATAATTTAAATGTTGTTAGAACCAAGTGAAATTTCCACAACATATTTTAGATTGGACTAAAAGCAATAATTGGTTTGCAAGAGATGAAGTACCAACTGTGTAATCTGAGTATTTTAACATCCTACCCTAAATTCTGCCATGAATCACTGCTGTGCAGCCCCCTTGACATCAGAGGATTTTACAAACATTAAGGAAGGCTGGACTTGGCCTTTGGGTTCCCACAGGCAAATTGTCACTTGCTCATATATTGCAATACTTTCTTTTAAATTGTGCATTTGCAGTGTATATATGCAAAATGCACTATGGGCATATCATTTCCTCTTGCTGTACATACTTGTTAGATTCATGTACACACTGTCCAGGAGGAGAACTGAATATGTAAGATGCTATTTCTTAACCTCTTGACAGTTGGTGCTGAGTAGAGGCTTTTGCTGTACTGCCTTCAGTAATTTTTAGAACATGTGAGTTCTCGTGTGAAACAGCAGTGGGACTTGGCATCTAGCGTATTGCTTTAAGTCCTTATTGTGGAAATTATACTAACATCCCCCCCACACACACACACGCTCACAAGTTTCACCGAGCCTCAGCATGCATATGCTTTGTCTTGTTTTACCCTTTGGGCAAATCTTGTTGGAATAATAACACATTTTCAAAACATTGGCTTATTGAGGCAGAGAAGAATACACGTGTTTTATAATCATGCCAGTGACAAGTGAATATTGCTAGCACACCAGGAATGATTATTAACCAGTTACTACAGCTAATTTAACTTCAGATGCTTGTTAAAATGTACATACCTATCTTTTTAATTAGTACTGCAGATTAAATAGCATAAAATACAAGGATCAAAATACTGTTGGAAGTAAGGAGGGATGGTAGTGAATGGATCTTTAGTAGTTTTGCACAGATAAAATGGCAAACTATTCAAGTGGCTCATTTAATTCTCTAAAAGGATTATCTATAGTTGTGATTTTGGCATGTGTCCTGAGGAGAAAAGTGCTTATTGATGGGGGCGGGGAACTCCAAAACCTGTGAGTGAGGAAGCGTTGATGGAAATTGTGGCTGCACCTGAATCTTGTGGAAAAGATTGCTTGATTTTTAAGGTCTTTGTATACTTTTTAAAACAAGCCATGTGGAACAAAGACCAAAACCTAAAAGCTGTTCTAAATACTGTCTGTACAAGTCAGGCTCTCCTCAGGTGAGAGGAGTGTTGTTCCAACTTTATGCTTAAACAGCTGTATCTGTATTGGTTAAATTACATTTCAGGAGTTTCCCATCTTTAGCTTTACAAATTTGTTCCTGGAAACACAGCTACTAAGATTCTTGAGAGGGGTGAATTTTTCTAGAAATTACATGTTTGATTGTAACTGCTCCAGAAAGGTAGGCATATATGTATGGTTTTAAAAGTCCCTCTAACAATTTGGCCTGTCATTTCTAAAGAAATGTACCACCCTGGGGGGGGGGGAATCTGATTTCAGACACAAAACAAGCTTGATAATCTAGGTGCTCATGCTAAATTCAGCTACACGTTTTCTTGCTCTCATGGGTGGAAGAGAGACCTTTAATAAGCAGTATCAGATTAATTATATAGTTGTCACTACAAAAGACTTTTTAAAATTGCCTTCCAGACCAAAGGCAAAACTTTTCACAAAGAAATCTAAACTTGTCTTAACTAACCCCTCCAAAAGCATTTATTCCTATATAATATACAAATTCTCAAATTGTTACACAAATACTTTATTTGTATCACAGAAGCCTTGATCCACAAAGGGTCTTGGGTATTGCAATGCTGCTCATCATGGCACCTAGAAAATCACAGGAACACCATTGCAATCCACAAAACCCAAATTAGGCACTTAGGTTCCCTATACAATGAATTGGGGGGGAGAGATGCCTTTCAATGCGATAGGTAGGGAGCTACTGATGAGAGGGGATTGTGTTAAATCCCACCCCTCTGTCAGAGGCAGGTGCCTATCTCGGTTTAGTGATCCCCGAATGTGTTAGATGCCTGGCTCGGTCCACACAAAGGAGTTTGTAACTTTTAGCCCTGTAGTTAGAGCATTCACCTAGGATGTTTGAGCCCTAGGTTCAGTTCCACCTCTGCCAGGGGGGAGAATGGATTGGAAAAGGGGTCGCTTACATCTCAGAGTGCCCTAACCACTGAGCTATCAGATATTCTGTGGTTTCAGAGTAGCATCCATGTTAGTCTGTATCCGCAAAAAGAACAGAGTACTTGTGGCACCTTAGAGACTAACAAATATATTTGAGCATAAGCTTTCGTGGGCTACAGCATCCAAAGAAGTGGGCTGTAGCCCACGAAAGCTTATGCTCAAATAAATTTGTTAGTCTCTAAGGTGCCACAAGTTCTGCTCTTTTTGCAGATATTCTACGTAGGCCAGGGGTGGGCAAACTTTTTGGCCCGAGAGCCACATCAGGGTTGCAAAACTGTATGGAGGGCTGGGTAGGGAAGGCTGTGCCTCCCCAAACATCCTGGCCCCCATTCCCTCTCACTGCCCCTCCCCCCGACTCCCCCTGAGAACTCCCAACCACCCCTGCTCCTTGTCCCCTGACCGCCCACTCCTGGGACCCTCTGCCCCTAACTACCACCCCCTATCCAACCCCCCTGTTCCCCATCCCCAACTGCCCCCTGCCCCTTATCCAACCCTCCCTCCCCCTTACCATGCCGCTCAGAGCAGCAGAACTAGTAGTCGCGCCACCGTGCTTCCCAGCAGGAGCCAGCCACACCACCCAGAGCACTGCTGGCACGGGGAGCTGAGGGGAGGGGGGTGGCAGGGACTAGTCTCCCCAGCTGGGAGCTCAAGGGCCGGGCAGGACGGTCCCGCGGGCCAGATGTGGCCCAGGGGCTGTAGTTTGCCCACCTCTGATTGTAGACTATAGAATTGTTCTTTCTCTTGCTCTATGACTTTTGAGTCTTTATCCACAGTGCAACCGTCATTTGGTCAGAGAGAGAAGAGAGGTTGTGAGAATGACTCTAGTCCAGCGGCTCAGACACCCATGTGTGGTGAGTGATCCAGGGACCAGCCCACCTGCTCCAATCGCTCATTATTTATCCACAGTGGAAGAGCTTCAACAGAAGAGACGGAGGGAGCCCTGCATCAGAGTATCCCAGAGCTCAGTGATTAGAACATTCCTGAAAGGTGGGAGACCCCTATTCAAATCCTCCTCTCCTCCCAACCCTCCGGGAGAGCAGGTAGATTGTACCTGGGTCTCCCACATCCCAGATGAGTGCTCTAATTATTGGGCTAAAAATTATAAGGTGGGTGGCAGCAGCACCTCCTCTTCCGAGTCTATCAAATCGGGTCACGTTTAAAATCTGGTCAGTCAGAGGCTGCCCATGGGATTGGGTCCTGCAAACAACTTGGGTGGATTCACACTTGCCTTCCCCCAGGGTCACGAATTGCTCAGGGGTTTAGGTGGGAGATACGATGTCTGGACAGCTAGACAGAGGCACTGGTGTATGTGCCCAGAAACATTGGCACCGAGCGAGTTTAGGCGCATATAGAGTTTGGTGGGAGTTTTGTGGATCATAGTGGAGACTAAAAATGGGACAGACTCCTAAACCCAAGACTGGTGCCTAAGTACCTGTGTGGAGATGGGCTGGAGTTGCTAATATAATTGATTCTTGCAAATATTTAGTTCTCCTTGTTTTGCGCTATTAATGCAGAGGCTCTTAGGTCTGAAAACTCTGACAACTGTCAATATTAAACTGTAACTTGCTCTAACCTATTCTTACTCCAACAATTAAAGTAACCTCTCTGTAAATTTGCTTAATTTCTGTTACTTTTATTTGAGTCTGTTCAGTTGCTGAAGGGTAAACATTGTGCATGCATCTGCCGTTATGTTATTCTCATCCCATTTGGAACATATAATTAGCAACAGAACACATACAGTGGGGAATTCCCCTTGTTAAAATCTAATTATTATAATTATTGGAAGAGGATAGAAAGGCAGGGCTGTTGCCCTTCTTAACTGATTAACATTTTGGCCCTAATTAGCACTTTTTATATTTCTTAATAGGATGGTTAATTTAGATATAAAACATGAAATACCTGACACACTAACTTTTTATTCTCCCTGGATAGCCTTGGGATTTTTTTCAAGTTATGCTGCTGAGCTGTATCCAATCAATATTATATGCTCTTCAGAAATGAGGAACTATTGGTGCTATTGGCTAAGCTCCCATTCAGTAAATGGTAAGTCATTCCTTTGATTAGATGCAGAGATTCCTTTCTTCTTTAATGAGACTATTTGCTGACATTAAGAGACCTAGCTATTGTGAACTCCTATGTTGTAACAGCTTTTATCTGCAAGGTTGTGATTTTTTTAAAAGTTGTTTTGTGTCTTCATCAAGAACATATTCTCATGGCATATTTTAATTGACAGTAATTACTGGCAGAGACAGGCTGTCTTGCAGTAAAGGGTGTGTATGAAAAGGAGCAGGTAAATTTTTCAGTGAGAAAATTAGTTCTTCTGAGCACCATGGAACCCATTTTACATAATCCTTAGTAAGTGATTAAACCTGCAAAAACATTTTAAGTACCAGCTCAAGGACATAGAATAAACTTGAAATGAATACACACCTCATTTGCTGTAATAGCTTATCCCTGCCTAACTAATCCCACCCCCCAGAAAAAATCATGGGACTCCGACGACGACGGCTGCTGTCACTTCATTTTGTGTTGTAGCCTGGCCCATTTAGATTGCAAACTCCTGGGCAAGAACTGTCTACCATGCTGTGTTTGTACAGTGCCTAACACATGGGGCTCCAATCTGGGTTGGTAGATAAACACTACCTTAATAAACATAATTATTAATAAGAACATTTATAATTATAATAGGATAAAATTTATAAAATCCTTATGCGTCAGGGCATAAACTGATCACCACTGAGCTAGGGTGAGGAGAAATGTCCCCCTACAATATAATACAGTTAAGTATTGTATAGGAATTATATAATTAGGTACATTATGAGGCACATTTGTGAGAATTCCCCTGAAGTATCGTATCAGAGGCCAAGGTTGGAAGCCTTTAACGCTGCTGTTTTGCAGTGTGCCCACTAGTGGGGCTAGAAGCAAGTAGGCCAAATCTGTTTCTTCTTTCCCTGACAGCTCTCAAAGCTATGCCTCCAACACCCACTAGTGGATTTTTATTAAAAGTTTTCAGAGTAGTTCAAGTAGTCCAGGTAAGTAAAGAGTTTCCTTATTTCTATCAGTAATGCCGTTGGGGGGTAAAAAAAGGCTCCCAAGAAACCCAGGCGTGAAAGCATAAGAAAAAGAAAAGTGCAGAAAGTTTTGAGTGATATGGGATTAATCTCAACATCAGGACCTGATCTGCGGAGGTATTTAGGGCCCTAAAGCTATAGATAGGCACAAAAGTGCCTAAACAAGTTAGCTGCCTCAAATACATTGAAATCCATGGGATTTAGGGGCCTAACCTGCTAAGGCATGTTTGAAAATCCCACCAGGTGCCTGCCTACACCTTTAGGTGCCTAAAATATATTTTAAAAATCTGTCCCGAATTGGCTGAAGTTGGTTTTCTACGTAAAAGGGAAGTGCATTTATTTTAGACTAATGCTACTAATTTGGAAAAATCACCTGAGTATCCTTTGGAATACTTCTGTAAAGCTCGTCCGTATCAAGTAGGATATGCATTTTTATGTAAATGGCTGTTTATTTAAGGAATAATCTCCGTTCAGTATGATACAAAGGACTAAAACCAGAGAGACCAAGCCAGATGAAATATCAAAGTGAATAAAGTAAATATCAACTGTTACATGAGTGGTCACTAGGATGACTCATTGAGTGGTGGGGGATGAAGGGAGAGCGTAAATGCCTTTGAAGTTAAATGAGGTTGCTGTTTAAAATATACATCAGTGTTGTACAACAGTTTAGGGCAGGAATTGAAGAAGAATAAGAATGTATCTATGTGAAAGTTAAGTGGGGAATTTAGATAGGCAATTTGATTCTGCCTAAGCCAGAATTTTGGGATACTGAGGTTAGCACTTGTCCACCCGCAAAGCAGTGCTGTGGTGTTTTAAATGCCCACGAAGCTCAGAGGACCTTTGTTTTATGTTTCATCCAAAAGAAAGCAGTACTCCACCTCCTAAGCCTGTGACAAGGCATAGGCTCAGAACCAGTGCTTAAAGTGGTCTGAAAGAAGTGGAGAGTTGTAATGGGTGATCTGTCCCCTTTAAGGGTAGTAGGGCCTACAGGGTCAGCCAGACCACATTCCATAGAATGCCCCGGTTAAGGTTTGGGGAGTTTTGAGATCCCCAAGAGCCTAGGAAAATGAGAGAGGCAGTTACAGGGAGAGAAGAAGCAGTCCTGGGGGAATAGTTTGTGTTTAGGGGGAGGAGGGGAGACCTGGTCTACTTTCCCATTCAGGGCCCTGGACCAGGAGCCTTGAACAGAGAGCAGGACAAGGCTCCTGTCTCTCCCAACTAACCAAGACCAGCTCTGGGAAAGAGGTCTCTATATGTTCTCGGAACAGGGAGATACCAGCAGGGGAAGGGGGCCACTAAGGGGGAAAGGACTGAAGTAAAAAGCCAGGGGTGGAAGAGCTGATTGGCCTGAATCAGTGAGGACAGCCCAACCAGGAGAACTGTGGCCAAATCAAAGTTTATTCGTATTATTTTGTTTTGGTTTTAACATCTAGTTTATAGGGAGGAGCAGTGAAGCAGTATTCCTTCAAGTCAAGAAGAGATGTCCCAGAATGCTTTGAGGAACACCCCAGCAGGCAGACCTGTGGCTAAACTGTTCATGCAAATTGACTCTTTCCCCGGGGTCCAGTCACCATGCTCCAATGACTCTTTAATTAGTTACACAGAGTGGAACAGCTTCAGCAAGAGAGAGGAGGAAGCCCTACATCAGAATCTCCTGGAGCACCAATGGTTAGAGCACCTCTCTGGGACATGGGAGACCCAGGTTTAAGTGCCTCGTCAAACAGGGGGAGAGAGGATTTTAATTGGGGTCTCCTATACCTCTTGGTGATACATGTGGGGGATTGGATACTGGGTCTCCCAGGTGGGTGCCCTGACAACCAGGCTGCAGAGTCATTCTCACTCTGCCTGGCTCTACGACTCTCTGAAGATTTATATACAGTGGAACAGCTTCAGTAGGAGAATTTGATGAAGAGCCACATCAGAGTATCTCAAGCTGTTCCACCTGAGTGATGAGGGAGACCCCTGTTAAAATCCTTTTCCTTCCCCCTTCTCTGTCTGAGGAGGAATTGAACCTGGGTCTCCCACATCCCAGGCAAGTGGTCTAGCCTCCAGGTGAAAAGTTATAAGGGGTAGGTGGCAGCAACCAGCATATGTGAGATTTTGAATGGGACCCGATCTGGGAGGCAGCATCTGAGCACGCCTACCTGATTGGGCCTGTGGCCAAGATAGGCGTCTGTCCACCTGTCTTTACCTGATCTGGGGTTCGTTTGGGGGCTCAAGGAGGAGATAGGCAGTTGGGTGCCTGGAGTGGGGCCACAGTGCACGTGCCCAGAAGCAGAATCTTAAGCACCTAGGGAACTTCTTCTGCAAAAAATGTAGGTGCTGATTGTGTTTAGGCGGCAGCTGGGCTGGAGTTGTGTGTGTTGCAGTGGAGCCTAAAACTCTGGGGGCTGGGCACTGAGTTGTGGATCTGGGACTCTCTCTAGCAACTGGCTAATCAGCAGTGTCTCACATAGGTTTAATTACAAGGATTACCACAAAGCCCAGCCATTGAGGGCAGTGGGGATTAATTACCCTATCAGGGTGAGTAAAGAGACTCCTTCTGGCTTGTTGAGCTGATCTGGGAAACACAGCGTCTGTGGAATGAAAAATAGAATCTGGCTCTGGAAGCTTTTGAGCCTTCATTTATGCATAAGCATAACCTGTCCTTTAGCTGCACCTTTGCTTATCCCCTCGCCAAAATAAAGATGCATCTCCTTAATAGAAGTAGCTACCAGTGCTAATCAAATAGGTCAAAACAAACCTATCCCAGGTTCATAAATCAATGAGTGAATTACCGAGACAGTTTGTCTCCATTATATGGAGCCAAGGCAAGAATCAGAGAGAGATGGATTAATGAATGCAGGGTCATGAAGGACTACAGCAAATGCAGCCACTAGGTGTCCCTCGTAAGCTTTTACCTATAGCTGTCAAGATACAGTAAGAATTACAGTTAAGTAGCTGTCAGGGATAAGAATGTATATTTTATTCTATTCTGGCTTGGAAGACTATCAGCAATGAACTCCAGAAAGGACAGCATCAGGAATCTCTGGTTAGGGCACATTACACATGGCTTATCAAATTCTGATCAGAGCCTGAAACTGCACAATTATCTAATTTGGAAGTATATTTCCCTGCCTATTAAGGCTGTAGCAGACATTGATCCCATATTCTAATACATTTCATACAAACTTTCTTATTTTCCTCCATCATTGACGGTGAGCAACAGCTGTGGATTTCTTGCCTGTCCCAAGCTATGAGAGAGACAAGTGAACAAATCAAGAAAACCTCATAATGTTTTTTTATTGTCAAATTTAAAGCCACTTTTCACATGCAACAAGCAGAGCGTAAAGCGATGCCTTGGAAGAACTTGTGCAGAATCCATTCTGCGTGTGCTTAAAGGAAAGAAAAGATGGGATCCAGGAACAGCAGAGAGAAATTTAATGACACCTTCTCTGTGTCACCAACAGCAATCCCTTTAATATGGAATATAATTGATTGCTAAGCCCAACTGCAAAGGAAAGCAGTTGAAAATGGCGCACATCAGAGTGAGGTGTCAATCTGCCAGGTACTGTTTGCATGAAGTATCTTGTCAACTGGATTTAGTGGCTCCGTGCACTTTGTCCCAAGATCTGCAGCCTACCTTGAGTTCCCCAAAAACTAAAGAGCTTCAAGGGTCTTGTGGGTTTTTTGCACAAGATTTTAACTTAGGTTGTTGTTGCAAAATGTGAGAGAATGTGGTCGAAAGGAAGAAGAACCACATAGAATGTCAGTAAATGCCTTCAGAATCCACTGGCCGAGTCTGTTGCATGCACTGCAGAAAGGAGTCACTACACCTCATACAGCCAAATATACCTGTTTTCTTAACTTTCCAGGTACGAACTGTGTACGGGTTTGTTTGTTTTGCTACACGGAGACTTTCCCATGCAATTAGTGTAGGTCGAATTCTTTTCTCAGATACATCGGTGTAAATCTGGAGTAACTCCACTGCAGTCAATTCAATTACTAGTGGAGGTAATCTGGAGTTACACTCATTTAACAGAGAGCAAATTTTGGTCCCTAATGTTTGCAAAGTTCTTTATGATTCTTGGGGAAAGGTGATAAGAAAGTGCAAAAAAAATCTGTGGTGCATAACAACGATAAACTGACGTTGTGTCTTCACTGCCAAAAAAGATGGGTTTTTACAACGGGATACTGAATGCATGTTCTCATTGTAAAACTGAGTGAAGACCAGGCGTCGGCTATTTTTAGCACGATGTAACTAGGCCAGTTCAACCCTGCCCCTCCCACCAGGTTTGATCTTAACTGGCTACATTGTGGTAAAAACTACAGTGCCTAGCCTCTGGTAGGATTTTACATTGAGAGCACTAACGCACGTTCGCTTTCTCGCTATAAGAACATACCCTAAGGCAGTGAAGACAAAGGTCCTGGTTTTTAAAGGTGTTTAGGCCCCTGCGTAGGCAGATAGACACCTAGTGGGGTTTTCAAAAGCACCCATGTGCCTGGGAGTTAGACACAATCTACTGCATTCCCCAGATCAGAGTATCCCCAGCTGCTGGCCCCATTCGCGGTGGGGGCATTGCGTGAGGGCAGACTGCCCTGTTCAGTTTCTTTTATAAACTTGGCTGGGGGTGGTACTTGGACAAGCTACAGGCTTTCACAAGCTAGATTCTTAAACATTTGGATCTCGTCTTGAATGGACAACATCTTACGCTTGTCATCCCCTTAGCTCCTTTACTGAATTGACCATAGTCCCTTAACTTCAGAAGTGAGTGCTGACAGAATAGGTATAACAGTCCTCTGTTGCCAGAGTCCCAAAATCCCTTTTTCTCTGGGACTGGGACAGAGACGTTCCTCGTTAGTGGTCACAAGTGGTCTTTCTAATGGTTACAGCAGGAAAGGTGAACTCTGTGCGACGCTTAGGCCTTCTCTACACTACAAAATTAAGTTGACCTCACTTAGGTCCATGTACAGCCACTGAGTAATTACTGCGGTTTTTGATGTTCACACTAGCTCCTGTCGGCGGTGCCCGTTCTCACCAGGAGCACTTCCACCGATTTAACTGGCACTGTGGGGCACTGACAGCCCGGGGTCCCACCGCTGGGGCTGACAGTCCGGAGCCCCACTACCACTTCCTGGTGAGGGATTGAGGGAGAAAGAGGAGGAGAGCCCAAGTCGGACGGTGGCCAGGCTTGGGCTCTCCTTCTCGCTACCTGCAATCCCTCACCAGGAGGTGGCAGCAGGGCTCCAGCTGTCAGCTGTCGTCATCGGGGCTGACACCCAACAGGCAATGTAAGTAACTCGGTGTCTACACAGACACTGCGTTGCCCTTCCTACGTCAACCTAAGCGCTGCAACTCTTGCCGAAGTGGAGTTACTAAGTCGATGTAGTGGGTAATTTACATCGGCGGGAGCATCATTGTAGTGTAGATACAGAGGTAGTGGAGACGTAAGCTGCTTCTCTAGAGTAGATCAAGCCTAAGTTTCCTGCTTTGTAGAATGACTCCTGTGATAGTTACCTACATCCCACAGGGGCTTCTGAAGCTTAATCAGTGTTTATAAAGTGCTGTGAGGTGACCTAATGTGGCAGATGTTCTAAAAGTACAAAGCATTATTGTTTATCTGATTGGTTTTGATAGTGATTTGGAACCAGATCCTGCAAGCTTTCCTCATAAGAAACTCATATTGAAACCAATGGGCGTTCATCTGGCAAGCTGTAGGTTTGCAGGATTGGGTCCTTACTGTGGTTTTTCCTGTCTCTTGCTGTTTTGTTCTCTCCCCTTTCCTTTCGTTGGCTTTTTGACCTTCAGGGCTTTCTTTGAAGTGGCTTTTTGTTATTGTCAAGGCAGTACATCATCTCGCAGCAACATCACTCTCTCAGCCTTGCTTACACATCTGCTAGATGTGAAAGGCCTCAGTTCATTGTAAACAGCTAGAGTTTAGTTCTGTTCTTTGTTCTCTTGTTCTGTTGAGAAGGGGCAAGAAAGCATCCTTTGAAATCCCACCACCACTTCTGGAGTTCTTAAGCATGAAAGAAATGAACAAACACAAAAATGAGAATTGGCATGGTGATGAGAGCATAAAAATTCAAACTAAAAGTCTGCATACCCTGTTGTTTTCTGCCAAGGATGGAGTGTGTTCAGAGAATCATAGAACTTTGAGGTGAAGAATAACAATTAAGTGATCCAAACAATGCAGGAAGTTTTTTGTTCTATTCAGCCTAATTTTTCCCTCTTTTGATTCGTCCCATTAAACCTAATTACACATCCTTGTTCCATCCTAAATAATTATTCTCCTTCATTGGTGTTAACACTCTTCAGATACTTATAGACTGTTAACTATCGTATCCCCTCTTAGCCATTGATTAGCCAACCTATGCCCAGTTAGTTCTCTTAATGTCTCATAAGTCATTACCTCTCTTTCCTCAACTCTGACCTCCACCCTTTCAGTGTAATCTTGGAAGCATCATTGACTCTGAGATTTCATAAATTCATGGAATATAAGGTTGGAAGGCACCATTATGATCATTCCAGTCTGAGCTCTTGCATAACACAGGCCAGAGAATTTCACCCTGTTGTTCTGAAACCGGCTCTGTGATTTGTGGTACAACTAGAGCAGATCTTCTAGAAAGACATTCTGTCTTGATCTAAAGACTTTGGGTGATAGAGAAGCCAGCACCTTCCTTGGCTCCAGTAGTTAACTGCTCTCACTTTCTTTTGCACGTTGATCCAATTTGCAAGCCTAACTATTGCATTATTCCCTCTGCAGCCTAGACCAGCCTGCCTCTCCTTGTCACTCACTCAACTGAATGGCTCCTTCATCCATTTGCTCCTTCTCACTTTGCTGTCTGAAACTCCCTCCCCTTGGGACATCCTACATCTCTAATGGCAAGTCTCGACTACAAATTAAGTCAACCTAAGTTACATCGACAAACGGCCACCACAGTAATTTAATCAGTTTTACACATCCACACTACACTCCATGTGTTGATGGTGTGCGTCCTCACCAAAAGCGCTTGCATTGATTTAACTGCCGGTATGGGGCATTTTAGGACAGTTTCTGAAAGGCAGAAACAATCCACGTAAGCAACGCAGCATCTACACTGACATTGTGTCAACCTAACTACATCAACTGAAGCGCTACGCCTCTTGCAGAGATGGAATTATGAAGTCTTAACTCACCCACTACACCGTCGGTAGGAGCTACATTTAATTGTAGACGCTTACAGCTGCCTTACATTGACCTAACTTTGTGGTGTAAACCAGGCTTTATATCCTAAATTCAGGAGGCTGCAGCAGGCCCTCACCCTCATACCCGTGTTGGGAAGACCTCTGTTGGTTCCTCATCTACAAAACCATGCTCCTTCTCTTCCAGGTCCTTCATAGGCATCATGGCCCCAACTATCCCTGTGATCTCATCTCTATACAAACTCTACAACCACCCTGTGCTCTGCCAGGTCTGGCCTCCTCTCAATATCTCCTCTCTCATCCTCCTGTGGGAGGTTCATTCTTTGCTGCCAGCACGCCAGCTTTCTGGAGCTGTCTCAGTTGTTCCTCAACTTTTTTTTTTTTTTTTTAATGAAGCTCAAAGCCCATCTTTTGTATGCCATCTACACCCAATGGGCTGTCAACTACTTCACCATATTGGTGCTTATTATTAACAGTTTTTCGTGCGTCTCTTTGTTTACTACTTCCACCTAAATTATAAAGAACAATGCCTGCTTGCAGTCCTATATTCGCTCTGGTGAATCTCTCCTACCTGTACCATTGTCCATCTCATCGATTTGCATCAGACTTCTGTCTGGAAAGCTGTATAAAGCCTTTACAATGTGCAGAACTAAAACTCAGGGTTTTCTACACATTTATCCAGCTCTTTGGGCTTTACATTGGCTGCTAGTTAAATCCCGTTCCTGGGGAAGCCTGGGCCCCTTGGCCTCCCTGCAGCTACAGGCCTGGCAGCTTTGTCCAAAGCAGCTCTGCTTAGTGCATAGGACACAAAGGGGAGAGTCTGGGAGCCACTTTCCTTAGCATATGGACATTGGGTAAATGTGCAGAGAGCTTGCCAGGTGATTTGCTCATGTCAGTAGAAGAATCAGGAACAGTACGCAAGAGTCCTGATGCTCATCTCTTGCTTTGAGTGCTAAATTATTCCCTAAAATGCACAGTAAATATAATCCCACAGCAAACTCCTCCTACTTAAAATAAAAAGAGAACTGAAGAGAAGCAAAATAGCATAATTGAGAGGGAGGTGGATTCCCAGTGACCGCATGTATGTGCCCTTTACGTGTGTTGGGCCCACAGAGAACGCTGAGTCAAATGGGCTTTTGTGGTTAGCTGGGATTCAGAATCCTTCTGGCGAACTGCCTGGCTCTGATTATCTGCAAGATGTGCCCGCTGCACAGGTGCTTGCTTCTTCCCTCGTGTGGATGGCTGAGACTGTAACAGCCACATCAGCAGAGAATATTCTCATGATCTTTCAGGATATCCCCTAAAAACACAAAATTACCCCCTGGCTGGTGTATGCCAGCTCACCCTGGCTTTTAATGTCAAGAATTCCCTCGAGATTTCACTTCTGCTATTTGGTTTGTTAGAAGGGCACACTGACTTCAGTGAAACTGAACTTTTCCAGGGTGGTTTTCTCCTCCCCCTCCCCGAAACTCTGTATTACCAGCTTGAGAACTGGCAGGGACATTTAGAAAGTTAGAAGCAAAACTTCTAGTGAGATAATCCAGAGATGTGACACTCTGGCTCTCCTGTGTATCTTATTTTGCATAGAGAATTTTTCTGTGCTTCTCCGGCACAGAAAGCGTAACTGCGCACATTGTGGAGACAACTCTGCCATCTTCTCCCTAAGTTTCGGGTGCTTCACTGCGCTTTCATTTAGGGGGCAGATGACAAAGGCAGTTAGATACCCAACTCTTATTGAAAATCAGTGAGAGTTGGGCACTTAAGTGGTTTTGGAAATTCTCCCCCTTAGTGACCTACTGATTTCCCAGCCTAGATGAATCTGGGCTTCCTTCAGTGATTAGGGGAGAAACTTCCAAGCTGGGTCAGAGGGCCCAGAAGGGTGGATAGTAGTCTGGGCTCCCATATATCAAGAGGCATTTCTCCACAGTACCTTAATGTGTGGCAATACAGAAAGGGCTTGGAGGTAGGGCAGGGACCAGTATGTCTGAGATTTGAATTTGTCCTTCAGCGTTTTACTTGGCAATATGAAACCCTTTTTCTGATACTTAGCCGTACTCTATGCTGGGATGATTTCAATCCCGTAGTTGGAAAGGATTTGTTAATGCTGCTAGTTCAGTGCATTTTATGAGATGATCCATGAAATGCAATTTGGCTAATTCTTTGCACTTCAGTACATGGAAATAGGTGGCAGTGAGCAAAAATTGGAATTTCCAGCTGATGGGAAATTCTGATATTTCAACATCGGTTTGGGACAAAAAAAATCAAAATAATAAAAAATTTTGTGGAGTGAAAAATTCAGAAAAATGTTGATTTGGAAATCTTGAATCATTTCCTTTTGAGTCAGATATGCAGATACAGTTTAATATCTGTGGTGGCACAGAGCCTCTTGAGTGGTGTAGTTCAGGTGCCTTCTGCCATCATTACTCTCTGTGGGCCAGGCTACCTGGCCAGATTACATCTCCCATGATGCACTGCAGGTATTTGATTCCCGTGATGCATCACATGGTTCAGTGCATCATGGGGATATAGTCCAGCCAAGAAATACAGTTCATAGAAGAGAATGGGGACATGAAGTATCTGAACTACAATTCCCCTAAAGAACTACACCATCCTAGGCAGATTCAATTTAATGTTAAACTGATTCAAAACAAAATGTTTCGGTTCATTGCAGCAAATTTAAAATGTTTCTGGTCAGGTTGAACCAAATTTTGTTTAGATTTATTTTTAATTTCCTGTAGAAAATTCTAATTTTGTGGAAAGTGTATGTGTGTGTGTGTGGGGGGGGGTTCCTACCACAATATCATTTTAATGGAAAATCCCAACCAGATTTAGAATTGGGTTTTCATGCAATGAACTGTAATGCTGATTTCTTCTTCTTTTCTTGCAGTCTTGATTGGCAGTAGTAAAAGATGGTTCTAGCATAATGATATCTGTCAATTCCTGAATCCTCTCTCTCCTATGATTTGTTTGAAAAAAATGTTAATTTGGATTTTAATGTAGTACATTCTCTCCTCTCCTAAAGGGCCAGTTGGCAGTGACTTCACTGGGTCAGGCCCAACATGAAAAGTTTCTTAAAACTTTACGTAATCTGAATGTCAAGTGTCAGCTTAGCCCCTGTAATAGGTAATCATCAACACTTTGAATTGCACCCAGAACTGGATGGGAAGTGTAGGTGTTATATGATCCTCCACTCACAAGCAGAAGCTTCCAAGTAGCCTCCAGCCTGGAGATAAGAAAAGCATGGGTCGCTGTGCATTGGAGCACATCAGGGAGGAAGGGCCTGATCCCCTGTCCTGACCCCGCTACCTAAAAAATGGTAAGAAGCATTTTGAGCTAGTGCTGTCATATGATAACCAAGGAGCAGCAAGAAACCATACCACTGAGCACAGAAGCAGACACATCTCCTCAGTAAAGGGAGCACTCCTAGTCTATGCTTTCCTCCTTCTGACTCCCCTCGATCCAAGTTAGTAGCATCAAGGACAACAGAGGAATAGTGGGGGTACCAGATTGCCATACTTTTCTTTATCAGTTTTCCCTACAGAACATCCATCTCCATACACCTGACTACTGAAATCAGTCATCTGCCATTGGGACGTTAACCTCTTCCGTGCTGTTTTTGTCTGTAAAGTATGGTAACCTGGACAGGACAATCATGGAGGAGGGGCACCGAGGGACCAGTGTACCCGTGCTTGCAGATAAGACCGTAATAACAGTCTGCTAGGATTCTGAGCTCATGGTCACCAACACAATCTCCTTTTTGGAAAAATACATGAACGTGGCTGCTAAGCAACGGGGGTGATGATATTTCACATTGAAAACACATTGTGCATTGTTATTTTTAACATTTCTAGCCGCACCTTGCAGAAAGTTATTTACATAGATTCACTCGTCTCTGACAACCTATCATTTAACCTGGAGCAGCAGCGACAGCTTTGAAGATAACCCATGTGAAAAACATACAGGAAGCTGCAGAAGACACTGCAACATCTGCTTGGCTGCCCCACTCTCATTGTCTCTGACCGCAGCCAGAATTACTCATTATTGATACTGCATTAGGCTCAGGTTGGCTCCTATATATTTGGTAACTGCTGGCCAAGAGAGGGTTCAGAAGAATGTGACCATCCTACCAATTCAACTCACTTCTATATACAGTAAGTCAACTATGTATGTCAAAACCTTTCCACCTACCATTTCTAAATATTTACTTGCCCTAAAATGTGGTTTTCCTCTTCAGCCCTCATTCCAGGAAGAGGTATTAAAAAAAAAAAAAGGGGGGAGGGATGAATCTCTAAGGTAGCACATCTGCTTCTGCAAGTTGTGTAGTCAAAGTAAAAAGTGTCAGAGATTCAGTTGTTAAATGGACCTACATATACCTAGAGAAATAGGGAGAGAGAAAGAGCTAGTGTGACTTGCATCATGGTGGTATGTGCTTAGGAAGCCACAAGTGAATTTTTGTAGATCGTCCCAAGTGAAGACTGATTAAAACTTCAGGGCCGTGCCACGTGCAGTATCTGATTAAAAAAAGCAATTTTACAAAGTTGGCACAGAAATTATTGGGAATATTTTTTTCTTCTCCCTCCCTTATCCATCAGCATAATGCTTGCAGGATAACAACTTTTGGATTTGCTAGTGTAATGGTACTAGTTATTGGGCTAAATTCATCTTAGGTGTAAATGCATTGAAGTCACTGGGGTTGCAACATGGATTTATTTGGTCCGTTGTGTGAGAGAGACAACTAGGATTACACAAAGCGCAATTAGGGGAGAGCAGCACGGGACTGACAACCCTTAAGAACAAAGTCCCTCCAAAGAGCAGGTGATACAGTCCAGCACGGGCAACCGCAGTGCAAAGTTCCCACTCTCTCCACCTTTGCAGTGTGCCTCGTTGTTAACCTGGAGGAACCATCTCCTCATGCTCGCTCACAGGCCCCAGGAGTTCTGCAGAGGCAGTATGCTCGGGAAGCTCCTGGTGTCCATCCTGTGTACTGAGGGGCCTTGGAGGGAGCGGCCAGGAAGGAAGGATCAGGCCAAAGGAGGGATACAATATCCTTCTGTAGGGGAAAGGGTGCGGAAGATTGGTGAGGAGCTAAGTGACGGACCGAGTATGTGACTGAATGTGAGCGGAAGATGCAGGCTGTGCAGTTGAAGGCCATGCAATGAACCTTGTGCGGCAGATCCTGCCAAAATGTAGTTTGGTATAGTTCAGCATGTTTTTGTCTGTAAACAGGTCAGCTTATATAATATGTATGATTTATGAATGCAATGAATGTAGCCAGCTGTTGACCCCATGTGACCTTGAGATAAGCGCAGGGGGATATAGCATTGCAGCGGACTCCCTTCAGTGGAGTCCTACCTGGCCAGCTGTCCCGGACGGTCAGAGTTCCCTGCAGCCCTTCTGCGCGCCCTGGGACTCCCCTCGCAGCTTGGAGTGTAAGTTCTTCCTTCAGTAAAGCCTTACTTTTTTACTCTCAGGCCTGAGTGTCATTCTTTCGCCGGTATCATGGCCCCCCTTGCAGGCACACCTTCAGAGTCCAAAGCTCCTGCAGTGACACCGTCCCACAAGGAGGGGAGGACACTGTTGCGGAAACTGGACCTTTAGTCAGGAACCTTTGATTTCTCTGAAATCCTGGAGTGATGATGTGGTGGGGAAGGAGCAGGGGAATCACATATCCACGGAGACTTTCGAGGCAGATAGTGTGTGATGAGATATTTAGCAGATGATAACGCAAACCACAGAGAAATAATAAGAGGAGGAGGAAATTCGTTTGCTGGCTTGGAAGCTGTTGAGCATTTAGAGACGGGGGAGATCAGCTTGGTGATGGGAGCCAATATAATAACCTAGATAGATTTACCTTGGCTTCCTCGCTGTAAACAAACCACTGGAGAAAACTTGTTCCCTTCCCACGTAGCTGTTGAGTGCTTTCCCCAGGAAAAGACGGTAGGGGCGGAGGCGTGGTTTTTTTTCTGTTTCTCATCAGTACTAGGGTTCTGGTAGATGTGCTAAATGTACTGCAGTCTATTCTCACCTCAGTGTGGATGAATTACAGGGAAGCGAAATAACAAAGGAATAACAAACCCTCTCCTCTTGGATACAGCCACTATCTTCTTGTGCCAGATTCTGCTGTTACCGAACTCTGTTTGGGGAGAGCTCCACTCGGCAATATAGCGGTGCAAAAGAAGCACTCTGTGCTGTAGGATGGCTTAGTGGGGTAGTAGGAGGAGCATGATCAAAATCTCAGCAGCCTCCAAGCATGTCGTGTATAAAAGCCAGAGTTCCCCAAAAGGGGCTCTTCACAAGAAATGCTGCACTCTGACACCACACTGGAGTATATGGTGCTTTCACCCACCCTGAGATTGTAACGCCAACAGAAGGCAGACCATGGACAGTGGTGAGTGCATCTTCCCCATCCTTTGGATATACCCATACGCTCTTGTTCTCATCTGCGCTACTAGGGATGCTCCCCTGGTCATTGCAAATGACGCTGAGAGGAAAGGAGCAGCCATGCATTACAATGAAATATTTTTTTAAAATTTCTATTTAAAATATCCTTTTTAAATTGTTTTAATTTTCCTTGATTTTCACATCTTAAAACAAACGGGGGAAACCATCTCGCTAACCAGATTTTTAAAACTACTTAATTTTCCTGTTTTTAAATGACAAAGAGGACCCTTTCTCCCGGGTGTCGTTGACACACTGTAGTGATTTGAGTAGGAGCGAGGACGTTTGGATTCTGTTCCTGGCTCTGCCACAGACGCCCTGTGCAGTCTTGAGTGAGTCACTTCCTCTCTCTCTGCCTTGATTTCCCTATGTGTGAAATGGGGATAATTTTACAATGCGTCTCTCTCTCAAAGGGGCCTCATCATGCTCCATGGAGGAAGGTCTGCAAAGCATTTTTAGGTCCCTGGATCCATGCAGAGTTGTTTTGGATTCACTCAGTGGGGGACTGAATCTAGTTGGAGTTGTATTTCCATGGATTATTTCATTGTGAAGCATCAAAGTGAGCCGCAGCAGGCACTGGCGCTGTCTGCTGTCGGGAATACAGCATCCGCGTTGTTCCTGGAGAGAGAGAACTTGCAGCTTGTTACTGTCAACCTTTAGGACTCTCCTTGAGTGCTTGATTATAGCTCAGGTCTGCTTCGCAAGAACCTATTTCAGATTTGCCTTCAGTGGTTTTGTTGCAGCCACAGGGTTAATCAGAGGAAACTAGAGTAGGGGGTCAGAGATGTGGCTGAACAGCTAGAGTGCAGATATTTTTATCCTTCAGACTCCAGGCTGTACTCCAGTAATTTCCTTCCTCCTGATGTTTGCTTTTAAACATACTTCTTTTCACTTTCTTTAGTGCTCAAAACACTTGCAAAACATCATTCCAGGATGAATGAAGGCGGCAAAGAGAGGTGGGGGTGGGGGAGAGAACATAACAGAGAACGCAGAATGGTAACAGTTTTGCCATCAGAAGGTTGAACCACTTTGCAAATGACTTAAGCAAAGTGGGATTGAAAGACACCTGATAATGTTCTGGGAATGAATGGCTGGTCAGTGCTATAGGTAGGTGAGTGTGTGGTACAGATTCAGGGCAAGCTCTGTTCTGAGGTACTGGCTACAGAAACCACAGAGTACAGAACAGCGAAGCCTCATGGCATCAGTAGATGGTTGGGCTGTGCTCTGAGATGGAAGGCGGGTCCTGCTGCCCTATCTTCATGCCATATTTTCAAGTCAAAGTCTGGAATGAGTAGGGAGTTAAAAGGCTTCTCTGTGCATTTAGTCCTTTGCCAGCACAGCAGCCTAGGGGATGGTATTAGGACGTGCCTCACAGAAGCATCTAAATGCCCCAGTGTAATGATGCGGCTCTGGCGGGACCCAACTGAGAGTGCCAATTCAGGACCAATTGCTCAAACAGGGCAGTTACAGCCCAAGGCTGGGGTTTTTCCACCTCTAAGGCAAACCAAACCAGCCAGACTAAGAGGACTTTGGTCTCCCCCCCCTCCCCCCGGCTAACCACAAGTCACACAAGCAATTCCCTTAGAAACTTGTTTCCCAGTATCCCCACCAGTGCCACTCGTTATGGGGACAAATGGTTATGAAAACCAATACCCCAGTAAAAGAAAAAAGGTTCTCTCGATCCCAAAGAACCAAGCCCCAGACCCAGATCAATATACAAAATCAGATCTTACCCAAAAATCACAGTTGCCAATCCTTTAGAATCTAAAATCTAAAGGTTTATTCATAAAAGGAAAAAGATATGGATGAGTTAGAATTGGTTAAATGGAATCAATTACATACAGTAATGGCAAAGAGAGAATAAACTGCAGGTTCAAAATCAAGTCTCTGGAACATCCCCAGCTGGGATGGGTCATGCAGTCCTTTGTGTAGAGCTTCTGTTTGTAGCAAAGTTCCTCCAGAGGTAAGAAGCAGGATTGAAAACCAGATGGAGGAGAGGCATCAGCCTTTTATAGTCTTTTCCAGGTGTAAGAATACCTCTTTGTCCTTACTGTGGAAAATTACAGCAAAATGGAGTCTAGAGTCACATGGGCCAGTCCCTGCATACTTTTCTGAGTTACAAGGCGTATTTGCCTTCTCTCAATGGGTCAGTTGTATAGCTGATGGTCCTTAATGAGCCATCAAGCAGGCTAGGCAGAGCTAACACCAACTTCTCTGGGAAGTTTCCCAGAAGCATAGCATAAGTTTGAAATACAGACAATATAGAGCCAATATTCATAACTTCAACTACAAAATTGATACACACATCTAGACAGCATAATTATAACCAGCAAACCATAACCTTGTCTTAGACACCTCATTTGACCCCCTTTATACAAGATTTGGTGCCACTACAGGACTTGGTTGCAACCATGTTCTATATGGTCCCAGTTCAAATCAATAACGTGACACCCAGCTGAGATGAGTCCCATTGTGTAGGTGCTGTACATGCATATAGAGACAGTCCCTGCCCCTTAACTATTTCAATGGGATCTTTGAGTTACCTTATGCTCTTTGAAAATCCCACCCATAACAGGCAAGACAGAGAAAAGGTGGATACAAGAAAGTATGTTCCCCTTTTCAGAGATGGTGAAACTGAGATGCAGAAAAATTAAGTGACTTTCCCAAGGTCACACCGGGAGATGGTGGTGGAGCTGGGGAACAAACCCAGGTTTCCTAGATCTCAGTCCAGTCTTAATCACAAGACCATGCTTCCTCGCTAAGGAGTTTTTGAAACTCCAGTAGCACATGCCCACAGTGAACATAGATTGCGAATAATAAACGGGCAAGGTCTAGGGCAACTGTCACGGAACACGTGTGCTTCGAGTAGGGCCTGTGCCGTTCAGGGATAGAGGTTCCTGAGCCGTGGCAGGGAAAGGAGAGAGGTGCAGAATGCCATTCTGCTTAACTAAATATGGGGAGCCGACAGGGAGGTCACCTCATTGTCCATGCCCTGTGAAAGCCTACAAGACATTAGATTATGGATTAGAAACCCTAGACTGCGAAATGTACTCACATTTCAAATCCCTGCTCAGTTGTTTAAGGTAGCAAGCGCCGGCTCAAGGGACTTAGGACCTGATCTCGCAAGGCACTTCAGCACAGGCTTAACTTTACCACCAGCACAGTTGGAGCCACTGGGACTACTCCCAGTCTCTAAGGTGCCACAAGTACTCCTGTTCTTTTTGCGGATACAGACTAACACGGCTGCTACTCTGAAACCTGGGACGACTCCGATGCTCAAGTGCTTTTTCAGCCTGGGGCTTAGGGGTTATTACTGACACAGCGCTTATGGCAGAAAACACGAGTTACTCTTTTTTAGAATGAGTTTTCTGCTAATCTGTTTATCTCTGCAGCCCTCTCGTTCGGCTCACAATTTCCATGAGGGGGTGGGGAAAGAGAGTTTATTTCTTGCTGCTATCACGATGTGTTGCGAGTGCCTGAGATGAAAGGCCCAGTTTTGCCTGACTGGTCTTTTTCGCTACTGAAATGAGGGAGCTAGGCCGTGATGGCAAGAGCTGAGTGACAGAACGAGAGAGAGAGGGGAGCTGTGGGCACTAACACCTCCACGAGAGAGACTAAATATGCTAATAAGTGATGATGAACCATTCTTTCTCAGAAACTGGTTGTTTCCATGAAGGTCACAGAGTTTGAAGAGAGTGAGGGGGGCGTCAGAAGCAGCTTGTGCCTTAGCAGGCACCCTATCTGAAACCCAGGCCAGGTCTACACTAGACTTACATCGGTATAACTGTGTGGCTCAAGGGTGTGAAAAATCCACACCCCTGAACGACATGGTTATACCAACCTGGCGGCCTAGGGCTGCCAATTTTGATTGGACATATTCCTGGAAGTTTCATCACATGACATAATCTTTAATGAAAGATTCATCTTTAATGCCTGGAGACTCCAGGACAACCCTGGAGGGTTGGCAATCCTAACCTGGCCCCTGGTGTAGACAGTGCTGTGTTGACAGAAGCGCTCCCGTTGGTGTAATCGTGTCTTCACTAAAGCACTACAGCAGCACTGCACATGAAGATAAGCCCACAAACACACATTGCATTAGCCCGTAGATATGTCTACACCGCACACGAAGGTACGATTGGTCACACAGTTATGCCTACCCGTGCCAGTTTTAATCTAGCTAATGAGGACAATAGTAGTGCAGATGTGGCGGCATGGATTTCAGCTCATGACAGTTCCTGGGTATGTACCCAGGGTCCCCAACAGGCTTGTATTGGGGTGGTTAGCCCACACTGAATCCTGTACGGCTCCATCTTCACTCGTCTTGTTACCCGCACTAGCTAGATTAAATCTACCATGCGTCTGCCTAACCGCACTGCATGAACTTGCCGTGTAAATGTGCCCTTAGTCTAAATGTGGGTTTAGGTCCCTGACTTTGAAACTCAGGTTCTGTATTTCTGGCTAGTGCGAGAGGATCATTCGCCTGTGGCCATAGCCCCAGAGTAGACTCTCTATAAGAGCCAGGCAGGTTTTCTGCTGAGTTTATTGGGTCTGTTGCTGCTACTGTTCAAAGTCTTCTCCAGCCATCTTCTGAAAATCCAGTGGCATCGCCAACTCCCTGTTACCCTGCACCTGGTGCAGTGCAAAATGGGTGTAAAACGACCATCTCTGGATGAGAGTTTAGCCCACCCCAATCTATGAGTCCTAGATTCATAGCAGCTGAGGATGGAGCCGACCTGTTAGGTCACTTGTGGTTCATTGTGCAAGAGTCCGTGTAGGATGGTTTTCTGGTCCATTCTGCAGGGCTGCATCCGGTCTAGGTTTAAATGCCCCAGTTGATGGGGTTTCTGCTACTTCGCTTGGGAGGCTGTTCCATAGCCAAATACATCCCATGGTCTGGAAGCGTTTTCTTTGATGCTCAGCCTGAAGTTTCCTGTTCCTAATTCCATCTCTTTACTTCTGCATAGGTTGTACAGCTGAACACAAATGCCTCTTCTTTCCTCCTGCTGCAGAATCTTCCCTGATCTGGTTTGAGATCTGTCCCCTGGTGCAATGAGACGATGAATGAATACGTGCGGGGGGAAATAGCCTAAAGCACTCATGCCTACCTCCATGCCCCCTGAAATTAATGGGCATTTTGCCAGTGACTTAATGGGAGCAGAGAGGGGCCAATGCTAAGCATTTTTTAACATCCTACCTTGTCTCCAGAAGGAGTGAGGAGCTCTCAGCTGGGACCCACCTCCCCACTGCTAGGCTGGTAGGGACCATGATGAGATGGTCTCAGCTGGGCATCGCTGCTCCCATGTTAATCTAGGAGAGGAACCAGGCTGAGCTGGAAGTCTCTCTGTGCAGGTCTTCTGGTGCGTTTGAAAAACAGAGTGGTTGAAGAGCATGTACAGAAAACAGCCAAAGGACCTGGAGGGGGGCACTGGACCCCATGTCTGAACTAGTTCCCTGCCCTGGATATTTTTTTATTTATTTAGCATGGTTGTGAGTTTTGCTGTTACGGGGACTTCCAAGGGGGGATTTGCTATTAGTATTTTGAGAGATGAAACTTTAGGAAAATACCCAGAACCAAGAACAGCCACAAGACTCTTTTTGCGTGAACATGCCCATGAAACTCCAGAGTTCAAGGGGCAGTTTGGCTTATTTCCACTCCGCTCCTGCCAGCCACTTCATCTCTCCCCAATGCTTTGGAAAGCTTGGCTCCCAGCAGTGGTGTTAGCGAGATAGGGCGATGGGCTCTCGTGCCCACTACACTTAGAATGGAACTCACTCAACAAGCCGGTGAGGGAAAGCCAGGTAGGAAGAAGTTGTCTCCTTAGTCAGTCCTTTCTGGCTTGTCAGCTGCCCTGGGGGGGGGGGGGGGTTAAGCAGTTTTTCTTGGGACTGGAAATCAAGTAACACTGAAAACTCCTAAAACTCCTAAAACGGGCTCTTTAAAGGAAAGTTATGTAGATGAGCTATCCAAAAACGGTTAGTTGAGTCACTTTTGTTTTCAGTTCCGTATCACTCTCCAAAGCGAAAACCAGACCACTGTGGGGTTGTGATGTTGTCACTCAGAGGTTAAGTGTGGGCAGATCTGGTCAGCGGTTGGATGAGAGATGCAGTACCCTTTAAATTACTGAACTCCTGCCTTAACCTGGTGCTAGGAGGCTGCAGGAGGTGTGGTCTTGGAGGAGATTAAAAAAAGACAAAGGCCTCACTAATCACTAAAGATCCCACTGGGCTTCTGGGAAGAGTTAGGGTGTTTGCCTCCGTGTCCCCTCCAAAGCCAGGTAACTGGATTCTGCCTCACTAAATTCCACCAGCTGTTTCAACTGATGGTGGGCACCCTCCAGGTTTCCTGCCCCATATGCGGTGGTGTAGCTCTCAGTGAGGGGTAGCAGCTCTCAGTGGTGAGCGAAGTCGTTCCTGCTGCCAGTTTTGAGGTGGGAGGAGGTGTTACACTTCATCCTTGGAAACATCTGGTCCTGGCCACCGTCAGGGATAGGATACCGGACTGAATGGGCTACTGGTCTAATCCATTCTGGCAGCTTTCCCTGATACCCCATGTAGTTTGGTCAAAGAAACAGATGGAGACCAAAGTGTCTGTGCTTCTGTATTATGTCTAGGACCCCCCAGACGGGGATTGTCCTGGATCCTGTGGGAGGGAAGGGTGTGTGCACAACACACAGTTATATCAGACGTTTGATGACAGAAGCTGGCAAGTGACCCACAGCTACATGCTGCAGAGGAAGGGGAAAAACTCCCAAGGTCACTGCCCATCTGACCTGGGGGGAAATTCCTTCCCAACCCCACATATGGCGACCTGCTAGACCCTGAGCATGGGAGCACCAACCAGCCAGCCAGCCAAGCCCCTGAGAGAGAGGGAGAGAGCTCTGTGCCACCTCGGAGCCCTGGCCCTCCCTGCCAATGTCCCTTCTCCAGCCAAGGCCTAGACTTTTGAGAAACTTTGTGGTAAGCTCACAGAAGGCTCTGGGAGGAAGAGAACCATGACTTTCTCATCGCTCTATAGGAAGACTAGGCCTCCTTTGGTCTCACATCAGCATGAAACAATCTACAACATCTTTGCTGATTGTCACCCAATACTGAGCTAACCATTGATCTGAATAAGGCCGTTCCCTGTACTACAGACCTAGGACTTACAGGTGGCAGTGTGGCAACGGACTCCTGAAATAATGGATCTCCATTCTCCCAGTGCATAGGAGCAATTGCACAAGAGCTTCCTAGAGCTAAGACGCGGCACAAACGGGCATTGCAAAGGCACTGCAGAGAAACAACAGCCAGCAATCCGAGAAAGAATAGAGCTGAACACAGGGGAGGGTGATAACAACAATGGGAGTGAATGAATAATTCAAACTCAGTAAAGAATGGGTTTAAAGTACAAAGGCAGCATAGCCTATGGAAGAAACAAAGGGCTGTGAACCAATGGGTCATCACTGGCTCTGCCAGTGACTTGCTAAGCGACCTTGGGCAAATCATTTGACTTTATTGTGTCTCAGTTTCCCCATTGGTAAGATGGGGTCTGTCTCTCAGGGTCATTACTTGGTTGATCCCTGTGTGAAGCAAGTGCTAAATATTACTAGGAGGTTGCAGATGTCCTAGCAAACAAACCCACCTGCTCCTAAGAGGATGCGGGAAGGGCCCAGTCATACTAAGGTACGTCTACACAGGATAGCTCAGTGGTTTGAGCATTGGCCTGCTAAACCCAGGGTTGTGAGTTCAATCCTTAAGAGGGCCACTTAGGGATCTGGGGCAAAATCAGTATTTGGTCCTGTTAGTGAAGGCAGGGGGCTGGACTTGATGATCTTTCGGGGTCCCTTCCAGCTCTATGAGATAGGTAGGTATATCTCTGAAGCCTAGGGAGGAAGTTGGGCTTCAGAGCCAGAGCTGCAACTCCACAGTAGAGTACTAGTAGGAGCCCCTGGGCAGGGGCTCTGTTGATGTGGGCTGGGAGGCTCGCTGCCATGGGCTGTGTAGATAAACCCCAAGAGGCCACGTATCTCCCAAGATGGGATGCATCTACAACTCCCCTCAGAGCCAGAGGGAACTGAGGACTTTCACGGCTTGCAGGATCAACTTCTAACCTAGGTAGCTGATGTCGAGGCTGAGGTAAGAAACCGGAGTCTGTTTTAAACAGCGGAAAGCAAAATGCTTTCACTGGCCTCTGCATCTTCGTTAACCACAGGAGGAAGAGCTGCTTGTCTGCGATTGCTCTAGCACATCACTCCTGGCTCTGAATTTACTCTTTCCTTCCCTGTCTTCAGCAGGCAGCATCTCTGAGTTCAAAGCATAAGTCAGCTCTGACACTTAGAAAAGTATAATAAATTTCAGCCCGCTTCAGTCAAATGGATCCTGTAGGTGAGCTCAGTTCTTTGCTCTGTAGCCTTCTGTCAGGGAACAGCTGGGCCAAATTTATCACAGACACAGCTGTACTTTTTTTAAATTCACATTAAGTAAGCTTTAGCCCACAATTAAGAGGCCTGTATGAGCTATGCATGGCTCGTTGCTGACTGTGTCCTCGTCCCCTGCAAGTGAGAGAGGCTATTTGTAAAGAAATAACTAAAAATAAACCAGACATTGTGATAAACCAAGCACAAGTTAACTGTCTTTAACTTCATTCACCTGGTTTCTATTTCTTGCTTTTATACTAACTTGCTATGTGACTCGGGGTTTGTCACGTAAGCCAAAAGGTCTTTAGGTGCCTCTCACTGATTTCAGGTATCAGAGGGGTAGCCATGTTAGTCTGAATCTGTAAAAAGCAACAGAGGGTCCTGTGGCACCTTTGAGACTAACAGAAGTATTGGGAGCATAAGCTTTCGTGGGTAAGAACCTCACTTCTTCAGATGCAAGGTCTTTTGCTTCTGTTTGCAACCTCTGTTGCTTTTCACTGATTTCAGTGGGAATTAGGGACATAAAGACCTTTGAGTATCAGGACCTTAACTTCTTTTTTATGCCTCAGTTTATCCATCTGTGCAAGGCTTAATAAGGTTTGTCAAATGCTTTGGGATTCATGGGTGAGAGAGGCTATAGCAGTGCAATGTATTATGTTAAAACTTGGAGACTATTTTCAAACTTTATTTCCAGGACAAATGTACATTACCTGGGAACCCCTCTTAATGGCAACCATTAATATTGTGCTTCCTCCTTCTCTAGGTAAACAGGTGAAAGTAGCAGCTGTTTTGAGTCTTCCCTTCATTTTCCAGGTAAGAAGTTAAAAACAAAAAAGGGACTTGGTTGAAATCTAGCTGTGTTCATGCACTGAATGTAGAGGTGACGGTCCGGATAACTTCGATAGATAAAGCAGCAGCAAAAGTGATTCTGATAGAAACTACTTTTCATCTTAGAATCCTAAAGGGTTGTCAGGTGGCCACCTAGAGCAAAGTGGGGAGAATTCACAGAACAACTATCTGAATTGTTATCCGTCCAGGGCCAGTGGGATCTATGGAAAGAAAGAAAGAACTAAAGATAATGAACGTAATGCAAAGTGACCATTAAGGCTGGGATGTCCAGAAGGGCTTCCATGCCGACAGCCTTGCTCCCATTTCAGCACCTAACAAATGGCCAGGTTTCCCACCTGTTGGGTGCTGAGCTCTTTGGAAAAATCTGGTCATAGTGACCTGATACTGCAGCCTTTGCTCATGTGAGAAAGGGCTGCAGGATTGGGGCCTGATCAGTGGCACATTGCAGGAGGAGGAAGAGTTCCTCATCTGCCATGAACGCCTCCTTCATTCTCTTCCTCCAGTTCAGAGTAAAACTAGAGCTGGAAAAGAGAAACGTAAAAGAATCTAGCATTACTGAACTGTCCATTCTGACCTGCTAGTGAACTCTGTGCCAGTACTCTAGGACTGCTGCATCTTTGGGAGCACGCCTCATCCGCCCCACAGTATCACTCTGCAAGGGGCTCTGTGAAACAAGGAAGGTTTTGCGGTGGGTTTCTTTCCCCTTTCGCTCCAGGTGGCAGGGCTTCAGATTATGTGCAGGATGTGGTGAAAGCCAAGCCTGGCGGCAACGAAGAATATGCTAAGATTCACGGCGATAAGACAGGCAGATGCCACCCCGAGGGGAAGCCTTTCATCTTTGCATACAGCAGAGAGGAAGGGAGGGTAATAGAGACTAATGGCACAGATTAAAGCACGGTGCAGCTATCACAAGCTCACGCTGTTCTTTAGGCTACTCTAGTCTGGCAAATTGAGAGAGAAGCAACAGAACTTGAGTTAAGCAGCAGGAGACTGAGTGAGAAAGTGTCTCTCATTTCCTGGCAGCTTCACTCACTGGATTTTGTCTGGGCTGTAGTGCCCCTCTCTTATTGTTTTATTACAGAAAGTCATTGAGGTGGGGAGCCCCAGTCATGTCATCCCCCAGGGGCCCTGTCCATAACCACACCAAAGTTCTTCAGTTCTGCTACGTCACAGGCTTACTCATAACAGGGAGAGCAAGGGTAGCAATAGTTTTATGCAAGTTCTCTGGCCTGTGTTACACAGGAGGTCTGATTAGAGGACAGTGCCCCCATCTAGCTTTGGGATCTAGGAGAGCCAGAAAGCATCTAAGGAGAGCTGGGCTTCCAATGCTGTCTCAGTGTTGGCTACTCTCACCGTTCTATCACGAAGCTCACGGCTCCGGCATCATGGAATTGTGTGAGCATTTCCACTTTCGTTTTTAAAAAGCCAATGTTTGTAATCCTTCTGGCTGGTGAGGAAAGCTTGAAAATGTGAGCCTTCAAGGCTCCAAAAACCAGAAATCAAATAAGAACCTTAATTCCTCCCCACCCCACCCCCCCAAATTGAAGCCAATCTCATGACTTTGGGGGGACCTGACTCAATTTTTGAACACTTGTGATTGGCAATGCCGCCATGTCTCCATTCCATATCATGAAGTGAGTGTGGTTCATTCAAATGTTGCTTTGTAATTCAATCGATGGGCATGCTGGCATTTCTACAATACACTCCATTTTAGTGAGATGACTAGAGGGCCATTGAAATTCGGTCCCAGCAGAGCGAGGAGTCTAGTAGTTCAAAGCGCACCTGCACACAGATTAAATTAAAAAAACACACCAACATTTTAATACACCATGGGCTGAAACTTTAAAAAAAATCTTCCAGGCAGCACCACTGAGTGCAGCACTTGAAACAAGAGCCTCTTTAAGGAAGGAGCTGCAGGCAGTGCCAGTCTGACCGTCTCACCTGAATATCTATAAGGAATCCATCTCCCTCTCCAGCATCCAGCTGCTTTCTTGGTCAAGGGAAGCTTTGGCCAGCTTGTCTGGACTAATGCCACTCCTCAGGTCTTTCTGCAAATTCACCTCATGCCAGCAGGTCTTCTGCTCAGGAGGGCAACATTCCCATTGGTGCAGAGGCCACACTGATATTAGCAACTGACTGCCTTCAAAGGATGTGGATGAACCCACACGTCTGCAACTGATTCAGGGCTCTCAGCCCTGGCACATGGGGCTGGAAGCCTCACAGGATCCGTTTCGCTCTTGCTTTCCCCCTTGCAGAGTTGCCTGTCGATGAAGTGTTACGCCAACCAAAGTTTGAACTGCTCAAATTAAGGTTCAGTTTTGTTTGGCCTTTAGGGACCTGTCAAGGTCAATTCTAATTTTATCCAAAAGTCTAGCCCTTGGGGGTGGTCTCTGAAGAACCTACAGGACACTTTGAGAACAGGGATGTTGATGTTTCCTGACTAGGCTCACTTGGGTCATTACATTCCATGTACAGCAGGGGTTCTCAAGCTAGGGGTGGGGACCCCTCAGGGGGTTGTGAGGTTATTACATGGGGGGTTGTGAGATGTCAGCCCCCCCCAGACCCCACTTTGCATCCAGCATTTATAATGGTGTTAACTATATTAAAAAATGTTTTTAATTGATAAGGGGGGTGTTGCACTCAGAAGCTTGCAATGTGAAAGGGGTCACCAGTCCAAAAGTTTGAGAATCACTGATTTACAGGGTCTATTGCATACATTTTCTACCCTGACGTGTTGCTGTGTGTTTCATGATACCGCTTCTGTTTCTCCCCTGAAGCATAGTGGCCTTTGAACCTTCTTTTGGAGATTCTTAGTGATGAAAATGCTAAACGAGAGTGATTTCTTGCTTTTCCTCCTGCAATCATTCTAGTTGAGTAGTTTCATCATTAAGAATCCCCCAAAAGTTCAAAAGCCACTATATAATTTTAATTGTATGTATTTATGGTTGTGCCTAGGGTCCCCATCCTGGATCATGGCCCCATGTATAAAAGCCAGCTATTATTAAATGACACCGCTCTGTCTGTTCCATGTCATTTGTTATTCCCAGCATTTATAGGCACTTCCCATTATCTTAAGGGAAGGGGTGTGGGTGAACATTCAAGGAGGAAAGGCAGAAAATTCTTTGTGACCAGAGCTAGTCAGGAAACATTTTTGTTCCAATAAGTATGAATTTTTTTTTTTTTTGAGGTTTCTGTTTTTTCTACAAAAACATGAAAAAATTTTAGTTAAACTCCAGCATTTCCTATAGAATTTCCATTTTTCATCCAAAAAAAAAAAAATGGACTGCAAAGCTCTGACCAGCTCTGGTCATGATGCTTGCCAGGGAAAGGCTTGGAAGTGATCTGGGATTTCTCTGCTTTTGGAGGGTTGGTGGTTTTACTCACTTTACATTCCCAGTTCAGGCCTGGCTCCTGTAATGAGTTATTTACCAGGGATCTGCCTCATTGCAGGGTAAGGCCTTGAGCGTGTTTGTTTCCTTCCCCTTCTAGTTGTGCACAGGCAACAATGTCACTGACTACTATGACTCCAACACCACTGTTGATTACAACATGTTTGAGACTCTCTGTGAGAAGGCTGAGGTCCGGAGCTTCCGCGCCGCATTCCTCCCAGCTATGTACTCACTCATCTGCTTCGTTGGGCTCCTGGGGAACGGCCTGGTGATGCTGACCTACGTCTACTTCAAGAGGCTCAAGACAATGACTGACATCTACCTGCTGAACCTGGCCTTAGCGGACATCCTCTTCCTGCTGACGCTCCCCTTCTGGGCCACGAGCGCAGCCAAGTACTGGCTTTTTGGGGAGTTTGCCTGCAAAGCCGTCTACTGCATCTGCAAGATGAGCTTCTTCAGCGGGATGCTGCTGCTCCTGGCCATCAGCATTGACAGGTACTTCTCCATTGTCCAGGCTGCCTCCGCCCACCGTCTCCGCTCCCGCATGATCTTCATCAGCAAGATCACGTGCTTCTCCATCTGGATCCTGGCCTTTGTCCTCTCCATCCCAGAACTGGTCCACAGTGGAGTGAACGCATCCGAGACCCCCCGCTGCTCCATCATCGCCACCACCGACTTGCACAAGTTCGACACTGGCATCAAAGTGTCCCAGATGGTCTTTGGCTTCCTAGTACCCCTGTTGGTCATGTCCTTCTGCTACTTTGTCATCGTCAAGACCTTGCTCCAGGCCCGTAACTTTGAGAAGAACAAGGCCATCAAGGTCATCATCGCTGTGGTGATAGTCTTCGTCGTCTTCCAGCTGCCTTACAATGGCGTCATGTTGGCCAAGACCATCTCCGCTTTCAACAATACTGACAGCCTGTGCGAGAAGAGTAAGCAGCTTGACGTGGCAGACGACGTGACCTACACTCTGGCCTGCTTCCGCTGCTGCCTCAACCCCTTCCTCTATGCCTTCATTGGCGTCAAGTTCCGCAACGACCTCTTCAAGCTTCTCAAGGAGCTGGGTTGCCTGAGCCAGGAGCGGCTCTGGCATCTGTCGAGCTGCAGGGAGAACAGGCGGTTCTCCTTTGCTATGGAGACCGAGACAACCACCACTTTCTCACCGTGAGGGGTGGGTTCTGTGCCTGCTTTGAATGGGCCAAGGCTGGGGTATTCCTGCATCTTGCAGCCATCTTGAATTACTGATTTGAGCAGGGCCAGCCTCACCTTGGCCAGAGAGCTGTATCAGTGCAGAACAAAACCTGTTAACTCCCCCACATTTCAGGAAAGGCAGGTAGGTATACAGTACTCCATGTGGGAGAGACTCAGCTAAGGTTACAACAAAGTACTAAACTGGGGAGCAATTAGACCTCATGTTAATTGTTCCATTTCCCGTCAATTCCCTTTGGGCATCATTCCTCATTGCTCCAATATAAAAACCTTTTTCTTATTGGTGTTACAGCTGAGCTCTCCGGAGCACCTCCTTGCTTTGAATGCTGCATTTAACAAGACTGCATTTTGCTCTTTCTTGCACACACAAACTTTGTAGCACTGATCCAGCTAGTAAGACAGAATGGGACCAAGCCGTGCCTCAAACTCCAAGCTCAGCACAATACAGCATTGACTTCTGATTCTTGATTAGGCTTCAGTTGCTTGAATGCTGGAATGAATCAGTAGCCCTAGCATGCAACTCCCAGTTCCCTCCTCTTCACTCCAAAAGTCAGATTTGCATAATTAACCCTAAAACTACAGATTTTTAAAATGAATAAGTTTGATAACAGTCACTGTTAATGCAAAATCTCGAAAGTTTGCTGGGGGAAACAATGGCTTTCAATTCACTTTGCTTGTGCTGAGATTTCGGGTTTTGCCTATAAAGTTCCATATGGTTTAGAGCAGGGGTTCTCAAACTGGGGAGTCAGGACCCCCAGGGGGTCGCAAGGTTATTACATTCGGGGTTGCGAGATGTCAGCCTTCACCCCAAACCCTGCTTTGCCTCCTGCATTTATAATGGTGTTAAATATATTTAAGTGTTTTTAACGTATAAGGGGAGTTGCACTCAGAGATTGCTGTGTGAAAGGGGTCACCAGTACAAAAGTCTGAGAACCCCTGTTTTAGGGCTTGTGCATCATTGGAGGCAGCCTCTTCACTATGGCAGAGAATTAAGCTAAACTTCACCAAGGCCACTTCAGGACTGAATGAGAGGGTTTGTCTACAAGGGGACACTCCAGATAAATAATCCAAATTAACTAACAGTGTGAATTTTAAAGTGGATTAGTTAAACCACATTAAATCCCTGTGTGGACACTTCAAAATTAAAGTGGCCTTAATTTGATTTAATTCATTAATGAAGTTGAACTAATGTGCTTTAAATTCACATCTTTAGTTCATTTGGATTTACTTTTCTGAGCGTCCCTGCGTAGACAAGCCCTCAGTGTTTGTAAACTACCAGTTGAGAACATCTGGAGCATTACTGCATGATCCTGAAAATGGCAAAGTACTCTGGCCCCAATCTAGCATGATACTTAAGCATGTATTTAATTTTAAGCACCCCGGCTAGTCCCCAGCGCCTGCCACCCCAGTGAAGTCAAATAGGATTACTCACATGCTTGACTTTAAGCACACGTGTAATAAGCATTTCGCTAGACTGGGCCAAAGCGTTTAGCAGGAATGAGCCCAGGGCCCCTATAGCTCTAGAATATATATTTCTCAGTGGAGGGCTCTGACCTGGAATTTGTTTCTGACCTTGGTTTGACAGCTCATGGACGCCAGTCTTTGGAGCCTGTCAAAGGCTGCTCAGGCTTTTCATGAGAGGGGAGGCAGGTTTTCCTCAAGGAGCAGCGTTTTTTGTTCTCACTTGCTGACCTCAGTTTAATAGAGGAACATGTAGATGTGAGTTCCCCACCCAAGCTCACTTGTCCCTCGGAGAAGCTGTAACAGGTGCCTTTTGAGAACGCAAGGGAAATTTAAAAAAAAATAAACCTCCATAAACTCCTGGAAGTGCCTCTTACGTTCAGACAGTCAGTGCTATTACCGGTGCTCCTCGGTACAGTTGGATTTAAAAGTGACAGCCAGCCATGCAACCGATTACGGTCACGTAAACTAAGACATGGAAAAGAAGCCCAGAGTGTAATGCCCATTGGTGCATTTAGTGGAAACCTGAGGGACTCAAACTTCTGGAGGAACATCCTGGGAATTGCTGTCATGGGATGGCTGAATGTCAGTTGAGTGGGCATCTCCGTAATTCAATCTGCCATTGCAGCTGTTCTGACTACAGAGCTGTAATCTCTAAAGCACACAGAGACAGGTTTCCCTTGAACCAGATACCAAGGGCAAAAGGTCCTGGCAGTACCCCAGCGTCTGTGGCAGGGGACATTTTACGACATCCAAGTGACATAGAAGGAAGCTCCTAACTCCCATCCTCTTGGCACACTAAACACAAATTCTGCTCTCCCTGCCACAAAGCCGTACGGCCTCTAACTGACCCTTCTTCACCTGCTACACAATAGTCCCCTATAAAAATAACCCTCTTGGAAGCTTTTGATCGGGGGCAAGAGAGTCCAGTAAAGGATGCACTGCCTTAAAGGAGAAAACATTCTGCTCTGCAAAGTTGATGTATTTAGGATTATACAATCCTAGCTGATTGTTTAGAGTGTTTCATGGTGCCCATGTCTCTTGTACGAGCGCTGCTTTCTTACAACCCCTAAGTAACGGGGGCTGTGAACTACCACACTGGAGATTTAGTTTTTTTGGTTTGATCCAGCACTCCTCATTCAGGAAAGCTACCAATCATCTCTCAAGGTGTTTGCCAGAGCAAGGAATTCATCTAATACAGGGTCTTATTTTGGTGCATCAATAGGATAGACTTGTACTGTATATTCAGATATATAAAGTTGCTATATGTAGAACAAGAGGTGAATTTGTACATGAATGTATTCTGTAAGGCTGTACTGCCCAGAAACAGGGTTTGTCTATACAAACAATTCATTTATGGGAACCTGGGGTGTGAATCTCCCCTGCACTAATCTGTTGTGGACTAATTTGTTCAAGTACACTCTGCTGATTTGCATTAACAGTTTGTTAATATGCTTTGATCTAATCCTCTTTGAAATGGGACTAGATCAAAGCACATTAACAAATGGTTAACATGCACTAGCAAGGCCTACGCCAACAGTCAGTCTGTGGCAGACAAGTGCCGGGTAGAGTCACGCTACAGTTTGCTGCAAACCATTTGTGGAGACAAACCCTAAGCTTTTTCTGGCTAAACATGTTCAAGCTAATTCATTTTTCATTTAAAAAAAAACCAACCAAACAAAAATTATTTCACCAAGAAAATGCAATTGTAATTTTATCAAGTCTTATAAGAACAACATATGAATGGCCATATGGGGTCAAACGAATGGTCCATCTAGCCCAGTGCCAGAGGGAGTGAACAGAACAGAGTGATCCATCCTCTGTCATCCAGTCCCAGCTTCTAGCAGTTGGAGATCTATGGAAACCCAGAGCATGGGGCTGCATCCCTGACCATCTTGGCTTATAGCCACTGATGGACCTATCCTCCATGAACTTATCTAATTCTTTTTTGAGCCCAGTTATATTTTGGCTGTCACAACATTCACTGAAATGAGTTCCACAGGTTGACTGTGCATTGTGTGAAGAAATACTTCCTCTTATTTGTTTGAAACTTACATCCTATTGTCATTGTGTTAAGTGAAGGGGTAAATAACACTTCCCTATTCACTTTCTCCACATCATGCATAATTTTATAGATCTCTATCATATCCCCTTTTAGTCATCTCTTTTCTATGCTGATTAGGCCCAGTCGTCTTAATCTCTCCTAAGCTGAAAGCCATTCCATACCCATACTCATTTTGTTGCCCTTCTCTGTACATTTTCCAGTTCTAATATATGTTTTTTGAGATAGGGCAATCAGAACTGCACGTAGTATTCAAGTTGTGGGCAAACGAGGGTTATATAGTGGCATTATGATATTTTCTGTCTTATCTATCCTTTTCCTAATGGTTCCAAACATTGTTCCATTTTTTGACTGCCACTGCATGTTGAGTATCAGAGGGGTAGCCATGTTAGTCTGGATCTGTAAAAAGCAACAGAGTCTCATGTGGCACCTTTAAGACTAAAACAGATGTATTGGAGCATAAACTTTCATGGGTGAATGTCATATGCATCCGACGAAGTGGGCATTCACCCATGAAAGGTTATGCTCCAATACATCTGTTTAGTCTTAAAGGCACCACAGGACTCTCTGTTGCTTATTGCATGTTGAGTACATGTTTTCAGAGAACTTTCGGTGATGACGCCAAGATCTCGCTCTTGAATGGTAACAGCTAGTTTAGACCCCATTATTTTGTATCTATGCTTAGGATTATGTTTTCCAATGTTCATTACCTTTCATTTATCAACACTGAATTTCCATCTGCCATTTTCCTGCCCAGTTGTCCAGTTTTGTGAGATCCCTTTGTAGCTCTTCACATCAGCTTTAGACTTAACTCTCTTGATTAATTTTGTATCACCTGCAAACTTTGCCATCTCGCTGTTTACTCCTTGAATGTACGTTGAACAGCACTGGTCCCAGTACAGATCCTTGGGGGACCCCACTATCTACCTCTTCCCATTGTGAAAACGGACCATGTATTCCTACTGTTTGCTTCCTTACTTTGCTTAAGAGCCTTTATTGAGGGACCTTGTCAAAGGCTTTCTGAAAGTCCAACTACCCTGTATCCACTCGATTGCCCTTGTCCGCATGTTTGTGAACACCCTCAAAGAATTCTAGTGGATTTGTAAAGGAAAATCCTGCCTCACCAAAGCCATGTTGATTCTCAATCCTCATTCCATCCTCTGAAATAAGGACACACTTCAAGCCTTTATGGCATCAGTGCCTACATTAGACAGATTATTAAAGGAATATTAACAGAATGCTGGGTAAAGTTACACACAAGTTATATAGATACAGAAGAGCCAGATACTTAAACATTTGGCCCAAGATTTTTTGAAAGTTGGGGCCTTAAGTCCACTTTAGGCATTTGGTAAGTCAGGCCACGTATCCAGCTCTCATAAAGCTGAGTACAAAATCTCGATAATACAGGGCTCTTCAATCTACCAGACAAAGGTCTAACAAGATTCACTGGCTGGAAGTTGAAGCTAGACAAACTAAACTGTACATTGAGAGTAATTAACCACTGGATCAACTCACCAAGGGCTGTGGATTCTCCATCACTGGAAATTTTTACATCAAGAGTGGATTTTCCTTCTAAAAGATCTGCTCAATTTCAAAGAGGAATTAATGCAGGCGAGTCCTGTGGCCTCTGACACACTGGGTCAGGGGTTCTTAAACTGCATTGCACTGCGATCCCCTTCTGACAACAAAAATCACTACGTGACCCGGGGGGGGGGGGGGGGAATCAAAGCCAAGCTCACCTGAGCCCTGTCGCCCCAGGTGGCAGGGCCAAAGGCCAAGGGTTTCAGCCCAGGCAGGGAGCCTGTAACCTGAGTCCCACCGCCCAGGGCTGAAGCCCTCGGGCTTCAGCTTTGGCCCCAGGCCCCAGCAAGTCTAAGACAGCCCTGGTGACCCCATTAAAACGGGGCTGTGACCCACTTTGGGATCCTGACCCACAGTTTGAGAACCGCTGCACTAGGTGAGCAAAGTGGCTCCTTCTGACTTGAGACTCAAGAATCAATTGCACCTTCCATAGAAGATACTGTCACTCTCAATGTACCTAGTTACTCAAAAAACCCACAAAAACAGGCCACTTACTTAGGTGTCTAACTTTAGGGCCCCGATAGAATCACAGCGATGTCAGGCTGGAAAGGACCTCAGGAGATCCTTCATTCCCTGCACTGGGGCAGGCTTAAGTCTACCTGCCCAGCCCAGCCCTGACAGATGTTTTTTCTAACATGTTCTTAACCATGTTTTAAACTGAAAACTGAGACTGTGTCAAGATGAGTTTTTGCCAGTGGTGCAGAAAGTAACATTACTGTTAACTGAAAAACACACCTTGTTTTTTCCCGCCACTGGTATATTTTCCGTGACGTGGAGCTTGTACTGATCATAAAGGTTAATGTTCGATCTTTCTAGTCGTCTAGAGAGATGTTCCTTTGCCCAGCCTAGCTTCACATCAATATTACTCTATAGAAAAAGCTGTGTAAAATATCCTTAATTGGGAATTGATCTGGAGATCTTATTTTCCTTCACCTATAGGTGATAAATACAGTAAAACAAGATACCGGTGTATTTTAAACAGTGGTGTTTATCCTTATTCTAACCCATAACCCATTTGCCTCAATGCTGCTCACTTACTGTGTAAATATGATGCCCTTTTTTATGACTGCTTATGTAAGAAGGTATTTTGTACTGTTCCTGAATTTTTTTTTATTAAAGATAAACAAAATTGTTAATGAGAAGGTCTTATTTTTTGGTAATTTTGTGGAAGTTGTTCACATGATGAGAGCATTGCTCCTGGCTGGAATTCACCTCCTTTACTTTTTTTTTTTAATTCCTAGAAACTATCAGACTAGTTGTCTAACTATTTTAGTCTCCTGTCTCTGATTTTGGCCAGTGCCAGATATCAGAGAGGAAGGTACAAAACAAAAATACCCCATGATGGACAGTTATCCCACAATCTATACACTGAGGGAAATTATTCCTAACCTCCATGGTTGGCTTATTATCTGAAGCATGAGGGTTGATATCCATTATAAAAATTGTCTTATAATTTAACTATGGCAGTTTTATCCTGGGATATTTTTAACCCTTAACCACATCAACAATCCTGTAACGACATGACAACAGTTAAATCCGAAGGAGTTACTGCTGTTGTAAAATGAAATTGGCCGTGTGACATGGATGGGATCAAACAATAAACAAGCAGAAAGATGCTTCTCAGTCCAACAGCCTTTATTATTTTACAAGTGAAAATAACCTAAGACATTTAAAAAGACCAACCACATCTTATAAAATATTCAGTTACATACACACTTCAGCAAAAAAGATGATTAACCAACACAGCCTAAAAAACTCAAAGGGCCATGAACAAAACTAGGCTTAAATATTTTTTCTTTAAAATTGCTTTTTTGTAATTTGCATCCCATCAACTAACTAACATTTTAACCATGAATTAAGGGGCTTAACTGACTACAGACATGTAGCGATATCTGGAACTGAACATGTGACGCATTGTGCGAGCATGCTGTGCCCTTGCAAAGTCTGGGCTGGATTCTGATCTCTGATGCACAGGGACCGCATCACCAGAGAATCCCTAGGATCTGCTGGCAGAGACACAGCACAGTATTTGTAATTTTTTGGGACACTGAGTGATGCTTGACAGGCATGAGACACCAGGCTCTGGCCCAGTTTTGGGCTCTCAAAGGGCACACACTTGGCCACTCTGCAAAGAGCCATTTCACTAATGGTGAACTCCTCATGTTGGACTAACATGATGCAAGGTCTTTTCACTTACCAGGGACAACCACAGCTTCCAATTAGTCTTATAAAATACAGACTGCTCCTGAAACACAGAGTGGTCTCCATCCCTTGTTAGCAAGCCAATCTCAAGTCACTGAAATAACTGGGTGACATGGTCAGAGCAAAACTGTATATTGGGAGCAGTAGCAATGGAGAGAGAAGTGAATGAAAGATCTGTAAACAAGAATGCAGCGATAGAAATGGCTGGATTCCCGATTGCAGAGCACATTTGGATTCCTGTTAGAGGCATGAGTTTGCTTTGGTCAAATACAAGCATAAAAAGCAACTTTTTTGTTTTGTTTTGTACTTAAACGCATTCTCTTCTAAATCCCCCGTCAACAAGCTCACTGCCACCTGCTCCTGGGCAGGTAGTAAGCGGGATGAACACAAGGCCAAACAAAAATATCCTTTATGCCATCAATAACAAACAGAGCAGGTCAGGTGAGAGGCACAGTTAGCATCCTGAGGTGCGTGGAATCGGGAACAAAACCTCCGGTGACACCAGAGACCCCTCTCTCGTGCTCTCTCACACACACCTAGGCTTCAGCGCCTAGAGAATAAGGCTCATTTCGGCTTTCACCAAGCAACGCAAGTTACTAGTGGTTCCTCTCTAGAGCTAAAGTATTCAACCAGTTTCAAAGTCAGCCCACATTTCAGGTAGCAATAAGAGATATCTAAAGGGTGCAACACCACCACCACCACACTGAGGTCACGAGTCTACAGGTAGAGGGTTTTTAATACATCTCAGGCCAAATTTACCAACTAGTTAAGAAGGTGCAACTCTACTGCATAGAAAGCAATGATATACTAATTTCTTAATTTGCAATTACTGTACTCTGGATCAGATCCATCAGAGCTTCAAGTCTGCCTGACCATTGAGTTCCTGCGAGGCCGCAGTTTACAGTCTGTCTCCTGTGGTGTGGGTACGGAAAACCAACCTGGCCTGCTAGAGGTGGATCTGATCCAAGCTTCTCAATCTTAATGAAAACCCTGGATCTTTGGGCAAGTTCAGATCATTTAGAATGTTGCAGCTGAGGTCCATTAACAACCTTCTCCGATTACAGCCTTAGAAGAAAAAAGTTACTTAACAGCTCAGGGGATTCATGTGAATTTCAATTTTAAATCTTTTTTTAATAAAAGTCAATTAAACAAACCAACCTCAAGATCACCAGAAAGAATTTTTTATGCATGATGCAGACAAGGTAATCTTAGTTAATTAGGGGCCCTGATGCCTGAATTTAGAAGAGGGGATTCCAGGTTTAACTAGAAGCCACTAACACGTCACACGAGCATTTTACAGATGGGGTCTGGAGCCAGCTACATGACACAAGTTCAGGCATTTTTAGAGCCCAGCTTCTGACCACATGTCTGTCAAAATACACATGGCAAAACAACAACGTGGAGGCACAATTCAGTCTCTGGAAGCTATGTTAACCATAGGGCAGGGCAAAACCAAACCAACCAGTAATTAATCTGGACTAATACTAAACTCTTCTGCTAATGGACTTGATATTTTTAAATGTAGAAAAAAAATCCCAAACATACAGGCACAGAAAGAGAAATAAAACAGAGCCCCTGCCATAAAGAACAGTGGGGTGAAGATAAATTCCCAGTACATTAGAAGGGACCAGGCGAAACCATGTAATTACAGTCTCAAGGTTCAGCTGGCCCCCTCCAAAAGGCAAAACCAATCCGAAATCAGACAGGCACGTTCTCTTTCAAAGCACCGAGCAATCCCACTACTCAGTGAAGACTGGAAAGGAGCCTTGATGTCACTGAGGCTGCTCCGTAACCAACCAGTTTGTTGGCCCTTCCCCGGTCCCCTTCAGTCTATGGTCACTACACAGAGCCACATCAATAGCAAGTCACAGAAAACCCTCTTTTCCTCCCTCTCTGGCGGGTGGCCGATGCAAAGCACGTCCACCCCATCCTCCTACACCTCTTGTCCCCCATTAACGAGACCCCACTGCCCCCACCTGCACCACATAAAAAGCAGGACAGCTGGCTACGTATCCATTCCGCCATCTGGATTCCGCACGACGACCGCTACTGCTTCTCCGAGTCACTTTGAGAGCTTAAGAGAAAGTTGTCACCATTTTAAGGGCTGGGATCCAAATTCAATCCATATTGCTCCCGACATGAACAGACTACTCCAGCTTACTAAGGCCGGCTCCCTGATTCCCCCCACCCCTCAAAACATATATTTTAAAACACAGACCTCTCTATTTTAAAGCATCAGAGGGGTAGCCGTGTTAGTCTGAATCTGTAAAAAGCTCCCAATACTTCTGTTAGTCTTAAAGGTGCCACAGGACCCTCTATTTTAAAGGGAGTTTTAAAAGCTCTAGACATTGACTGATCCTTGGGGGAGGAGGGAGAACTGAAAGGTGAATTAGTTTCAAGCCTCACTAAATACAAAGGACGCTGTTGTTCTGTGAGGCTCAGCACGAGGTTTGGCTTTGCTCCCCCAGTCTGATTTTAGCCTTCTCTCACGTGCTCTGTCTCATCTTTTCAGACCCAGGTGCTGCTTCCTGCCGGTTCACTTGCGGGGCTGGGGGACGTGCAGATTGCCCCACAACATCGCACCAAACTTCTCCAGGCAGGGCTGCGGTTTCTGGTGAGCCATCTGGGCAGTGGCTGGAGGGAAGTCTTTGTGGCCCTAGAAAGACTGTGTAGGGGCTAAATCGGACAGACCTTGGAAAATAAACAAGGAAGAGCAGTGACACGCTCAGTGGCAGCTGGTGGGCAAAGAGCTCCCCTCCCCTCCCCACCTCTTAACACAGGCCTGGTTCAGTTTGTCGAATGGCAAGTGGGGAGGGTCGGATTTTGGGAATTGGGGAGGATGTTATAAAATGAATAGCCAGCAGGTTTAAAACAGACAAAGGAAGTATTTTTTCCACACAACTCTTTGGATGTTGTGAAGGCCAAGACTAGAACAGGGTTCAAAAAAGAACTAGATAACCTCATGGAGGATAGGTCCATCAATGGCTATTAGCCAGGATGGGCAGGGATGGTGTCCTAGCCTCTGTTTGCCAGAAGCTGGGGATGGATCACTTGCTGATTCCCTGTTCTGTTCATTCCCTCTGGGGCACCTGGCATTGGCCACTGTCAGAAGATAGGATACTGGGCTAGATGGACCTTTGGTCTGACCCAATCTGGCCGCTCTTATGTTTATCGGCCTCTAGCAGAAGGATGGTCCAGCGGTTTGGGCACTAGCTTAGGATGTGGGAGGCCCAGGTTTAATTCCCCGCACAGACTTTCTATGGGACCTTGGGCAAGCCACCTAGCCTCTCTGTGCCTCGGTTCCCCCAGCTGTACAATGGGGAATAACAACCCTGCCCTGCCTCCCAGGGGGGTTGTGAGGATAAATACATGAGTGACTGGGAAGCGCTTAGAGATCTACTGGCGACAAACACTCTATAAGAGGAATTTTTATCATTACTACTAGTTTTTATTGTTATTAGCCGCTCTACAGAGGTGTTAGTCTCCTCTTAAAGCTACATTTGATGGATTTAATACAGCAATTTTGAGCCCTTTGTGTACCAGGAACCCCCCTCCCTGCCCAATCTAGCCAGGACCATCATTCCAGTTAGCAATATGGGAAGGACAGCATGGTAGGAATCCTGCTTGCAACTGGCCCTTGCCTCCCCCTGGGAAGTTAGCCCAGGTCAGGAACTCCTGAGCCAATACATGCAGGGGACCAGAAGAGAGGCTCTGAAATACACACAATTCTGTCGGGTTGTTCCTACAAGAGGTCTACAGGTCCGTGGAGGGAAACGGATCCCCACAAAACACACTGAAAAAGCTAAGGGCATAAACAGCAATAGAATGCTACATTTAATGCTAGGCAACAAGATACATTGTCAGACAGCCTTACCCTCGTTATGGCTCCTGATATAATGAGAGTTTGCTTTGGAGAGCTGAAAGAGAATAAGCTATTAGAGAACAGTCATTTACTACAGTGCACTCAACGCTGAGACTATGGGTGACCATAAAACGAAATATGTAAAAGAGGAGCAGTGTAGCCTATAGGACAGAGCACTGGACTGGGACTTAGGAGATGTGGTTTCTAGTTCCAGCTCTGCCATTGGCTTCCCAGGTGACTTTGGGCAAGTCACGTCACACTGTACACCATCTGTAAAATGGGGATAATGATACTGTACAAAGGAGGTAAGAGCTAGGTATTATTAAATACGGGAGCTTTCCCCTTGCTCGTTAAGACAGGAAAAACTTGTTAAACTTACCTGGTTTTGGCAACAGTGTATTAAAATCTCAAGTCACTAGACATGCACAGAATTTTAAGTTACAGATAAAGCATTGCTGGAAGATATTTTTTACTTTAATCATCCAGCAAGATCTTGTCTCCTGCAAACAGTGGAGAGGTCATCAACACCTAAGACATAGAAGGGCAGCTAGCGGTCTCTCCTGAACTGATTTAGGCAGCTGCCATGCCCACAAGTGGTGCAAAATCTTAAAATCTTGCCTTGGCGAGTAGAAGCCTTCAGTTCTCAACAGAGAACGACTTTCGGCAGAATTTGGTGTGGTTGCCACTGCAAATCTGCAGATTGTGGGAACTGAAACTACCACTTCCCTTCTTGCTGCTTTGTTTTTGGTTTAATTGTCTAAAACAAGGTATTGAACAGCTATTTATTTTCTTGCTCGTTGTGTTTTGTTCGTTAACAAAGTCCCAGTTTTGCAGGGCGCAAGAGTGCCAGGTGCTATACGCAGGTTGGGCCTACTGTTTCTGACAACATGAGAGTTAGGGGTAGATCTGAATTTTTACGCAGGGAGGAAAAACCCAAGCCACCTCACGGGCAAAGCAGTCGGACGGGCCTCAGTTAACGAACTGAAGTCTTGGGTCTTTCACTGTTAAAGAAACACGTTGCTGAGTTTTTTCCTCCGAGTTCCCTCCTGTTTCACCATTTGCCTGATCCAGAGCTCACTGAAGTTGATGGGAGTCTCTCTGTTGACTTCAAGGAGCCTTGGATGAAGATCTGTAGGAATCTCTGACATACACAACAGTGCCGGGGTAAAACCCCGGGAGACACCCAGAACCACAAGCTGTACCAATTTTTAAGTTTTACTGAATAAAACATTGTGGCTATCGCTTACCTGTTCCTCAGCTGTTCTACCTGCCTTGATAGCGGGCAGCAGATTGCTCCGTAACTACAGAAATGTTATTTTGCACCTTTCCAGCCCTGCTCTACTGCAGCGGCAAGCACTCCCCCACCCCACACAGCACAGGCAGGAGTTCGTGAGGAAGGGTGACGTTTCCATGAGTGCCTAAGACACCCACGAGCAAGGAGCCTAAGGCCCATTTTCAAAAGCAACTTTGGCACCTGCCTAGCGTACGGACGAAGCCTCAACCGTTTTCAGACGTGACTAGAGATTTCGGGTGCCCCATTGGAAAGCAGGTCAAGGGACCGGTTTTTGAGAAAGACGCCCACCTTCTGAAAGTCAGGCCCCTTTAAGGTGTCTCAGGCCTGGCCCTGAAAAACTACAACTACCCAAGTCACTTTTGAAAATCTTGGCCGAGGTCAAGGGACATTACACTTTTAAGTCACTTGGAATTTGGGTAAAGTTTTCAGACATGCCCAAAATGATGAGCGCCCAACCATATGAGTAGGCCCCACAGCCCCTCCATACATCAGCTGGAGGGATCTCAGACTCTCGGGTCCTCACGGCAGAGTTCCAGAGAGGAGGGGGAGGCGTTAGAGAGACTTGCAAACCGACATTAACCCCAGACAACCTTCAATTTCAATTCACCGAAGCGTCACCCACCCCAGTTACAAGGCAGGGGAAAACACTCCTCTTTCTGCTTCTACCTGGAGCAAGGTAACCTATGTACACGATGACTGGCCTGTACAGCCATCACTCACTCGGATTTAACGAGCACAGCTGGTCTATGCAACTTTGAGATTCCCACACCTCACTCCCCCCCCCCCCGCACTTTAAAATCTTGTTAGTCCTTACTCTCCACCCTATATATGTTTGCAAACTGCCCAGCGCAGGCGGGCCCTGATCCCAACGCAGACAGACCCTGCCTGCTGCCGTTACACACGTTTAAACGTTATCTAAGTCCTGCCAGCAGAGCCTGGCAAGTAAGAGTTGGTGGTTTTGTGGGAAGAGTTTGTGAAGGCTCCCAAGGACCCGCATGCAGCGTTCAGTCGGGCAGAAGCAATCTGTACAGGGGTGTCCAGGCTGCAAGGGAAAAGACAGAAGTTAAAAAACAACCTTTCAGAATGACTAAACACAGCTAACAGCAAGCACGGGCTCTACAGCTTCTGCCGGGAGCCGTGCAGGGCTCCTTTGAAGAGGTTACGACAACTCAGCGACAGCCCACTTTCTTCAGAATAGCTGAACGTTCCCAGAGATGGCTCAGGTGTCAAGAACAGATATGCTCAACGCCCCCAAACCTAACCACAGGCAGCAGGTTATCTGGTCGCACGGAGCAGTGCTGCACAAGGGCCCGATTTCACACGCTCTTTAGAAGGGGCTGCAAGAGGGCTGGCAAATAACAAGATATTTTATAATTTATCGCCATGTCTTGGGTGCCGGCTGCCTCTGGCGTGGCTCCAAGGTAACCCTATGAACATGAGCGCGCCGTGTGGCTGCGATGTCTGAACAAACTGAGACAGACAGACAGCTCCAGCATCAGACTGGAGGTTGTTTTAAAGCATACCACAGATAGAGATAGATAGATAGATCTCCCTATCTCTCTCTAGGCCTGTGAGCCACCGACAATGAGACCCGAAACAGCCTTCAAACCCCAGCTGCTCGGCCTAGCATCCTATTCAGGGCACTGCATGGCTGAACATTGCACCGTCTTGCCAAGGAGCACCCAGAAGACTGAGCAATGAGATGTATTTGCCCCTTTACATTTGGTCATAACCAGAGCCACTTCCACCAGTCCCCGTGTCAGAGCCATTGTTCTTCTGGCCAAAGAGGACTGGACGAGATGCGCCCTTTGAAACTCACCCATACAACGAGGCCTTCATTTGACCCACTTCTGCCCTCTCGCCGAGGACTGGGCCTGAAGATGCTGACTCCAGAGAGCTCCCAGCCGCTCCTAGCCTAGAGCAGGGAAGGAGCTGCGCTTTGCAATCCAGGCTCCTGCATCAACGTGGCGCAGGGAACGCCCCAATGTCCCCTTTGCAGCTCCAGGGACCGGCCTGGGGGATAGAAACGGTGCCGTGAGGCTTTTGTTTCTTTCTTCCAGCAGGGCCATTGTCTGAGCTGCCACACAGTCTTAATCCTGTCGCGCGCCAGCAACGCCATGTATTTCCCTCCAGTCATCCAAGAATTGTTTGGCAGGGATCAATACACATGGGTGTGGGCGTGGATACACAAACAGGATGTGATTAACCAGGACGCCTCAGGTCTGTAACAATTCACCAGGCTTCCTGGCTAACCCCTTGGCTCTCACACCAATGTTTTGGAGGGTAGGGGGCGTATGCCTGCCAAGCAGAAGTGGTGATTCCCTGCTTGCAAAGTTAATTCATTTTATATCACTAATAAAAAGGATTCTTTCCCCGTAAAGCCCCACAGACATGTGTCTGGTATGTGGGTCATGGCCTAAGCCATCCACTGCAATAATTCTGCAGTGACCAGCAGCTGAAATGGAAACATTTCACTCTCTTCCTGTGAGGGGAAGCGATTTGAAGCCAGAATACAGATGAAATGCACAGATTAGGGCAGTGGTTTTCAGCGTGTGCTCTGTCCGCAGACTATGTCTAGAGTCCCGCGAAAGACAGACTGAAAACGGACTGGATGGAATTCAACGATATACACTGCACAGACAATAGATTTCCCAAGCTGTCCGCAAATGAAAAGAGGTTGAAAACCACCGGAGCAGGGTTTCTAGAACATTCCCATGTGACAATTTGCTCTTCACCATATCAGGCATTCAGGTCAGGCACAGATTGGAATCCAACCCATCCATGGTCTCTGTGGGATGAATGCGAGGGAGGGCTTTCAGTCCAGCCCCCCACTGGGATAGGGGCCTACACCAGAAATGGCACTAACACTGGCCCCTTTACTGGCAGGCTCAGCAGAGGCCCAACAATTCTGGAAGCAAGTGCTACTGCCAGGGTGGACAACTTCCCAACCTAGTTATAAAGAACATACACGTTGAACTGGTGTCTCAGGAGTACGACAAAAGGCCGCCTGGTCCCAGTCTGGTTCCAGGAACAGACAGAACACATCAAGCGGGGTCTAGTTTATGCTTTAAAACTCAGACGCTGATGCAGGTGCTCTGCTCTTAGCATGTGGAAAGCAGTCAGTGTGTGGCTATGGACCTTGTTTTGGATCCTGACAGCTGCAGGATGTACGGCAGCATGAACATTTCTACTGCATATCCTTCTCTTTGACCTGCTCCCTTCCCGCTGTGTTCGATAATAAAGAGATGCAAGGGTATTAACTCTTGGAAAGCTCCCCTGGGATCCGGTGAAGGCCTGGGTAAAACAGCCAGCACGTTAGGGGACAGGAACGCTGAGCTCTCTTTAAGGGATGCTGACACCTTGTGGGAAATGTTAGTAAATGGTCCCTATACAGACCGCTCTGCTTGCATTCAGCAGACAAGATTTTCAGAGGGATTTAGACATGTGACCTTCCGTTAACTGGAGTGTTCAGGTCCCGAGGTCACTTGAGAGACTTCAGTCTCCCCTTGTTCCTCTGACCACTACAGAAAACCAGCATCATTGCAGCTTCAGAGCGTATCCACTTCTGGTGGCGTCCCTCAGCTAAAGGCAGAATCTTCCAAGGTGTCCGAGTTAGGTGATAGTGGCGATCATGGAGGGAAGGAATCGGACTTCGCTTAAAGCTCTTGCTGATCAAATGGGTTCTACAAATAAAGGTTTTCCCCCTGGGCAGAGATAAAGAACCAGCTGGATTTTCTAAAGCATCACGTTATGCTTGGGATGTTCGCTCTGCAATTCGGGCTTAAACGACAGTTTTATGCAGCTCATTGAAAACACGTTGCCTTGAATGTAATCTTTGGTGCTCTCAATTTCTGTATATTCTACGTCCCAATCAGCCAAAGCCCTCTAGCCCAATGCTGCCCTCTGCCCAGTATGATCTGAAGTAAAGGCGTATCCTTCCAGCTGCTCCAGATGGGATGGGGTGGAAAACCCACCAAAATACTACATGATGCCATTCGACAGGATCGCCTCCTCTGGGCTCCTGTGGTACGCTCTGGACAGCCGCTCTCAGACAAGGAAATCCCGTAGAAATAGGTGGGGTTCAGAGACAGTCAACAAAAACCAATTAGAAACCCGGAGATCCTTTCCTATGAAGAGAGGGTGGAGAGGCTGGGGTTGTTTATTTCAGAGGGAGACGAATAAGAGGGGAATGCACCAGAGAAACACAAGGGGCCAGTCAGTAAATTTGAAATGTATCAAATTTAAAACGGGCAAAAGAAATAATCTGCATGAAAAAAAATAGTTAGCCCATGGCACTCACTGCCTGAGGCCAAAAGCTTGATCCAGGACTCAAAGGGTTAGAAAGATTTATATGGATGAGAACATCCACAGACATATTAGTTACTATTTTAAAACACGTTTAGAAAACACAGTCCTCAGGCTTCAGGATATAAGACAGTCATTAACTGATAGGGGTCAGGAAGAAACTTCTCCTATGGGTGGACTATTCCATAATTGTCCACGATGAGGTTTCTAGCACCTTTCTGTGAAGTCGCCTGTCAGAGACAGGATACCAGGCTAGAGAGACTGTTGGTATGATCCAGTGTAGCATAGCAATGCCTATCTTCTTAGGCAAAAGACTGTGAATACGGCTGGCAAAAAGTTACCAGATTAGGATAGTTTGCAGACAGTTAATAAAAACTGACCCTCCTCCCAGCTGCTAAAGTTCACACATGCAGTCCCTGTAAAGCAGTGGTGGGCAACCTGCGGCCCATCAGGGTAAGCGGATTGCAGGCCATGAGACATTTTGCAGCTGTTGACGGTCCACAGGCACGGCCCCGCGCAGCTCCCAGTGGCCGCTGTTCGCTGTTCCCTGTTCCCAGGCACTGGGAGCTGCAGGCCACAAGATGTGCTGGCCATCGCTTCCCGCAGCTCCCATTGGCTGGGAACGGTGAACCGCAGCCATTGGGAGCTGCGGGGGGGCTGTGCCTGCGGACATGGACTGTCCACAAAATTTCTCACAGCCCACAATCAGCTTACCCTGACGGGCCGCAGGTTGCCCACCACTGCTGTGAGTCTGCAGCCGCACTTCTTGTCCAAAAGGCAGAAACTAGAAGTTAGTTTTAGATGCTCTACTTCAATGGAGCCTAACACTGGCAAAGCCTTAACGCCAGTTGCAGGCACTATTTTCAATGCTTCCTGTACAGCTCCCTCTCCCTGAAGGATTCCCACGTTTCCCCGATCCATCCTCCCAGTTGGGGATGTACTGTACCATACTCCTCCTCATCTTCACATGGACTCTGCCATTCATGAAATCAGAAGGGCTGGTTCTGCATTGCAGAGTAGGAATTTACTACGCTTTATGGGGAAACGAGAGGTCACAAACTGACACCTCCCCTCTCCCCGGCGGCTGGCTCTGACAACCTCTCTGATTTGAATGGAAAAGGTGCCCTTTAGCTGTGGCTTTTCACAGAGGTTAAAAGGAACAAAAACAACGGCTGTCGTTCATTTCTACTCCACCTATGCTGACAGTTACCTGGAAGGCGCTCTGCCCACACTTCACACCCTGCCACCCGCTAAAAAAATATCGGTGTGTGAAGTCTGTTATCTAGAAACATTCCCCCACCCACCCCAAACCCAAGTGTTTTACTAGTTTGTTCATTGACTTCCCCCTCCACCCCAACTGCAGGCAACCTCGAATAACAATGTACATGCAGCGGGGTGAAGAGTTCAGCTTCCCTTTGCAGCTTCCACGAGGTTACACAGAACAGCTTCTACCCCCAGTGACCTGCCGCCCCCTCGCCTCTTGTTTTCTAGCGTGTGCCCCAGCAATGGGAGATCTGGAGGGGAGGCATGCTGGGAAGGCAGAGCAGGGAAAGGATTAGGGCTTAGCACACCGTGTCCTGCAGCACGTGGCTCCAAAGTGACAGGTTGGCCACCCCTGGGCTCTAATTGTTCCCTTGTACTCCCCGTTTATCGGTCTTACACTCAGAGCGTGAGCGCTTTTGTTCTGTCTTTGTACAGCGCCTGGCACAAGGGCCACAACACACAAAATTAACAAGTTTCCCATGTGACACAAGCTATGGCTTCACATAGGGCTTCGACAGAGACCTCACCCACCAACCCATGAGCCAAGTGAGGGGGAAGAAAGATGGTTTCTACTTTGCCGGTATCTCTACTGTGTGATGCAATCCACCCTAATGATAATGAACCTGTGGGAGGTCTGAGCACTGGGGAGGAGGCGGAAAGATCTAGTCTTGGTGCCCAAGCAGAGCAGACAAGTTCAGAGATGCCCAATATCTTACCGCAATCTTTTTCACCAGAACTGCTGGAGAATGAACACCTGCTCGAGCGTGATGGCAAGACAAGAAGTCAAACAGCAAAGGCAAAGCAGAACTAGTTTTTGGTCCCAAAATAACCAACCAGTCCCTCTGCTCAGAACAGCACAAGAGTCAGAGGGTTTTCCTCCCCAAAGCAAAAGAACTGGGGTTTTGTTGGGCATGCGAACGGGAACGGACAAGACAAAATGTCTTCCACCTGGACAATAAATGCGATCAACTCCCTTGGAGGGGCAGAACTAGAAGCTTTCAGTTCACGCCAGGGCTCAGTCTCTATTTGAGACATTGTTTTTTCAAAAGGAAACAGAAGCTTGGCTGCCAACTGGGGGCGGTGGGGGGGGGCACATCACACTGGGTAAAACCGGGATATTCACAAGCTACACGTAACTGCTAGGCCACGCAGATAGAGCGCCACTGGGACACGTGACAAGCTCAAGAGCTCGTTTAGCGTTTCTGTGGTGCAAACCCAGTAAGAAAAGCCTGTCCTCCTGCACAATATTAGTCATCTTTTTAAAATTGCGCCACTAGCGTTCACCTCTATCGCAGTGTGGGCCCAATCCAAACACAGGGATGTTCGCACTGGGGGGTTGGGGGAGGGGGTTTCTAGTTAAGAGTTAAGTGTTATTCCTCCTCTCCAGGGTTTTCTTCTCCAAGAGGCAAAATCATGCAGGTTTCCCTACTAGCTAAATAAAAATCGGAAAGCTATTCGCCAGTGAGTACTGCAGACACGCTCTCACACCATGTGGGGTCTAAGGCTCATTTCCAAAAGCAAACAGACACAACACCTAACTTCGAGATGGGAGGAGCTGCCTGATAAGGTGTCAATTGTGCAAACCGGTTTTCACACCTTCCCGCTTGCCAGTGACTTGGCGTGGCCGATCACCACCCATGCGGTAAGGGCGTGATTAAAAACAAAGTTAACCCCCACGTCGGGGGAAGCTACACCTGAAATCCAAATAATCCCGGCACATGGGAAACAATGAATTGTGCTTCTCCTTCCCCACCCCCGCCCGACGGGGCTCTAAGCCTATTTGAATCGGGGCAGACACAGTGCAGCCCACAGATGTTTTTACAGACAATCTGGGGGTGCAGCCGGCAGGGACTGAGTGAGGCAGTAAGATCCGCTGATCCTGCTGGAACCTGCAATCTCCAGGGCCCACACCTCCCTACTGGTATCAAAGGAGGCAGCGTTTGCTCTATTTTATACACAGGAACTAGCACCCTTGCCAGCACGGCCCTTGGCTTTGCCCATCTGGGATTAGAACGGCAAACTCTTCACGTGTGCGCCTTCATGGGCAGGGACTCATCGGGTTTACGAAGAGCGATGCCGCTTTGTGAGGAAGAGCGTGTGGATGAAGGGAAACACGACAGCCACAGGGAGGAGGTGCACTGGCACACCATGCAGGCAATGTCACGCTTTGAGCGCCCCGCCTCTGACCATACACTAGACATGGCAGATTGTACTTCAGTTAGCAGGAATGTCTAGAGCCGGGCACAGGGACTGCTACTTCACCGGGATGACCCTAGGGACCCTTTCTCTCTTTGTTGTGGTCTCCGGTCAGCCCCAAGAGAGTCTCTCGCCAGCTCCCAAAGTGTTAAAATCCATGAGAGAACCCTGCATTGAGTGGCTGACCCTCTCAGCAGGGGCAGAAGCTCCAAAGGACCCAAGGAAAAGGCCGCTCTGTCTCTTACCTGCCACACTCCCATTCTTTGGGGTCCTGGTCTCGCTCTTGGTTCCTATGTTCACCACTGCTGGGATGCTTCCCTCCCGCTTTCGCCGGAAAGGGGCCATCGCAAGGTGGTTCAGTTTCAGTCACCGATGGGCACTGGCACATCTGGGTAAAGGGGGAGGAAAGAGATGCTGTCAATTCCTTCCACAGAGCATTTGCAAAGAGAGGAGCATTTGCTTTTCCTCGGTATTGATTGCACCCACCAAGAGTTTGGTGACGCTCCGGGGTCTGGCTGCATTACGTACATTATTTTTCATTCATAAGTTAAACAACATCGGGTAAAATTTTCACCAGTGCCTAGGCTTTTAAGTCCTACTGGTTTTTAAGCCACCTCGGCACAAATGTTGCCCACTGTCTGGTTCTGCAAAAAGGAGACCCGAGACTTGGGGTTTGTCTACATGGGGACTCTCTGGAAAGTGAAGACAAACGAAAGGCGTGAAGTTACAGTTAAAGCATCCTGTGTAGACAGGTTTCAGAGTAGCAGCCGTGTTAGTCTGTATCCGCAAAAAGAACAGGAGTACTTGTGGCACCTTAGAGACTAACAAATTTATTAGAGCATAAGCTTTCGTGGACTGCAGCCCACTTCTTCGGATGCATACCTGTGTAGACACTCATTCAGAAGTAAAGTGGGCTTAATTCACTTTAGCTTAATCTTCCTTCAATGTCCCCATGTAGACAAGCTCTTGAAATCGTGTGGCGAGCGCCCTGAAAGGCTCAGAGGAGCACAGACCTTCCCAAGTGCCAGCTAAACAGAAGCTTTACTTTTTAACCCTGACACCAGGCACAGTTGTACCCGAAGCCACACGCTGCTAAGCATTCTGAGCAAGGCCCTTGCTCGTTCTGGAGGGACCTCCAGCCAATGTCATGTCCCCACGTCAGAAGGTTGCGACAGTTTCTCCACCAGAATGTGAAGAAATAAAAGGTTGGGAGAAAGGCTGGTCTCAGGGTTGAGGCTCTGGGCTGGGACTCAGGAGATCTGGGTTTAATTTGCAGCTCTGTCACAGGCTCCCTGGGCGACCTCGGGCAAGCCACTGCCCTTCCTCACCTGTAAAGTGATGATATTAGTTATTTCTCCCACCTTTTGTCTGTCCGGATTGTGAACTCTTTGGGGAAGAGACGAGTGATGTGTTTCCACAGGGCCTAGCAACGGGAGCCTCTAGACACAAGTGAAATATAAAGTAACAGGAAAAAGAATTTAAACTCCCACAACTCCCCGAGCCCCTCCCACACCCCAAACCTCCCATTCCCAGCCCCAGAGCCCTCACCCCGACTCTCGCCCTGAGCCCCTCCCACACTCCAAACCCCTCATCTGCAGCCACAACCCACAGCCCTCACCCCTGCACCCCCTCCCTCTGCACCTCCTCCCAACCCCAAACTCCCTCCTAGAGCCTGCACCCCAATCCTCTGCCCCAGCCTAGGACCTGCACCCCAGACCTCCTCCCTCACCCAAACTCCCTCCCAGAGCCTTGAGCGGGTGGGGGGGCAGAGTTTGGGTGGGGGCGGGTTCCGGACACCACCAAAATTTCTACAAACCTGTCACCCCTGATCCTGCCCTGCAGACCTGAACTCCCAGCATTCTCAGGACACATGCTGATCCCTACTGGCCACTGCTGATATCCAGCACCTCCCTCCTCTCTTAACCTGTGAGTCCCTCTCTGGATTGGAACTGGACTGGAACCAAAGACCATCTTGGAAGCAACATTACCAGCCCAAGCAGTCAAAAATCATGAGTTGACTCCCCAAAAATCACAGGCTCTACCGCCGCCCCTTCATTCATTCTTCGGCGGCAGGCCCTTCCCTCTGAGAGGGACTGAGGGACCCGCCGCCAAAGAGCCGGCCCTGGGGGAGGGCGCACTTTTATATTCTTGCCTCGGGTGCAAAAATACCTAGTTACGGCTCTGCCAGACAGGTGATTAAAGGACAGCTGTAGCCACATGGACATGGGGCCGTTTGCAGTTCCCCGGTTACCAGAACGCCAGGCTGAACACTGCCAGACAGGCTGAAACTAACACCAGTTCAGCAGGGTCCTTTTGTAGCCTCCCACCCTTTGCACCTCAGGCGATTAGTGGATATCGGATGGAGCAGTCAGCACTCCCAGCAGGGCAGGGGCAGCAAAGGTTGGTCTCTTTCCCAACTGAAAGAAGTTAGAATGAAAGAAAACGCCAATTGGCTTTACAGTCCTGCTTCACATTTGGTGAATTAACGCCTCATAACGAAGACAACTGCACCCCCCCCCAAGTCTGCCACCAAACAGACCCTGAAAGCCACATGCACAAGCCTCTGCCCCAGGGAATGACCTGGGACTGCCAGGGGCTGAGTGGGGACCGGGCAATGGCCCAAGGGAGAGGCAGGAGAGCCCTGGCCAAGGGGTGGCTGGGGCAGTGCTG
>NC_048320.1:13711845-13760900 GCF_013100865.1 Trachemys scripta elegans | reverse complement strand
GGCGCGCCCACCCCAGAAAAGGGGGGGAAGCTCCATCCCCGGGGGGAGGCGTTGGAACAGCCCGGGCTGGGCGGGGCGGGGCGTCTGGCGCAGGAGGCTTTAAAGGGGGGCGGGGTCGAGCTGGAAGCATGATGGGGGGGTTGTGCTGGGGGCTTATGGGCTGGAGCAAGGGGGGGCTGGCCCTGTCCTGCCCTTGGGGCTCAGGGCACAAGCTGGGCTGCAGAGGAAGGCCCAGGCGGGGCAGCGCCTTGGGGTACTGGCAGAGCCGGGAGCAGGGAGGATGGGGTGGGGACTGGCATGGCCCCCGGCCCAGCAAGTCACTGTGTGTGGGGGGGTATCCCTGGGGCTCTGAAACCATGGGCAGCCGGCCCAGCTCTGTGACTTGCAACAGCTTCCTGTAGCGGCCTGGCTGTGGGCCCCGGGGCCAGCTGTTGTCACCTGAGTGATCTCACTATAACTTGCCCCAGTGGCAGGGTCTGATGCCCGGGAACTAACCCTGTTAGTTTAACGGATTGCAGGGCATGGTGCAGTGGGTAGGGAATTACGTGCCCCATGATGCAGCGTGGGGCTATAGGGTACTTGGGTCTACGTTTAGAGCATAATTTCCTTAACACTGACAAAGGCTTCACCCCCATGGAAGGGAAAATGCTGCACCCTTGGAGGGCTGACATGAGAAACCATTGTGTATCTGCTTCCCATCCAGTGAGCTGTGCTGCTAACACATCTGTGCACAAACTGCCCCTTTTGCCTTGCACGTGAGGCTGGATTTTACCATCTCTAGCCAGCCTGAATATTATTTATTAGTGATATATGGAGTGTTGCATTCACACATGAAGATGCTGCATAACATAACAGCAACACTGCCAAAGGACCAAGTAACTTGTTTGCAACAGACAAATGGTATAGCTAGGAGGAATAGGAATAGATGTAAGAAAACATACCATCTGGTCTGAATATCAGTGAAATCTTCCTGCGGTTGTGGTCTGTTAGACTTCCAAATGGGGGTGGCAAAAACACAGCATCTGGGAACTAGAGTATCTCAGCTTAACCTCTGCACTGCAGCCAGATACTAGAGTGTCATATTTGTAATAGTAATCTGCAGATTTGACTACAGGGATCCATCACACATTTGCCAGACAAGATTTAACCTTTATATCTCTTTCATTTCTTGATGAGAAATATAGCACAGAATGTAGCTGACTACGGATAAAAGGGAAGCAAAGGATGGTTTTGAACTGAGGCTTCAATGATGGGAGAAGTAGCAGGAGGAGGAGGAGCAGTTATTACTAGTTATTTGTGTTTAAGTAGCACCTGTAATGTGATAGATGCTGGCCATACCTAGTGTGTGTCCCAAAGATCTTACAGGTAAGAGCCCCACCAACCTGGGAACAAGATTGCTGGTCCCAGATATTGCAAATGGCCCTGAATGAGAATCAGAACATACGTTAAAAGCAAGAGCATTAAACAGGAGCCTGACTTTGTCGATTCGTAGATGTATTCCTAACCATGCGGCTCAAGCAATCCAACCTGGAGGAAGATGTTTGTTAGCTGCTTGCATGTTGAAGCAACGTCAGACATATCACTGGGGTAGAATAAGGAAGGAGTGTCAGTTGCCCTCCATGGCAATACCAGCTGAGAAAGGGCAGCAGGCGGCCGCGCAAAATATGCTGCATGAGTCTGCACAATATTTAGCTATTGTTCCAATGCGTATGGCAAGCGAGTGAGAACACCTTCCCTTTAGTGCTTTACTGGGGTGAGGGGGGCAGCCCCACCCCCAATCCAAAGCCCTTTCATCACAAGCGAAAACTGAAGAGCAGGTATATCTGGTCTGACCGAGTGGGAGGTATTGCTTCTCCCTTGTAAAGAAATGAGGCAGCTTTGTAGCAAAAGAGACGGCTGAGCTGGGCCTTATGAGCCAGGTCATTATCATCTCAAGTTGTAATGAATCCCTGATTCCCACAATGTGGGTACGTGCTTTGTAAGCTACTGTCCACTAGAGGGCAACATTAGACCATCAGATTTATTACATCTTTGAGCGCCTATAACCTTCATCCCAGTAATTAAATGGCAAGACATGTACAATGAGTGGAAAGGGAAAATAAGAGGAATCCAGCCCAGCATTGTAGTGTGTATCTGTGCTGGGGAGGAGAGGCCAGCTAAGAGATGGGGGAACTGGCGCACACCCTGGAGATCAGCTCTAATTAGACCCAGTAGTGTATTTTCCTGCTTACATGCTGAACACTGCCTAAAAGCTCAGTTTGATGCTTTAACATCCTCTTCCTGCCACAGAGTCTATTAAACCCCTTTTTGTTGCTGCTGCTGTTGGGGGTTAGACAATCCCAGAGAAATCCAGAAACAATACGATGCTGGCAAAGGTCAAAGTTTTCTCATTCGAAAACCAGCCTTGGGCCGTGTAAGTTGCGGCATCCTCTAAGTACCAACAATGGCAGCTTAAAGTTGTCATGATCCATGTTTAGTCACTTTCCATTACGGTGAACGATAAACAATCTAAGGGGAGAATGGGGCTTTGCATTTCTATAGTGCCTTTCCTCTGAGGATCTCAAAGCACTTTACAAACATTCATGGTGAAGCCTTTGTGATGTGGTTCACCATCATCACCCCATATTACAGGGAGACAAACTAAGGGACAGAGAAAAAGTGACTTGCCGAAGGCTGCACTGTGGCAGGAGCTAGAACAGAACCCAGGCATCCTGGCTCCAAGGTTTCTCCTACTAGCTGGTGAGCTACCGTAGAAGTGAGACGAAAACCCTAGAGTACTGACTCCCACGCCTCTGTTCTAAACACTAGGCAACACGTTCTGGCATCAATCAGGCGCAATCTGCGATTCAGATGGACTCATCTGTTAGTATGTTGTTTTGATAGTATATATGGTGCTGAAAACAATATGCAAATCTGCAAAATTCTATTCTATCTGGCTTCTGATACCAAGCCCATTACCACAGCATATGCTCGTCTTCCAACGGTGCATTAAATGATGTGACTAGCATTTGTGTTTCTCTCTCTCTCTTTCTCTCTCCCCATGGGGGGGAAACAGAGTCTGTGTGGTATGTGCTAAGTGTTTATATTAGCAAAGTCAAGTAGAATAACGGTGCCTTGCACGTGCAATGGAAGGTGGTGAGGTTTGAGATGGTGCTTAAATCCCAGGGGAGTTCGTCTCTCAGTCTTGGACTGGCCCAGAGCTCTGAATTTGCATGGACTTTAAACATCATATGCTTTATCCGTGAGGTCATTTCTGAGCCTCTTTTCCTAGTACTCCGTTTAACAGGAAAGAAAGTATTTACATGACACTTTTGTCATTCAAAAGGAATAAATAAACAGGCTGTCTACCTGCATGCAACCTACATTTTTTGCTCTGATTGTGCTTTGTAGTTTTTCTCATTAACTACCCGTCCCAGTACAAGGAGCAGACCCTTTCTTTGTATCGGAGTGGTTGGCTTTTGATGATACGCTCACATGGGCAGTGACATACATCTATAAATCCATATATACATTTCTGGTGTGCCCACACCTCGAATACTGCATGCAGTTCTGGTAACACCACCTAAAAAAGAGAGAGTACAGAGAAAGACAACCAAAATGATTAGGGGTATGGGACAGCCTCCGTATGAGGTGAGATTGAAAAGACTGGGACTGTTCGGTTTGGAAAAGAGATGACTAAGGAAGGCTATGATAGCGGTCTATAAAACCATGACTGGAGTGGAGACAGTGAACAGGGAAGTGTAATTTACCCCTTCACATAACAGAAGAATCAGGGGTCATCCAATGACATTAATAAGTAGCAGGCGTAAAACAAACATAAGGAAGTTTCACACAATGCAGTCAGCCTGTGGAACTCCTTGCAGGAGATATGAAGGCCAAAAGTATAACTGGGGTCAAAAAAGAACTAGATAAGTTTCATGGAGGATGGGTCCATCAATGGCTATTTGCCAAGAAGGTCAAGGACGCAGCCCCATACTCTGAGTGTCCCTAAACCTCTGACTGCTAGAAGATGGGAGTCGACGACAGGGGATGGATCACTTGATGATTCCTTGTTCTGTTCATTCGCTCTGGGCGCCTGGCATTGGCCACTGTTAGTAGACGGGATATGGGCTAAATGGACCATTGGTCTGACCCAGTCTGGCCGTTCTTATGGGTTACTCTAGAACTCGGGACAGAAAAGTAAGGGGGACAGAGAGAGAGTTCCCAAGCTAATTCGCTAACGAAGGAAATCAATAAAAGCAGAAGGCAGATCATCTTGTCCTCATAAATGCTGAGTGCCTTCCCTTTCCCATGCCACGTTTGGTCAATGTCATGAGAAAAGCACTGGAAATTCCTTATGGCAGGATGAACATTTAAAAGGCCATCGTGGCAAGTTTGACACGAGTCGAGCCCACCCTCGACTGCCAAGATTCGTTTCTCACTGGTGGTCTCTCGGGAAAAGACCTTTGCTGTGCAAGGGGCCCGTGTTAGGAAAGGCTTTAGCAGGCTCTGGGTGCAGAAGGGGCAGAGGGCTTGGGGGTCCAATGTCTTTCAGACTAGCTGCCCTCATGCCAGACTTTCCCTCTATCCAGGGGGGCGGTGCCATGTCAGTCTGCTGGAATTGCAAATCTTACTGTGTTACGATTTGCTGAACCTGAAGCCCTGAGCCCAGGGGAGCACTGAGGAAGTGCTAGTGAGCTGTTCAGTGCTGTCTTTCCAAGGCAGCTTGCCTTCCTCCTGGGGAAATCCCTTCCAGCTCCATTAGCAGCTTCCATTTCTCTCCTTGAAGTGAATTTAGCACTCATGAAAGGTTCTGGTTTGGCAGCACTAGCAGGCTGAAGTCTCTGTTTATTCACAGGACAGTTAGAATCAGGGTGGATTTGATTTAAATCACTAGTCAGGAAGACTTGATTTAATCATGGATTTCTACATAAATGTGCATTCTTGTTGGTTGTTATAACCTTCATACATATTCTTCACAACTCAGAGATAGATGTCGGTTTCATTTTTAGAAGGTACACGCTATACATTTTTAAAGTGATTTATTTTGAAAACTTTTCAGATTAGTTTTACAGCTATATCAGAAAATGAATGATTGTTTGGTTATTTCATTTACCAAAGGTGACTGAAGCAGATATTTATGAAGTCATTGGGAGGTGAACTATCTCCAAGTCAGCAGATTAATCATTAATATTTGGAGGATTTCCTTGCCATGCTGTATTAGGAGGAGAACATCACCAGACAGATATTTAAATTGTTTTATTTAACTAAAACAACAACGTTATGTATTCTGGATTTTTTTATTCAACAGCAAACATATAATATTTTAAAAAAACAAGCATATGCCCCTCGTGTCTCACATTTATCTCCAGACTTTTTCTCCTTGTCCAGATCTATTCTGCCCCCAACAATCTGCTGTTCATTCAACTTTTTGAAACTTTGCACTTTTAGCGAGAGGGAAGGGATTGACTCTGTGTACACAAATTTGCAGAGGGACAATAGGGTTGAGGTCTGTTATTTCTCACCTCTATATATTATTTATTTATTTGTTTGTTTAAAAACATTTTTGCTGTTAACGAGCATGTTATTTCTGGAGACACAAATCCACAGTTTGAGAACTTGCAAAACTAAGCATCTCTGATGGTATCTTCTAGACTGAGCCCTGAGTCCCACTGGGTAGATAGAAAGATTAACTAAATAATCTACACAGAAGCCCCTAGAACCACTTAAGATTGTGTCCCTAATCCATGAACTATTGGAATCCATTTACAAAACTTTTCTTAAACATGACATGAATACATTGTTTCATACTATAGAATTAGAATTGATAATCCCTATTCCACCATGAGACAGCTTTGCGCTATAATGTAGCTTAAATCCGATTTAAATAACAAAAAACTGATTTTTGATTTAAAAAAAAAAACATTGTTTTTTATCCACCCTGGTTAGAATATGGGCAGCAACAAGGCAAGCAGCCCATATGCACCGGCCCGACCAGTTCTACCTCAACCCTGCTCCTGAAAGACTGCACCTCCATCCGCTCTACTCAACCCTGCTCCTGGACAGACTGCACCTCCGTCCGCTCTACTCAACCCTGGCTCTTTCTGCGGAGGCTGCCGAGGAGGGGAGCTGGGGGCGCTGCAGGGCTGGCCTGAGGGGCGTCGCAATGTGGGAAGCCTGGGACTGGAATAGCAGGGAGCCGGCGAGTCAGCACGGAGCTGCCTCGACAGCTGCACGTGTGGCTCCAGCACTGGAACAGCGGGCTGGGTGGGAGACCAGGCCCCGTCGAGCAGGGGGATTGCAGGCCAGGGTTGAGAGAGACAGCGGCTGACTGTGTCCGGAGGAAGTATGTGTAGGCCGTGTAGACCATGCTGGCATCTGCTCTGGCTGACGTTAGCCGCCTCCCACTCCTAAATACCTCCCAAGTGTTTTCAGCCTAGAGCGGCGGTGCCCAGGTGTCAGCCCGTTGCCATGCGTCTAGGCAGGGCAGCCGAGGCTTTACCGTCCCTGGGCTCTCCCCTGTGAGCAAACACCAAGGAGGGTGAGCAGCGGATGGGCCCATCTGCAGCACCACCTGCCACTCAGCAACTGCAAACAAAGGCGTTGGCCACAACGGAACCAGACTCTTGCTGCAGGCGGACACCAGCTTTGCAGCTGGGATTGCAACACTCTGCACCCGGTGCCCGAGCAGTGCCTAATCAGAGCATGGAAAACAAGCTGATGGAGCGCCCTGACCCAGACAGCAGAGGTGGCTGAGATACACAGTGGTTCCCTGGGGTCTCATCCGAAGCCCACCAAACTCAGTGGAAAGGCTCCCATAGACTTCCCTGGGGCTTAGGTCAGGCCCATGATGAATGAGCATCATTATTTATTATTTGTATGAATGTAGGACCCAGCCATGGGTCAGGACCCTGTTATTCTAGGAGCTGTATAAGTAGATCCCAAATGTGATTTCTTCACACAACGCACAGTCAACCTGTGGAACTCTTTGCCAGAGGATGTTGGGAAGGCCAAGACTATAACAGGGTTCAAAAAAGAACTAGATAACTTCATGGAGGACAGGTCCATCAATGGCTATTAGCCAGGCTGGGCAGGGATGGTGTCCTAGCCTCTGTTTGCCAGAAGCTGGGAATGGGCGACAGGGGATGGATCACTTGATGATTCCCTGTTCTGTTCATTCCCTCGGGGCACCTGTCATTGACCACTGTCGGCAGACAGGACGCTGGGCTAGATGGACCTTTGTCTGACCCAGTCTGGCTGCTCTTATGTTCTTAGGCTCCCAGCACCCCACTGGCCCACCCACAATGATCCTCCTGGCAGGTTTCCGGCTCCCCACGATTCACACTCGCCACAACCCCATAGGCTCACGATATGGCTGAAGCGCCAAATGCCTGTTTTGTTTCAGTTTCCAGTGAAAAGGTGAGCAGCGATCAGATGATTAGCATAGTGAACATCGGTGTAAATGGGGTAGGATCTGAGGCTAAAATAGGGAAAGAACAAGTTAAGAATTACTTAGACAAGTCTTCAAGGGCAGCAGGGCCTGACAAAATACATCCTAGAACACTTAAGCAACGGGCTGAAGAGATCTCTGAGGCATTAGTGATGATTGTTCAGAACGTGGAGGAGGGGAGAGATCCCAGAGGCCTGGAAAAGAGCAAATATACTATCTAGGTATAAAAAGGGGAATAAGGACAACCCAGGGAATTATTAACTCTAGTACCTGGAAGGATAATGGAGCAAATAATCAAACAATCCATTTGTAAACACCTAGAAGATAATAAGGTGATAAGTAACAGTCAACATGGATTTGTCAAGAGCAAATCAGGTCAAACGAACCTCATGTGTCCTCCTTGGACAAGTAACAAACCTTGTGGATAGGGGAAAACGGTAGAAGTGATGTACACCTCTACCCCAATATAACACTAACCGATATAACAAGAATTCGGATATAACGCGGTAAAGCAGTGCTCCGGGGGGGCGGGGTTGCGCACTCCGGCGGATCAAAGCAAGTTTGATATAACGCGGTTTCACCTATAACGTGGTAAGATTTTTTTGTCTGCCGAGGACAGCGTTATATCGAGGTAGAGGTGTATCTCCCCTTTGGCAATGTTTTTGTTACTGTCTCATGTGATATTCTCATAATGATCTGGAGGATGGCGTGGATTGCACCCTCAGCAAGTTCGTGGATGACACTAAGCTGGGGGGAGAGGTAGATATGCTGGAGGAGGTCCAGAGATAGGGTCCAGAGTGACCTAGACAAATTAGAGGATTGGGCCAAAAGAAATCTGATGAGGTTCTACAAGGACAAGTGCAGAGTCCTGCATTTAGGACAAAAGAATCCCATGCACTGCCACAGGCGTGGGACTGACTAGCTAAGCGGCAGTTCTGCAGAAAAGGACCTAGGGGTCACAGTGGACGAGAAGCTGGATATGAGTCAGCAGTGTGCCCTTGTTCCCAAGAAGGCTAACAGCATATTGGGCTGCATTAGTAGAAGCATTGCAGGCAAATCGAGGGAAGTGATTATTCCCCTCTATTTGGCAATGGTGAAGCCACATCTGGAATATTGCATCCAGTTTTGGGCCCCCCACTACAGAAAGGATGTGGATAAATTGGAAGGAGTCCAGCGGAGGGCAATGAAAATGATTAGGGGGCTGGAGCACATGACTTAGGAGGAGAGGCTGAGGGAACTGGGCTTGTTTAGTCTGCAGAAGAAAAGACTGAGGGGAAATTTGATAGCTGCTTTCAACTACCTGAAGGGGATTCCAAAGAGGATGGAGCTAGGCTGTTCTCAGTGGTGGCAGATGACAGAATAATGAGTAATGGTCTCAAGTTGCAGGGGGGAGGTTTAGGTTGGATATTAGGAAACACTATTTCACTGGGAGGGTGGTGAAGCACTGGAATGGGTTGCCTAGGGAGGTGGTGGACTCTCCATCCTTAAAGGTTTTAAAGTCAGGCTTGACAAAGCCCTGGCTGGGATGATTTAGTTGGGGTTGGTTCTGCTTTGAGCAGGGGGTTGACTAGATGACCTCCCGAGGTCTCTTCCAACCCTAATAGTCTATGATTCTATGATAAGCAAACTAGGGAAATATAGATGAACCTACCATAAGGTGGGTGCACAACTGGTTGGAAAACCGTACTCCGAGAGTAGCGATCAATAGTTCACAGTCAAACTGGAAGGTCATATCAAGAGGAGTCCCGCAGGGATCTATCCTCGGTCCGGTTCTATTCAATATCGTTGTAAATGATTTGGATAATGGCATAGAGAGCACACTGCAGATGATACCAAGCTGTGAGGGATTGCAAGCACTTTGGCGGACAGGATTAGAATTCAAAATGATCTGGACAAACTGAAGAAATGATTTGAAATAACTAGGCTGAAATTCAATAAGGACAAATGCCAAGTACTCCACTGAGGAAGGAATAATCAGTTGCACAAATACAAAATGGGAAATGACTGCCAAGGAAGGAGTACTGCAGAACGGGATCAGGGGGGTTATATTGACTCATGTTTAGCCTGTGATTCAACAATGCAATATCATTGTGCGGGGGAAGTGAACATCATTCTGGGATGTATTAGCAGGAATCTTGAAGGAAGACATGAGAAGTAATTCTTCCGCTCGACTCAGCACTGATAAGGCCTCAACTGGAGTCTTGCAGCCATTTCTGGGCACCACGCTTCAGGAAAGATGTGGACAAATTGGAGGAAGTCCAAAGGAGAGAATCAAAAATGATTAAAGGTCCAGAAAACATGACCTATAAGGAAAGAATGGGGGAAAAAATGGTTGGTTTAGTCTGGAGAAGAGAAGACTGAGAGGGGACATAAGTCTTCAAGGATTTAAAAGGTTGTTATAAGTCAGGGGTTCTCAAACTGGGGGTCTTGGTTCAGTGCAGGGGACTGGACTAGATGACCTCTCAAGGTCCCTTCCAGTCCCATAGCTCTATGATTCTCTGATCTCACCTCTTTCTCCTTGATCCTCTAGCTCCTCACCCATCCATCGGCTCCCAGCAGCTTGTGACCCTGCCTCTCCCCTCCCATCTCCAGCTCCCCCTCCTTACCGGCTTCGCCCTCCTTATCACCAGTGCTAAGTGTAATTAACACACCTGGCTGAGACCAGAAATGCCTCCCACCATCCGGCCGTTCTGCTGAGCAAACTTAGGTGCAGCTCCCCTCCGGAGTTACTTCCCTCTCAGTCATCCCGCTCGGTGGTATTCAGACCCGGACAAACAGCGTGGGCTGCGGAGACAGAAGAGGAAAAGTCCACCTGGAGAGGGACTATTCTCGCTTCACCTCGTTGACAAAGAACCTGGCTCCCAGAACAATAGCCTTGCCTTTTCCAGTCCCTTGCCTCCAGGGTCGTAGATCCCAAGGCCAGAAGGGACCATTGTGTGCGTGTCGTCCAACCCCCTATATGGCACAGGCCAGAGAATTTCCCCACAATAACCCCCCATCCTGATTTCAAAACGCCCAGTGCTGGGGCAATTGTTTCACTGGCTAATTACCCTCACTGTTAACACTGGAAGCGTTCTTTCCAGTCTGAATGGCGATGGGGGAGCTGTTCCTGGACTAGGGAATCCGGAGAGTGCTGGCTTAGGTGGATAGTGAGTGGTGCCTTGAGAGGAAGGATAGCCCAGTGGTTAGAGCGGTAGCCGGGTTCTCAGGACAGCCAGGTCCCTGCTCTGCCACAAGCTTGGTGTGGGATTGTGGACAAGCCACTTAGCCCCAGATGTCAAAAGGGAACCAGGTGCCTTTGTCAATGAGATTTTGGCTCCTACATGCCTAAATCTCTTCTGAAAATGACATGGAGGCTCCTCGGTCAGTTCGGCATTGCGACGCTGAGCACCCCAAGGCCTGAATACCTTTACACGTCGGCATCTCAGTCTCTCTCTCAGATCCTTCTCTGTGAAATGGGGACAGCAGCCCTGCCTGCCTCCCCGGCTGGGGGCATAAATACATTAACAAATCGTGAGGTGCTCAGAACCTCCAGGGATGGGGGCTGTGCAAAGACCTGAGATGGACGGACGGAATGGATCAAGGCCCAAAGCATCAGGTGGCCCTAGCCCAATCTACGGCCACTGTCACCTTCTTCATTGTATTGTAGATTTTCCCCACTGCCCCTTTGCTGTTAATGTAGCACTAGGGGCCACCCAGACAGCAGCTACTTGCCCTGTGTAAGTCCTCAGTGCAACATCCCCAGTGTCACCTCCTGGAAGTCTGGGGAAAAGAGTGGGGGAAACATGTCTTCAACGCTGCAGTGTTGCCTTAAAGTTCTTCCTCCTCCAAAACTTGGGATGTCTGGACTGGGAGTCCGGGTAGTGCACTCCCAGCAGAGAGCACCTCCGCTCATAGCTGCAGCTCGGAGCCAGAGAGTCTACAGACATCACTAGTCTGATCTGCTGGACAGCACAGACCCCCAGCCCTCCCAGCACCCGCTCACAACCCCATCACCGACATGAGACTGGAGGGTCACAGCCCCCAGGAGACTGGACGGTTGTGTGCCACAGGCAGAGATCAGGAGGAGCTGGGCGCTCCGTGTCTCCTCTTGGAATGCCGTCAGGGTGTGCAGAGCTGCACCTGCCGCTGGGGCCTCTGGGGGGCTCGGAGAAATAAAGCCAAAATGGACCTTTCCTCCTAGTTCTATGCACCATACCCAGCTAGTAAGTAAACAGCCCGGCCCATATGCACTACGGTCCCTCTGACACCTCCGGGTAAGAGATTCAACTACACTCTAGACTAGATGAGATCATGCAAAATTTCCTCAAGCTATAGCGAGTGGGCAGATCCAACAGGCGTTTTTCTATCCTCCCCAAACACTCCCTCCCCGCCTTCCTCACCTCTAACAAATCCAGGTTTTCCTAAAATGAACATTTTAAAACATGGTTTCTATTTCCAGCCTTCCCGCACTTCTGGTCCAACCGAGCACGTGCTCAGACACCCAGCACAGGTGTGCACACGCCTTGCAGATGCCGTATGTACACACACACAGACAGCCGGCACAGGTGTGCACACGCCTTGCAGATGACGTATGTACACACACACACGCACACACACACACACCCGGCACAGGTGTGCACATGCCTTGCAGACGCCATATATACACACACACAGACACCCGGCACAGGTGTGCACATGCCTTGCAGATGACGTATGTACACACACACACACACACACACATGCACACACACACCCGGCACAGTTGTGTACACGCCTTGCAGATGACATACACACACACGCACACACCCACCTAGCACAGGTGTGCACATGCCTTGCAGATGACGTATGTACACACACACATACACACACACACCCGGCACAGGTGTGCACACGCCTTGCAGATGACGTATGTAAACACACACACACGCACACACCCCTCTGACGCAGGCTCCACCCCCACATGCAGCACGCGCTCAGACTATTTGGCTTTGCTGACATTTTGGGGGACCCCCCACATTCTTTAAGCCATCCCCTTTGTCACCCCAAAGGAACCGCCGGGTTTGATTAAGGTCTCATCCCACGTGAGTCTGGGAGAGTCTTTAATTAACAACAGCTTGTTCTCCTCGGCAGTTTGTATTAACAATTCCTCTGCTCTCCGGCTGCGTGGCTCATTGGGGGATCATGTGAGGAATGTTCCTGTCTGACGATACAATGGCGCGCCCCCAAGCCTCAAGTCAGGCCCCAGATTCTGTTGGTACTTGAGAGCGCGATGATTCAGGCCAGGGCTTAACTAATGACTAGTTCTCCTCGTGAGCGTTGCATCCGCCCTGCACTCAGTCACTCGCACTGGAGAGGAGCCCCCCAGAGCCACCCAGAATGCATTGCTTTCACGCCACGATGCTGCTTTTCATAACCCGGGGCTGATCTGAAGATGAACGAACGCTTTGGAGCCTTGACTTGCTTTGCTCTGATGGGCTCTATTCCTGCACAATCTCTAGAGGGGTTTTCATCCTGAAGTATCCCCGGGGAACACTTCTCTCAGCACGGCAGTGCAGCCGCCTCCGGGATGGGATGTCGGGGCTGTTTGAGTTCTGCTCCAACTCCTATTGAAGTGACTGGTGAAACTCCCAATGATTTCACCGGGGGCAGGGTGTGAGCCTGGGTCTGAGCATCCACACGGCAATGGAAACCTGGGCTTCCCCACCGTGCTGGCGCGTCCGTTCTGCAGTGCACAGACGCATGACGAAATAGGCCAGGCCGGGAAACGGGGAGGAATATTGTATCCCTTTGAAGCGGTAGAGGGAATTTAGGGAAGCCGCCCACATGGGATTTTGGCCTGGGTCCTGGAGTGTACGTCCCTCCCCAGGTGAAAGGTGCCAGGGGATTGTTAATGGGTGGGAGTGGTCAGGACCTCTCCATGGTGCCCCCTAACGCTGCGCAGGGATGGGGTAATCGCCTGAATCGACACCACCGCCCGCACATCCCCCGGGTGTTCCTTGGAGGGCTCCGATCCATGTTCTAGCCAGGCTTGGCTTGTGAGAGCTGGTGAGATCACAGCCCGAGGCTCCCGGTTAGGGACTGGAGACCAAAGAAACAGAGCTCAAGTCACACCCGCATGTCGGCAAGAGAGGTGTGAACGCCGGGCCCCCTCAGCACGTCCGTCCTTGGGAACGACGAATGGGGCCCCGATTCCAAACCTGTCGACGGCTCCTCGACTAGCCCCGCCCAGGGCCTGCACTAAAAGGCCCTTTGACACCAATGGGAGCCAAGTTCTTTAGCCCCACGTTGCTGAGCCAATACGAGGTGTCTGGCACAGGCGGCGGGAATCTCCCCTGATCTGGGAGAGTGCCCAAAGCCACCCCCCCGAGCAGCCCCTGCGATTGCAATGGGGAGGGTGGGGGGCGCCGGTGCTCGCGCTGCTCCGTGGGGATTGGCATCACAGGCCACACATTACACTACGTCTGGCGGGGGAGCCAGACGGCAGGTAACACGAGCCCATGATTCATCCCAGCTCTTACATAAACAGGGAACTTGTTCAGAACTGCAGCTAGGAAGCTCCCAGAGGCACCTTTCTAAGGAAAGCTTTGGACCCTGACGTGTGGATTTCCGAAGAACAGGAAACACCCACTCAGGAATGCCCAGCACCAGACAGCTTCACCGGGGGGGGGGGTTGTTTTACGCAAACCTCCTCATTAAAAATCCCATCTCCAAAATGATTAATTAAAGGAAACATCGGCCCAATGCCCTGGCCAGGGGAAAACGCTGCCGATATGGCCCAGGCTTTATAAGGGAAAACGCACGAACAAAAGTAAATGCTAGGGGAACCGGACCGCCTCTGGTCTTTCTGCTGGCGCCTGTGTGCTCGTCCGCCGACTCCGGGGACACACTGCCCCAGGCGGGCTGGAGAAGCTGTGGCCTGTTTCCTGGGTCTCAGCGCATCCAAGAGCATGAGCTGGTGGGACAAATGCAACCTGCCGAGTGTGACTCAAACCCCGGGGCAGCCTTTAATCTCTACCAGGGAGGCGGCGAGCCAGTGGGCGGTGCAGGACGGTATCAGCCGCGCTGTAGGCTCTGCGGGGAGGGTGGGGGGGTCACTTTTGTATTAAAGATGGGGGTGGCTGCAATCCACTCCATGGCCTGAGTGGGCTTGGGATTGGGAGCCCTGTCCGTGCTCAACACCCCCAACGTCTCCTGGCGTGGAGGGCGCCCAGCACCCCCAAGGATCTGTCCTTGCTCACCTGCAGATTCCCAATAGGGCCCAATCTGGGCGCGCCAGCCACTGATGGAGGCAGAAAGCGGGAAACAAGCAAGCACTGGGCCGGTCAGCACGGAGAGCAACCCCCAGCCGCCCAGGCCAGGGGCAGCGGGCAGTGGGCAGGGCTCACCACACTGTGTGAAGACAGGCCTGCGACACGGCCACACTCACGTTCCCACCGGCACAGACCCACGTGGCAGCCGTGGCTAGCCCAGGCCTCGCTGCGTATGTTGGGGAGCGAGCGGGGGGGGGGGGGCTGTTGAGTCTCTCCCTAGCAAGGCTCATTGTTGAGTGACCCGGTCCCGGGGAGCGGATGCGAGCGGCCTGCGGCTTGCCGCAGGGTTCCTTGTCTCACGGGGAGCACAAAAGGCTCCTATTCAACAGAGGGCGGCTGATTAATGCAGCTCTGGGGGAGCGTCCCGGCTCTGAGTAAACATGTTCTGCCGGCGGGTTCCGAGAAGAGGTGACTCACCTGGCAGCACGTGGGGCGGTTCTGCAGCCCCTGCCGGAGCTTGTGACTTGGCAGGGGTGGGGTGGGGGGGAACCCTCTTCTCAGGAACCGGGGACTTGCTGCTCTTCGCTCCCCCACGTTTCTAGCATGAGGCTATGGACCAAATTCGTCCCTGGTGCAACCCCACTGGCTGCACTGGCCTGTGGCTCCAAATCTCAGATTCCGTTGCCTCAGGGACTGTTCTTCTGTACTCCCGTGGCCTGTGAACCAGCCGAACAGCTGCACGTATCACGCCAACGTCCGCTCCGGAGACCTGCCTTCAGAGCGGATCTCAACCACAACGAGTTTGTTGGTCTCAGCGCACGAGTTGCGGGGGCTGGGGAGGTGGTTCTGCCTAGAAGCCCGCAGAACTGCTGTGTTTGCAGGTTCTGAGTGAGGTTCAATGTTGAAGGGGTGGTAGGGTGTCCAGATGGCCCGATTTTATAGGGACCCAGTCCTGATATTTGGGGCTTTTTCTTATACAGGTGCCTATTACCCCCCACCTCCTGTCCCGATTTTCCACACTTGCTCTCTGGTCACTCTAAGGGGGGAGTAGGGGGGCTGCAGATCAGGGCCAAGGTGCATCAACGGGCTGCATATGGGGATCCCAAGACTGGCAGAGCTGGGAGCCTCATGCCAGGACTGCAGGGGATTCCAGAGCTGGGTGGGGATCCCGGGGCTGGAGGAACACCGGAGTAAGGGAGTTGCAAACCAGGGCAGACGTGCGGGGAGACGGCATGGGCAGCCCTGAGAGTGTGCCAGTGATGGGTAACTTTCACGACCGACAAATTCACACAACATAGTTGCAATGACCAAAAACTCGGCCCACATTATACCGCGTCCGCATGGCAGTGTGCCTTTCAGAGCACTGCACCAGGTGTCCCAGGCGACTCGCAAAACTCCAGACCGGATGATAATCAGCCATTGTGCTCACGCAGTGCGCTCCCATTTCCAGAGACCCGGGCGGACATTAGCAACTCTGTGCAGCAAAACACAGCTCCGAACCGGAGTAAGTCCCCAGCGCTGTATCGGCGTCAGGAGTGAGTCCAACACAATGCATTCACTGACGCGCAGGCAGTGAGTTCCGAGGGAAAGGTGCAGGGGCCCAAAGTCTTTCAAATCCTCAGTTCTGAACTGTCGAAGAGCAGACTGCAGAGAGCACCCAGGAGGGGGACACGTGGTAGAAGCAGAGCAGGGGATTGGGGCCGGGTTGCCAGGACGTTCGGAGTGGCTGCAGCCTGATGCACAGGAATAGCTGTGCAATTCTAGGTGCTTTCTCTACAGTATTAGCCCCGTCCTGCCCCCACCGACAAGGACGTTTTACTGCAGAGCTGGCTCTGGCCCTTTGCCCGTCCCGTTGTAAGGGCTCCTTTGGGACGCCTCCCCGGGTTGTCTGAAATGAAAGGGGGTTGCAGAATTGTTCGCCCTGCTTTGCTGGGCACAGAACCAAGTGCCTGGGTTCCCTTTTGGATCAGGAACAGCTGACCTGGATGCATAGACGCCGGCTTCTTTCCCTGTGGGGGGTGCTCAACCCCTGCTCAGCCCCAGGCCCCACCCTACTCCACCCCTTTCCCCAAGGCCCCACCTCTTCCCTGCCTCTTTCCACCCCCTCCCCCGAGTACGCCCCGTCCCCGCTCCTCCCCCACCCTCCCAGCGCCTCCTGCATGCCGCTGAACAGCTGTTCCACGGCGTACAGGAGGCGCTGGGAGGGAAGGGGAGGAGATTATCGACGGGGGTCGGTGGCAGGCGGGAGTTGGGGGGAGGGAGGGGAGCTTGGCTGCTGGTGGGTGCTAAGCACCCACGAATTTTTATCCATGGGTGCGCCAGGTCGGCGCCTATGCCTGGATGCCTTGGTTGAACACATGAACTGGAGAGAGGGTTTTAAACCCTGCGACAGGAACAAGACTAGCGTCCCAAAGAAGAGGTTTGGGTGTGTCATCGCAAGGCAGCTCACTGAGGAATCTGCAGACGAAGAAAGGTCCCGCTAGCAGGAGCGGACGGCACAAGCGGGACTGAGCCAGAACATGCACGGCGCAGTGCTCTGGGTGATCGGGGGGCCAGGCAGCAGCCGTCGTGGGGCTGGCACCCAGGACTGGCGTTATCCCAGGATTGGAGGCCAGGAGGCAGTGCTGCTCCTCGGCGTCGCCAGCCGGATCTCGACATTCTCTGCACTCTGACGCCACCGCCTGCCGGACTCGGGGCGGTCAGGGGAGCTACGAGTCTTTGGGGTCCCACTGAGCTTTTTGCAGCTCATCAGAATTGCAAGTCAACGGGACTAGTCCTGCTTCGGTGTTTGGCTGGAGACTTGGGCGTGAGCGAAAGGCCATCGCTGTTAGTGGGAGTCTTTCCCAACCTTCTTAGCCCATTGCAGTAGCTGCTAAAGGCTCCAACCAAGATCCGGGCACCATCGTGCTGGGCGCTGCATGCACACAAGGTCCCAGCCCCAAAGAACTTGTAATCTAAATAGACCAGAGAGACAAAGAGCACGAGGGGAAGTGAATTCGGGGCAGATCCGGACTAGAACCCAGGTTTCCCATCCTGATGCCCTGCTCATTAGACCACACTGCCTTTTGCAGCATGCGGTGGCGCAGGGCCCCGTTAGCGTACAGCGGCAGGAGTTCACCCCGACTTGCATGGCCTTCTCCTCCTGGGACAGTCCTGTCCTCCTTCCCAGCAGACCGACTTTCCGGGGAGCTTGTTTGGGTGGATTTGGGAGGGGAGTTTTTCTTTATAATGTATTGAGATCCAAAATAACATTCATGTGTTTGCTGCTCCGCTGAGCTGCCTTATCGAACTTCCTGTGAATCACTTTGATCTTTTGGGCCCACTGCCACTTAACTAGTTCTTATTTTACCGAGGCTTTACAAGGATTTCTGCAGCCTGGGAGGGGGGGTGATTAATCTATGTCACAGGGCTTAGGCATTTTTCACCACCCCAGGGATTTCAGCTCCATAAAGAATGTTTGAGTTCACAGGCAGGGGCAGCAGCAAAGAACTGGCCCAGCAGTTCTACCTTCTTTTATGTTTCCCAGTCCGTTGTTTATCAAATGAACCCCGGCCAGGGCTGTGTTAGACAAGTCCAGGTCGGAGCGCAGGCATGGGCAGCAGTGCATGTGCGTGAGACAGAGAAAGGAGGAAAAAGAGGGAGCCAGTCTGTGCTCTGAAGAGTCTGTAGCGCTGAGTGGAGGAGAGTTTTCCTAGGGTGAGGAAGGATGGAACAGATCCTGCCCCCTGCCCTAGCCCTTAGACGCTGCACCAGCATTTCTGCTTCTGGAACTGCCCAAATCCCAAGGGCTTGCAGCCCTCTTTGCCATCCTGCTGGGCTGTGCCGCCTCCTCGGGGCACAGGCTGCCCAAAAGCCACATCCTCGCTCCACGCCGAGAGAGCCAACAGAGAGAGAGTTTTAACCCCCTTGTCCCGTTCTCATTGTTAATCTGCACGACTGTTCCCTCTGAGCGTTAAGAAACCTCCTTCACCACCTGTGCTTGTCCCGGGTTAAAAGGCCCCTTTGTGTTTGGTCAGGTTCAGATTGTTCCGTGTATTGATGCAGTTCAGGCCCCAGAACCAGGAATCAGAGATGTATAAAATCACCCTCGTCCCGGGCAAGGCTGCCTGGCATTTCTTTTATTGGTAGAATTTCCCATACTTTATTCCTCCGGGCCACGAACACTGGGGGGAATCTGCCCTTTTCCAAAACCCAAGCGACTGCACTTCGGCTCCTTCACTGACTGGGCTTGTAACCTAATAGAACCACGGTGGGTTCCGGGGGGCATCTGCCTTTCCTGGGCTTGAAAATGTTTTTCAGAGGGATGTTCTAATAGTTCCCTTTTTGCTCAGGTCAGAATCCACGGGGGAGTTTAAAAGGACTGCAACAAACAACCGTCTTTCTATGGAAGCTGGGCCCTCGGGGCATCTCCGAATGCCGTACAGGATGGGACTGGGAAAACCCCGAGTCGGGAATGTCTGGTCTGCAGCAGAGCAACATAAAAAAAAGCAACACGGGATTTCAGTTTGGCCTTAAAAGTGCCAAGAGCAGTAGCAATCCGGGACCTGCCTCCCTCTAGGACACAGAACCCTTCTAAGGCCGTTCGAGTCCAATGTTAAAGACACAGCAAAAGTCTTTCCAGTTTTTTGTGAGTTGTATTTTGCTTTTCGTTTGTCAAGTGAGTTTACTGTTGGCAAAGGGGCCTGAGGTGAGAGAGGCTGCAGTTCTCCTCTGCCCGGAGCAGATACAGTCATGGGGGAGTGCCAAGGAAGCCCCGTTGCCCTCTGCTGCACCTGGCTGGAAGGATGCCTGTTAGTGGCAAAAGGGGAGTTCAGGTTCCATTTAGACATTGATGTGACGAAGTGGGGGGTTTTCTTGTTTTCTGTGGAGTTTCAATGGTTTGCATGCAGAGGGGGTGGGACTCAGTTTCCCTGGGTGTTACTGGTTTAACGAGGGGAGGGGAGAGGGAGTTTGTTTTGCAGAGGGCCGGAGAGAGGACGTGGGGACCCAGCCGATGGCCGGGAGGATGGATACCCCAGCGACCGGGGACCTGGCGACCTGGTGACCCAGAGGCCCAGCTGAGGAGACGCAGCCGGTTCTGGCCAGTGGGAGGACAATGGGCTGCAGAGTGAGGACCCAGTGACCTAACCAGCCGGTTCCAGCCAGAGGACAGAAGCAGGAGAGGAGGCCCCAGTTTACGACCCTGTTTACCTGGAGAGAAGACAATGGACAGAGGTGGGGCCTGGGGCCGGTGATATCAGATGCCCAGCTGCGAGCAGGGGGGCTCGGGGCTGGAGAGGGGAAGCAGGCAGAGCCCACCTGGATGCAGAGAGACTGGGATGTGCTGTGCTGAGGGAGGCCAGGCCTGGGGGTCAGAGAGTTTCCTGTGCTGTGTTCAACTCTCAATAAACCCTCCTGTTTCATGCTGGCTGAGAGTCACTCCGGTCTAGAGAACAGGGTTGCATCAACCCCTTCGGGGGGTGGAGGCCCCGGGGGTCCAGAGCGAGTGGACTCCCTGAGGGGGCCCACGGCAAAGACAGACGTGCTAAGGCTCAGAGAGGTGCGGCTCCAGGAGGTGGAGGGGCCTGACCCTGAGAGAGAGTGGACCCCCGAGAAGGGCTGTCTCACTAAAAGGGGCACCCCCCACGGACCGCACGGGGCCAAGAGTGGGCACGATCTGTGAGTCCGTGACAACTGGCCTCTTTGCGGAGGCTGCCTCTGCTGGGGCGTTTTGTCATGCGGATTCCTTCCAGCCCACAAGGAACTGGACTGAGAACCCCCAGCCGGCCAGGGCTTTGAGGTCACAAATGGGCTGAATCCAATATGGGAATCTAGAGGCTAAAGGCTCCATATCCTATCATCAAACCATCCAATTCCTCCTTCCTCTCTCACCACTAGTCCCAGTCGGTGCTTGTCATCACTGCACTATCTTTAGCTCTCAGATATGGTGCATCCCTGTCAGCTGCAAAGCCAAATATCTCCCAAGGAAGGCCAGCCTTGAGACTCTGGGAAATCTGGGCTCAGCTCCCAGCTCTGCCACAGACTACCACTTTGACCTTGGGCAAGTCACTTCATCTCTCTCTGCCTCCGCTTTCCAGCTGTAAAAGGGGGTGGTAACACTTCCTTGTCTTGATAGATTGTGAACTCCTTGGGGCAGGGAGCATCTCTCACTTTGTGAACGTTCAGCGCTCAGAACAATGGGGCCCTAATCTCGGTCAGAACCCCATGACACTACCGTAAAGATATATTAAGAGCAATAATAAATATCCCCGTTCTGGTTATAAATCCTGGCTTTTGAGCACCACAACAATGATTTCAGTGGATTTTGTCATTAAAGGAAAATAAAATTTGGCCAGCGATTACTTTTTAATACAATCTCACAGTTTTTCTGGGGAAAATGTCTGTGCAGAAGGTTACAACCCAGAGAAAATTCCGAGAAAATACTGATTACCCAGGAATGTTGAGAGGAAAAAACGACAAGGGGTGGTAAACTTAACACGAGGTAGATTGTTAAAAGAGATCAAGGAGCTATAAGGAAGGAAGTTTATATTGTGGTCAAATGGATTTTCTGGTAGTCGGAGATTTCAAAGAGTTAGCTAACAATGCCAGGTGTCAGGTAAATCAAAGCATGTAGCGGTATACAGAGTGGTATCTCTTCCTGAATGGATTTATTCTTTTAAAGAGCAGTCCTTGCTCCCACTGAAACTGGGGGCAAAACTCCATTGGTTTCAATGGCCCCAAATCTATAACTATCTAAAAAATATTTAAGGTAGATTCATAGAATATCAGGATTGGAAGGGACCTCAGGAGGTCATCTAGTCCAACCCCCTGCTCAAAGCAGGACCAATCCCCAGACAGATTTTTACCCCAGTTCCCTAAATGGCCCCCTCAAGGATTGAACTCACAACCCTGGTAGGGTGCATAGATACTACATCTCTCATCCGTTTCACTGCATAATACCAAGCCATGGTGGTACGCTTTGAGAGAGTTTTGCAGGAATAAGGACTGCAGAATCTGACTTAGCGCTTTTAAGAGAATGTAAGATGGGCAATGATTTATGGTGCATCTGTGAAAAATATGAAGGTTCAACCTGTAAATCTCTCTGGTAAAATCTGTCTTATAAAGATTACTATGGGTAGAGTCACCCAAGGGACGCAGGCAGGAGGTCTTTGAGGTTACGTCATGTGGGAGGCACACAGATGCTATGGGGATATGTGCCACTATAAGAGGATGGATGGATGGATAGGGTGATAAACACTAACACAGTAATTGTAATAAACTCGATATCTCCTCATTCCGACACGCATCACAAATGCCTTACTGAAGTCCCCACCGTAAGTCGTTACATTCTACAGCAGAGTGATGGTTCACTTACTTGCTTATACAGAGAGTTTTCAAAGGCACCAATTATTATTACCCATTTAAACTGTGGTGGTGCCTGACTATCCAGACCAGACTGGGCCCCATTGTGTGAGGCACTGTCCGAAAGGGAGTTGGCAGGTGCCCAGTTGTCCCTTGCACGTCTCCCCCATGAAGTACAAGCTGTATAATTGTCTAATAGTCCTAGAACGGTATGTAGCACCAAAGGGAGAAAGGAATTAAGAGGCTCATGCTAGGGAGCACGGACAGGGGTGTCCCTTTCCTGACTTTCTTTTCGAATCTCTACAGGAAAGGGACACCCCTGTCCGTGGGATTTCCTCCAATGCTCCCCACTCCCATTCTCTATCCATTGTATTGTAGTTTAAATCAATCACCAAAATAATTGAAACTAGCTGGATTATATTGCATTATTTTGACCAAAAATATGCAGAATTTTGCAGAATTTTAAAATATTGTGCACAGAATTTTTAATGTTTTGGTGCAGAATTTTTAATGTTTTGGTGCAGAATTCCCCCAGGAGTAGTGGTTGCTGGCTTGATTGCAATATTATTCCCCGGGGTTTGCATCACTGACCTCTTACGCTTGATTATAATAATGAAGAGTCATTAATAGTTTGCCCATTTCTAGATTTTTCCTTCTGAGAATTTCAAAGTGCGCTAGCACCCCCCCAGAGAAGGCTTATTATTAATTATGATTATGAGTGGCTAATATTGGTGACCCCTATGTCCATGGGTCAGGTGGGTGGTGAGCCTGCTGCCCTCTCCCTGGCACTATCCTTTGCAGCTCAGAGGAGCTTGCACTGTGCACACACAGCTCTGGGTGTTCAGTCCTCCAGCACGTCCTCTGCAGCTACCTACCGGCTGTTTTGGGGGAAGCCTGGACTATGCCTCCCTTGGACTATGGCATCTGGACCATCCCTCTTACAGCACACCTGGGCTTGGCCTAGAACATGCCTTGCAGTGTGGGGAATGGGGGAGGGCAGGCGTGGCCAGCTCGTGGGCGGGATGTTATAATGCAGGCACCAGCAGGGCTTGAGACCTTACACACTCCCTCTTGCCCTGATTCATAAGGAGCAGAGCTCCCAAAGGAGGTGTCTGTCACAGCCGGAGCCGGGACCAGGGAAGGCGCAAGGAACTGCAGCTCAGGTACCTGCTTTAGTTATGCACAAAGCCGTTTCGAGAGCAATCCTGGCATGCTCCTTATTTTTAAAGTGTCTTTCCTAATTAATTGTCTGGTTCATTTTGTTTCAAATGGCATCAGTTCATCTTGCGCTTTTCTATTGTTCTCCTTCATCTGCTGCTTTGTGTTTAGCTGTGATTTATTTCCTGCCTTTTTTTCCCCCTGAGAGCAAATATCCAGCAGAGTGGTGGTTCTTGTCTGAACAATGCAGCAGACTGGCAAAGGCACCAATTGTATTTGCTCTGGTTGTTTGATTATATTCTCACCTATGATTTTCCTTCCCGCGTTGGGGTTCGAGCATATTTAACCGTTGTGTGATGCATGCACCAGTGCCAAGGGATGGAGAACCCCCGGGCCCACGGACACCTGCTTAGCCTACAGAAACGGAGCACGGCCTGAGTCGTGTCCCCCGCCCCCCGCCCCGCTGCAGCCTCCTACCGTGACAAAGCATTGAGAGTTGAGCCACTAGCAATATCCCCCTGCAGTGAGAGTCTGCCTGGCGGGAGGTGCTGCGGACTGGGGGGGTCAGGAGGTCCATTAGCCAAGCGCAGGTAAGACGCATTCAGCAGGGCCGGGAGGGGTTCAGCGTGGCCGGCCAGTCTGGAGATAAGCTGTGGAAAGAAGCTCCGGCCCCTCGTCCTATTTTCTTAATAACGGGGCGTTAGGTTTGATTATTGTAGGGTAGCAACTAGAGGCACCTGAGATCACTGGGCCAAGCACTGTCCAGGCACGCGCAGGAGACAGGCTGTTTACAATCTGCACAGACAAGACGGACAAAGGGATGGAGGGGGAACAAGGCACAGAGAGAGGGGAAGGGGACGGAGCCTCAGCCCAGTGCGCTAACCACTATGGATGCTGCCCTTGCTTAGAAATGGGCCCTAGAGTGGTGCTCTCTCGAAAGGGCCATGGCCGGCGCTTGAGAGGCGGAGGGAAGAGCGCCTGGCAGTTCGCGGGGCGCTTTGTGCAGGGTTACAGTTTCCAGGCGAGGGATTGCCTAGGATATGAATCCAAAGAAAAACAAGCACTTCAAATCCCCCAAGGCAGAAGGATGGGAGGCCGAGTCAAAGGAGGGGCTGAACCTCCTCGTCTCAGTGACTTCAGGGGGGGATCCTGCCCCAGCTTTTTCAGAGGTCAGACAGCCCTCTTTCTGCCCCTACGCCCGTGTCCTCGCCCTTCCCTCCCTGCAAAAAAAGCTTCTCTGGGCTGCCGCTCCTTTGGCATGGGCACCATCTAAAACAGCAACATGCTCACGGAGACAACACTCAGTTAAGATACTTTTCACCTGGGGCGCTTTACCAAGGAAGGCCAGTACAATTACCCCCATTTTACAGGGGGGGGGGAAACTGAGGCACAGACAGGGGACATGACTTGTCCACAGTCACCCTGTGGATCAGTGGCAGAGATAGAAAATCCATACCATAGCTAAGGAACCTGCTGTTACCTCTAGAGAGGAAAAGCCTCCAGCTAGGTATCTTGTCTCAGATGTTCCCTGATTAACTAATACTTGGTAGATGAATTCATTTCATTTTATTTGGACTGAGATCCCCTTCATAGGAGTCAGATTTGTTTTACTGTCCTGAGTTTTCAGCTGTTGTTCTCCCAAGTTGTCAAAGTAGCAAAGCGCCTGCAAACTCCCCCCGCCCCCCCACCGCTAGGCTTGTCCTAGGAGCCTGGAGGCAGCCAAGTCTGACCAGTGCAGCTGTGCTGAGGTTCCATCTGGTTCGTGAAGTTATGACATTTTACCAAACGAAACATAAACTTGGGGGTTGGGTTTTTTGTTGTCTCTGGGAGGGGGAGTTGTTTTTTTAAATTTAGGGGTCATGTTTACAAGCTTTTCTCTGCAACCAGGAGGGCTAAACACCTTTTCCAAATGAAAGCTGGGATTCTGCTGTAATCCCATGATTCCAGGAGCTGGGGCTTTAAGAAAAAGACCAGAGAGCATAAAACTCCTGATCAAAATGTAAACGTTGGCAACCCGGCGTCGAGTTTCTAAGAGGCTTCTTGGTGCTGCTGACTATTTAGAGTTGTCCCTGTTTTCAGAAGCGTCTCTGTCATCTGAAAACTCAACCTCCCGCTCCGCACACAACAGTCAGACTCAGCTTCCGGCTCCTCCGCCAGCACAGGCTGCCCCGTGCTCTGGCGTGCTAATTCCCTGCTAGCCACGGGCATATTCATATTTGCTATATGATACAGCTGCTTGTTCAGCAATCAAAACACAGCCGGCATCACCATGGCAACTGTTTTCCTCGACTTTACTGACGCGCCCTGTTAATCCGGGCAAGTCCCAAGAACAGGCCTCCGATGACTAAGGAGGGCGTAGTTTGCTCTCTAGCCCTAAATGCCTGTGTCTCCTTCCTCTCGCTGATGTCAGAAGGTGCTCCAGGGCTCACATTTCAGAAGTGTCAGAGCTGGGTCCCCGGTCAGGCAGGAGAGGCTTGTGGTTGTAGACGCAGAGGGCCCAGGTTTGATTGTGTGATGTTCAGGACATACAGACAGAGAAATTAGATAAAAACGTAAAATACTCTTGCTGGAAGGTGGCAATGTAACACATCCTGGTTAGGGTTAACCAACCCACAAACACACAAAACAGAGTGAGAGAAAACAGGCTTCTCCCTAAGGCAGCGAGGCACAACTCATGCTACCTTGGTCTAGGATGGATCTTTGCAGACTAACCGCTGAAAGCCCCAGATCACCTGCCTCCCTATAGAGACCCAGCGGCTACAAGCTCTCCAGGAAAACCCCAGAGAATTTAAAGTGATGGCTTTCAATTTCAGTGCCGATTCCTGCTTCCACCCAGGGCTTTTAAACACAAACCAAACGCACTCAGGGACTAGCCAGAACTTCGAATTAGCCATGTTCCTAGTGCATCACTTCAGCCTCCTGTACAGCCACCACCTTGGTCACACTTTATCAACAAAACAATGGGACAACGCACGTTCATCCCCATGCACAGATCCGAACTGGCAATCGGACCATCGCAAGAGCTCACTGTGTTGGTTAGGGTTAGCTGTCTATCACGGTCACCTTTGAGAGGGCCCCAGCTTCCTCGGAAGCCATCCAAAGTGCAAGATTGAGGCAATGATAGGCTGTGTAATTCTCAGCCAAGGAAAAGGCACGGTGCAAATGGAGCGGAGAGAATTCAGCTCTCTGGAGGGGCTGGGGAGGGGGTCGTTAGCCACAGAAAAGCTGTTGCAGTGAGGATGAATTTGCAGCTTGCCCGAATGCACCGTAGGACTCGGGTTACATATTGGTGGAATCAAGCGCAAAGGAAAATTTGCAGAGTGGCTTTTTTTTTTTTTTTTTTTCCAAATTGAATTCCAAGTGTGACCCCTGCTTTCCTACTTTAGATATTACTCTGCAAACGTCCTAGTGTCTAACTGCTCGTTCTTTGCATTCTTTAGATTCCCGTCGGGTGCCTTCCGCTTGAGACGGCCGATTAAAGAAAAGGTTTGTCGTGGCCCTTGGTGGATAAAGGCACGTGGAGAAGTCACCTCGAAGGCAAGGAGGAGACAACGCTCCCAGACTGACTATTAAGGCAGGAAGCCAAAGCAATGTCTCAGGTCATACCCAGCCACGTGCTACGGGTTGGCCAGACAATACGTGTTGCATCCCAGGAAGAAAGCAGAAGCTTACATCCAGCCGGGAGCCCCTGCTGCTCCAGTTTGACTACAACATGTTCTTACTATTCAGCCGAGGGTTGGCTCAGCCAGCCTATAATGGCACAAACCAATGCCCGTCTGCATGGACCTAACTCGGATGCCGTGTTCACGCGTGTGGCCTCTCCCACCCGCGGGAAAGAGCATCAGGTTACCGCTTTGGAAAGAGCCAGTCCCACACATCAGCCAGAGGGCAAAGAGGAGACCGAGGGGACTCCCGAGGCTAGTCCAGTGTCTCCGACCCTGGACGTGTCGATAGAAAACCTGAACCAACTGATCCTAGAAATCGACCCGACCTTTCAGCCCCTCCTGCTCAAACCAGACAGCAGCAAGAAGCACACGGCCCAACCCACGTCTCCTGGCAACGCGGCTGTGACCGAGAAACCAGACCCCGATTCGTTAGGTGAGGTAAAGGTCGTCAATGTGCAGTGCGCTCAGCCCTAGCAAAGTACCATGAAAGTCCCAGAGCGTTTCCGTGCATTGCACGTGCCACGTGCAATCCCCGAGAATTCACCCCGTGCAGCGGGCAGGCACAAGTCCTCAAAAAGGGCACTGGTGAAACGTAATTTTACCCATAGTACACCCAGGGTTTTGATGTGATTTTTCTTGCCTATCACATCAGGGGCAGGCAAGTTGATTTTGTGGCTGGGCTGGCAAGTTTTCCCTCTGACGTCTGTGGCCCCCCCATCACCATAGTGTCCGAGGCCACTTTCAATCTGTAATGTATTTAACCTCATAGACCCTCTGTGCTGCAGGGCAGAGCTGTTCTCCCCATTTCACAGCTGGGAAACTGAGGCATAGATAGGCTCGGTGACTTACGGGGGTTAGTGGGGGAGCTAATGGCTTACGGTCACCTGGCCGGAGTTAAAGCCAGGGAGGTGTGTGGCTTAATGAGGGATTAACGGGGAAGGCGGTGCTCAGAAGTAAGGTGCAGGGTGTGAGTGAATTAGCAGAGAGGTCAGAGCACCCCGAGCCTGCAGCCCGCGGCCTCAGGAGAGCATGTGTGAGGCTTGTTTGTCCGGCAGTTTGTCTCGGGGGTAACTACTCTCGGAGGGAGGCTAGTTAAGGTGCTGAGATGGCCCCGGGGCTCTGGGTTGAGTTCACAGCCTTGCCACAGAATCCCAGTGTGACCCTGAGCCAGTCTCCTAGGCCCGAGTTTTCAGTGGAGCTCCGCTCTCATTTAGGCCCCCAAAGGAGTGGCTGGACTTTCAGCAGAGCCCCATGTGCCAGGCGCAAAGTGAGTGCCTTCAAAAGTCTGTCCCCAGCTGTGAGAGCGAATCCCACCCAAGGCTTAGCCACTGGGCCCAGCGCAGAGCCGGGTTCACTGACACGCTGGTGAACCCACCGTCACCACCATGGCGGCCTCTCTCTACAGCCGTGGGATTGTTCCTAAAAAACTCTAGTGTGTGTACGTCTTCTGTGCCTCAGTTTCCCCATCTGTAAAATGCAGCTAACCGCACTGCTTTGCCTTGCCGGGGTGTGGTGAGGCTAACCCCTTCACTGCTTGGGAGGCACTCAGATAGCGCCGGGCTGGCAATGCCATAAGGGGGCAGGTGAATGAGTTGGAGCAGGGGCATATCAACAAGGAACGACGGGGAGCGGCTGTGAATGGCATTCCTTTGCAACACGTTCCCCTGGGTTCTTGCTGCGAATTCCTTTGCAAGGAAGAGAGTCGAGGGGGGACTGATGGCGGAGAGTGGCTTGCACAAAGTAGCGATGTTGAGTGAAGACTTTTAGGGATGCAGTGGTCCCTGAGAAATCATTTCTGTAAAGGCCCTGGATACGCCCGCGGGTTTTCCGTTGTCGAATGGAAATCACGGTGTGCGCGTTTGAACCTTCCACTCAGGGAGAGTTTGCATAATCCACCCTGTGTTCATGGGAGAGATTTGTGGCTGACGCGAATTCTCTCTCGTACGCAGTGGTTGAGAATGTTAGACTGGCCCTCTCGGCCCCGCCTAGCATGTGGCATTGGTCAGTCAAGCTGTTGTTTTGAAGTCACACCTGCTGCTTCTTGGTGCCAAAAAATTCGCCAGGAACATGAGCTAATATTAAACCCGTCGGATAGGCAAGAGCTTCAAGGTAGCAGGCAAACAGCTGGGTTAAAGTGATGACCCGGAAACAGCCAATTATTTCTCCTAACAGGGCCATTCTGAGTTACAATCTTTCCTTTCTTTGTCCTTTGGAGGGAGACCTCCCGGACACAGCGTCTCCAGCCAGGAGCTGGTCGCAAGGGCTCTGAACGCTAATGAGCCGGCACTGGGACAAACCGGTGACAGAGCCCTGGCCAGGACTGTCTTTGATAGGGTGATTGCCGCTTTTTAGTAATAGCGAGGAGGGGAGCGTCGGGGGAAAGGTTGAGGCGTGACAGAGAACTGCTGTGGTTTTATTTTTAGTCGGGGTTTCTCTAAAGGATTTGACAAGCTTCCAGCAGATCCCCCTAGCCCTGTCGCTCTGACGGGCTGCAGCACCTTTCCTGTTCCCCGGCTGAAGTTCCTCGCCCACGAGGCAGCGTTCCCGGTTAGATCCGAGTTGCAATGGCAGCGTCAGATCAGCCCAACCTGGTTCTGGCACGTGGGCCCCAGGGCTGCTGTTCTCAGCTGCAGCAGGCCTGGCGTTGCTGCGTCCAGGTGAAAACCTTGTGGGCTCTGATGTGCCGTATGGGGCTGTTGAACCAGCTCCTTTTTGCGTGTTTATCTAAGCACGGCCTGTTTTATTTTAAAATTGGTTTCTCAACTGTAGACAGATTCACCAGCCCAATTAAACCGAACGTCTGCCTGTGCTTTGCCTAGGGGCCTGGCACGCAGAAGGCAACCAAAGAGAACCTTTTGTGCGGACTTGTCCTAGAACCTGATGCCTTCGAGGCACTGTTGTTTCTTACAAGAAGCAGTGACAAGTCTTGGGCAATTTGCCGTCCTCCCGGAGTCAGCTACTCACTAACTACACGATATAAGGCAGCAACCAGGCCTGTCAAAGGAATGACAAGGAAACTCAACACTTTTAAGAGCATTTTTTTTATTACAGAAGCAAAAAAAATATTCCGTCCTCTTGATGCCTTTAAAAGCAGCACAAAGAACCCTCCCGGCTTCAAAGGCATGACAAGAGCCAGCCTGGGAGCGGAAGCTCGACACACTCAGGCTAGATCGTAACAGTCCCTCCGGCCTTAGAGTCTAGAAATCTAGGAATACGTGGAGTGGAGGTTCACCCACTGGCTCTGACTCCACTGCATTATACAGTTCTTATACATCCAGGGGCGACGAGAGTAGCCAGGGCTCTGGCCCACAGCTGAGTCGGGCTCATGTCTCTGCTGTGGTATCTGCCTTCCAAAAGCAGGAAAGAGCCCAGAGACCTGAGGGAGCGACCAGTCCCAGCCCCATCTTTGCGGAGCAGACAGCGCGGCCTGGGCTATCTCCCATTTAAAACTAAACCGGGATGGGCTGGGGAAATGAAAGCAGCCCTCGTTCATGAACAAGGGACTCCGGCAGAGATCACACCGTTGTAACTCAGCACACAATGACCGTGCACTGGGCCCTAGTTTGTGGCATTTCTCTGGCACGTCTCAGTGAGGATCTCAAAGCAAGTTACAGACATTGACTAATTGAGTGTCACGATCCCTCCTGCCTGTGAGCTCTTTTGATCCCTGGGTTACGATGGGTAACGAAGGGACCGAGCGGTTAAATGATGATGTGTTAAAAGTCAGACGAGGCAGTGGCAGAGTTGGGCATGGAACCCAGGAACCCCATCTCCTAGTCCCCCCCTGCTCTAACCACTAGACCCTCTGCTCCCCTCCCAGAGCCAGGAATAGAACCCAGGATTCCACTCTTAACTCCCAGAGCAAGAAAGCCGGTTAGTGTGAGTGCAGAAATCTACTTTTTACTGTTAGGCTTTCTTAGATCTGCTTAGAAACAAACCTTTCCCCTTCACAAGTGTGTGGCCAGACGCAGCAATATACTAATCCGTACGTGTTCCCTTTGGGGTGTCCCATGAGCCCTGAAAGAGAGGGAGAGCCGTTCTGGGAGGGACACTGGGGGGCACATACTTGAGAGATTCTGAATCGCCTTAAGAGCTGCTTTGGGAACCACAGGACTTCTGCCCAACTGGGACAACGGAATCGACCGAGCGGCTCCCGAGCCCCGGGCTCTCAGCCCATGAGCTGATCCGCTAGAAATGTGCAGGTGCCTTTGACAAGCAGCTTCGCTCTGCACCCCACTGGCACCACGCCGGTTCTGTGCATGGTTACCAATGCTCCAAGCATCCAGCCACGCCTGAGAAATACACAGCCGAGCACGGGGCCTGTGCACCAGGTGAGCTGTAAGTGGTAGGCAGGAGCCAGAAAGCCCATCCCGCCTCTCACGCCCTTTGTCCATGAGTCTGATGTGATCACTCACTTGGGAGTAGCCAGACGTTTTTTTCTTTAGTCAGGTACAAACAGAACGGCTGCTTAAGAAGACAAATAGAAGCATCCGCCCTTTGCTACAGGCATCAACATGTAATCATCACCAGGGGCTCTGCGCTCTCCGAGATGACCGTGCATAACCCTGCCTCCCTGGGGGCTGCTCTCGTTAGCTGGGGGCGGGGCACTCCGGCTGGAGTTAGAAGCAAAGTGTCACCATTTCAGAGAGGGGAGCTAGGAATCTGCTTCTGGGAGCTGCCAGGCAAGGCCTGGCCTTGTGACGTGGGAGAAAGGGGCTCCTCAAAACCTTGGCAGGGAGCGGCTCTGTAACGTTCCCTGTTCCTTGGCTAATGGCCACACAACACCTGCAGCCCCAGGGGGTCTATAAAGAAGGGAATTAATCACAGCCCAGGTCTAATGAAGCGTGGAGGTTGCATCTGAGCACTAGCGCTGGAGAGCACCGTTGTGGGGCTTGCGTGGGGCACGAGGGGTTGTTTGACATTCCCATCAAACACATCTTTGCACTTGCAATTGTCGGTTGCGCTCACGGCCAGGGACCGTGTCACCTTCGGTGTGAATGCAGGGCCTGATCCAGATTGACTCCGCGAGGTGCGGTCACTATGAGGCGAAGGTTCCAAAAGCTACCTAAGGGATTTGGGGGCCCAGTAAATGGGAACTGTGCATCAAAATCCCCTAGGTGGTTTGGAAACTGCAGTCTAAATTCATAATAATTCTCCTCCTAGGTTTGGCTGATGAACCTGCCCAAATACCTTATTGTTAACTCCTCCCGTTTTGTTTCCAGAGATCAAGTACATCGAAATGACCCCCGCCCGAGCCAAGAGCCACGAATCCATGCAGGGCTCGGCCAGTCCTTGCGTCACTCCGCTCTCCATGTCACCCCAAGGCAGCTGCTTCCTGCTAGCCCGGGACAACTGCACCCCGAACGGCAGTCTTGTCTTCTCGAGCCCCTCCGGGCCTGACAGCAACCGGGCAGCTCCTCAAAATCAGCCACCCACTGGGAGCTCCCCCCAGACCTGCTACAGAGTATCTGAATGTGTGTCCATCCCACAGCGTGGTCAGAAGGATTGCATCTCCTACGGGCCAAATACTCTCCTGGCCACCTCTCCCGGCCTGGAGAGTTTGCGGAAGGCTTTGTACATTGGGCGGGCTCCGCAGAGAACCAGCAGGGTCTCCATGCTCTCCACGAGCCCGGGATCAGACACCAGCTACATGCTTGGAAGGTAAATCTGCCTTTGTGATCTCTGGGCATTCAGGGCTCGGGTGTATTTCCGCAGAGAACGAGCCATGGCAGAGAGTTTCTCCACCTTTATGGAGCTGGCCCCGTTCAGAAGCCAGGTGGGTGGGGATGGGCAGTAAGCTCTTGGGGGATTCAGAGCTGACTATGCCACCAAAGAGGAGTGCTGCATTCTCCTGGGCAACAGCAAATGCCCTAATGCTCACCAGTGCCCCCATCCCGCCCTTTGCGGGAGAAGACTGGAGAGTGGGAGCAGAGGAAGGGACAGAAGAGGGAGCTGGCTTTATTTCCCCCTGGGGTGGAACTGAGCTTTCATGCTGTGATTTGATGTCACAGGAGCCAGGCAAGGTTCCCCCCACCCCCACCCCCAGGCAACCTCTATCTGGCTTGCTGCACAGTGCGTCAGCTGGAGAACAAGCCCTCCGATTTCCCTGTACCTTCTGCTTTTCTTCTGCAGCAGCACTCAGTCGCTTCCCAACGATGACTCCGACTCTTACCAACCTGCCCACAGATCAGCGGAAAGCCCCTTATCCGTCGGCTCCTTCGGCAGCCCTTGTCTCGCCTCCCCCGGCATTCAAGTCGATCGTTTTGGAGATGCCTTTAGCCCGGGTTCCAATTCCAACAAAGTGAACAACTCTTCCTCCCCGCCACTCCAGAAGGGACATGCCAGCAGCTGTCCCCCATCCATCGTTAACTCCATGGCTGATATCCCCATACTGCTGGTCAACGGATGTCTGGAACATGGCGAGACGTCTCCCAGGATGGGCAAAGACTTCCAGCGTTCCGTCAAGCAGACAATTCCACCCAATTCCAGCTCCTCCTCAGGGATAAACAGCTTGAATAAGACCTCTTCTGAAACATCTCTCTCCTTCTGCTCGGCCGGTAAGTTGTGCCTGTTTTGAGTTGGAACCACTCTCTGTTTCAGAGCGAAGTTATCCAACACAGAGAATCCCACTAGGTTACCGAGGTGGAAAGACAGGATGAAACTGGAGATTGTGTTTCCACTTCCAATCAAGCTTTCATTTATAAATGGTTAATAGGACACTTATAGATATTATAGATATGATAAGTTGTGTCCTTGAGGGCGATAACCCCGTCATCAGAGGTGTTAGAGATGGTTATAAGTCATGGTTGTAAGAACCTGTTGGACTCTCTAAAGATCTAGAATGATTGATTAATCATTTATTGAAACATCTAGTCATCATTTTTAACCCTTCATAAATTGAAACCCCACTATAAAGTGTGAACAAGATGGCATATAAATGAAGACTCTCTCCAGCAGAAAATTGTGTGCAGAAATGTCCAGGAATTATTCATTAAAAAAGGGTCAGGGTGTTAAAAACATCTGGTAACGATGAGGTTCCATAAAATTATAGGGTCCCATCCTCCGCTCGTGTGACCAGGGTAGTTACACTGGTTGAGAATGTGACCCATAATGTTTTAATTTCATCCTTATTTCAGTGCTAGGACTTTTTTGCCCCCACTTGTTTTTGGAGGTCATCTAAAGATATCAAAAGTTTGGGAAACACAAGGTTCCTAGTTCAAGAGTAAACAACTGGGCCATTGTTTTCTGGAATAGTTTACGGGGGCAGCTCCTGACAGAGACTTTTCCTCTGGGTTCTCATGGGAAAGAAAAGAGGGATGTCTTTCAACATAGCGCTCTTGACTTCAGTGAAGCTGGGATGATACACACCAGCTGAGGAACTAGCCTATTATCTTTCTGATCTTGACTGTGGTTTGCCAAGAAGATAATGAAGTGGAGAGTGAATTATGCTGGGAACCGGAGAGGAAGTTCTAATTGAAAGACTTGAGCAAACATTTAAACCCAAGCTCAGTTAAAAGAGAAACAGTCTTTGTTCGGGTTCCTCTCCCCTTAAAGATGCCAGGCAAGAGAATCGCTGGGATCTAAATACCTATAACACATGCCTGTGCCTCTCTGCAAAGAAAGAGGTTCGTGTCATGTGCCATGCATGAGGGAATGCCATTGTCTCTTGCAGGTCCCTCCAAAGATGGTGAGCCAACCATGAAGTTTGTGATGGACACGTCAAAATACTGGTTCAAGCCAAGCATTACAAGGGACCAAGGTAAAAGGAGAGGAGAAGTTGCTAGGCCTATCCCATTCCCAAATCTACCCTTCTGCGTCGCTCTTGGAGAGCTGCTCATCTGATGGGGTGGCAGAGGACTAGCAGAAGCTCTATGCATCACTTAGGTCCCATAGTGACTTATTTCCTAATTGCATCCTAACCCAATAAAAGCTGGTGTTACAGAAGTGGAAGAGAATCAGAGGGGGAGCCGTGTTAGTCTGGATCTGTAAAAAGCAACAGAGAGTCCTGTGGCACCTTTAAGACTAGCAGATGTATTGGAGCGTAAGCTTTCGTGGGTGACAAAGTGGGCATTCACCCACGAAAACTTATGCTCCAATACATCTGTTAGTCTTAAACGTGCCACAGGACCCTCTGTTGCTTTTTACAGAAGTGGAAGAGGCACTCGTCAGTCTAGAGATGATGCTCAGGAAACATCAGGTCTTCCCTCTGTCTGTGCTGTCCGAGTTGAGGAGAATACGCTCCCCTCTCTAATGATCAGCTGAGTCAACTTGATTTTGGAAAGGGCCAACTGTATTTTTCAATTCCCAGGATAAGGATCCTGGCTGAAGTCGAATGCTTCTTGAATCACCCCTGTGCAGTGACACCATTCTGGTCAGGTCTTCTGCAAGGACAGAGCCTGGACCTCTGAGTTTAAAAGCTCAATGAGGCTTTACTGCTAAAGAAGCAGGTCCATTAGTTCGGAGGACCTAACATTAGCAGACTCATTAAATGGGTATATGTGGTCTAAGCACCATACTTTTAGCATGGGTTGCAGATGCATGAAGGAAATATTCGTATGCACCCTGAAGCCCACCCCGCTGCATGTCACTGTGCCCCGGGGATGGTTACAGCGCTAGACAGAGGGAATGCTGAGTTCAGAAATGCCGAAATGCCGCCTGCGTTGCATGGGTAACCCTCTCCCGTGTGCCTGCAGCAATCCAACTTCTGAAGGAGGCGGAACCAGGCGCTTTCCTCATGCGGGACAGCACGTCGTACCGCGGGTCGTTTGGGCTGGCGATGAAGGTTCTCAGCTCACCATCCGGCTGCAAGACAGGTACAGAGAGGCCTCTTGAGAACATAGAGCTAAACTCCCCAGGAGAATCGTCTACGCCAGGCTCAGCAGTTTGTAACGGAGCCAATAAGCAGTGAGAGTTTTGCTCGATTAAGGACCCCCGAGTTTGGATCTTTGTGTAAAATTCACCCCGATGGGTCAGCACAAGGGCCACACATCACTTGAAACCTCAAAGTAAGGCTGCAGGGGGACGTAAGGGTCAGTGCCTAATTGCCTTGGGGTGGTGTAGAAGCACAATGGAAACGGCATTTTGAAAATCCCACCCTGCAGATAGAGCTGAACTAAAGGGTGTCGTGCAGTTACAGCCCAGCCCAGAGGCATGCAGGGAAAGTGGAGGGTCAAAAACATGGTGGGCAATAACACTGGAGATTGTGGTAGAGCCTCTCTTGCATTTTGCTTGAAGGTGATGACAGCAGCGACCAGGTCCGACACTTCCTCATTGAGTCATCTGCCAAAGGAGTGCACCTTAAAGGGGCCAGCGAGGAGCCCTACTTTGGTAAGGCTATTACTGTCGTGGAGCGGAAGTTACAGGAGGAGTATTACGTGTATTACGGTAGCACCGGGCCCCTGATCACATTTGTGCCTGGTGCTGTACAAGAAAGCAGCAAGAAGCAGTTTAAATGCCTGTCCCAGCGTGTGTCGCATGACCAGTCACAGCTGTAAATACAACGGGTAAAAAACATTAGACCAAGGCCACCGTCTTCACTCAGGCCAGCTGAGATGAGGGGGAGGGTGATGGAAGGGTGGGGGAGCTGGTGCGGTTTCTTGTCCCTGCCGTCCTATAAGCCCTCTCGCTGTCTCTGTTGCAGGGAGCCTGTCTGCCTTCGTCTACCAGCACGCCATGACGGCACTAGCCTTGCCCTGCAAGCTGGCCATCCCCACACAAGGTACGGGTCCGACTTGGAGGAGACCAGCAGGAAGAAATGCTGGGAGTTAGCGAGGGGGGTGGGGGGCGGCTAGGTGGACATTGCGGACATGTCTGGACTTCACAGCTACGCCCCCGTTCCAGCAAAACCGGAGTTTGGAAGGGGGCCTGCTCACAGGCACACGTAGGGCATGGGGGATGCATCAGTGGGAACAGGGGACAGCACTGGTAGGTGGGGACGGGAGTCAGGGAGAGGCATGAATGGTTGGCAGCTGTAAGTGCCGCTGTGGTGAGGGGTGAGGAGAAAAACTGGCCAATACCTCCCCGGTTGTGGGCAGAGCAGACGACGTACGTTTTGCCCTGTGGACACGGTTTCTGAATCCTGTGCAGCGATACCAGCACACTGGCTGCAGTTGCTAATCCCAGAGCGAGAGAGAGGTGCGAGCGGCCTCTGTAGTAGTCCAAGGGGTTGGGGTTCACATGAGCCTGTGGAGAGACCCGTGGGCTGGGCAGAGGCCTCCGGAGAGCTGGCCGGAAAGGCGGAGCAGAGTGGACGAACGAGGAGGGGTCAGATCATAGAGGTGGACGGGGGACACAGACACGAAGGGCTTGGAAGGGGAGGAGGGGATGGTGGGCGATGTCCCTGGATCCCTGAATAGAAGTGGCCTATTCACAGCGGGTGAAATTCACCCGTGTGCAGAGACCCTAAGACTTAACTGGTTCCTGGGCCCTGTGTCCCCTGAACAGAGGTGAGTTTCACCCCTGGCCAAGCGTTGATTTCAGAGCTGCTTGCTCTCCCCACGCCTCACGGTTCTGTTTGTTGCTTGCACAGATTTTGCTGGTGGAGAAAATAGCTCCGAGACCCCCCTGGAATCTGCAATTTCTGCAATGAAGAAAACTGCTGGTGAGCAAAGGAAAGAAACCAAGTTTCTTCTGGGCTTTATTTGCAGGAGGGACAACCTGTCGCCATCCTCCAGGGCTTTGGACTTCACCCCGCGCGGAGTGATTTCACTTTTAACCAGGGCCAGCTCCAGGCACCAGCCTGACAAGCAGGTGCTTGGGGCGGCCACTCCGGAGAGGGGCGGCAGGTCCAGCTATTCGGCGGCAATTCGGCGGACGGTCCCTCACTCCCACTCGGAGTTTTTTTTTTTTTCCAAAACCCTGGAGCCGGCCCTGCTTTTAACACACCCGACACTGAGATATTTTTTTCACACTTGTGATAAATTCTGACACAAGTCACAGAAGCAGCTGACATGACCAGACCTGTAGCTTGGGGGAGTGGGAGGGGAGCGGTGTTGCCAGTTCGCACAATTTTATCACAAGTCGTGTGGTACCTGGTGTTTTTCTTGCAGCCCTAATTCCAGGAGTCGGGTGACTCGGCTTGCATTAAAACAAAAGGCAGTAGCTAGCGCTCATGACTGAGAAATGTTTGAAAATGTGACTCCCAACCGCTCAAACCTCCGAAGGCGAAGGAAAAGAACCCGACAGTTGTTGCGTTATAAAATCTCCTGATTTTTTTAAGCCAATCTCCTGATTTTCATGGCCCGACTAATGATTTCTGAACACCTGGGATTTGGCGGTCCTGGGGTAGTGTCACTGTGGCTGCTTCGAGCCGCGGAGTAGACAAGGCTGGCAGGATATAAAGGCCTGAGAGTGCAGTCAGTAATGGGTGCACTGCGGGTAAAAGCACAGGGTCAGGGAGAGAAATGTAGTATAACTATTGGTCTGACTGTAGTGCCACGGGCAGGGGCCCCAGTGTGCTAGGAGCTGTACAAACACAGAACAAAGCGCTGGTCCCCTACAGCGCCCTGATCGCTCTTCAAAGCCGGCGGGAGGGGGCCGCAGACCCAGCGTGGCGCTGACCTTGGTTTTGTGCTGTTCCCTCGCAGCCTGCAACGTCTTGTACCTCAACTCGGTGAGCGTGGAGACGCTGACCGGCGCCTCGGCGGTTCAGAAAGCCGTCTCCTCCACCTTCGAACTGGAGACGCCGCCCACGCCCACCATCGTTCACTTCAAAGTGACCGAGCAAGGAATAACCCTAACCGACGTCCAGAGAAAGTAAGGATGCTCCTTTGGGACGGGCCTGCTGAGATGCTGGCGTTAGATTTCCTGGGGCGGTGCTTATGACAGCGCTGCTGCGGATTGGTCAGGGCTGGCAGAGTGACTAGATTCTGGCGTGAATGGGGACAGGGCTCCATAAAACCTCATTATCTTAATCCTGAATTATCTCTCCTAAATGGGACCAAAGTCTCTTCCCAGTTACAATGTTGCAAGCCCTGTGTAAATTACACATTAATCCCTTCTGTCATTGGAAGCGTAACCCCCAGGCTGCATTTGACCCATTACGTTGAATAGTATAGGACATGATTCCACTTTGAGCACAGCCACTGTAGTGCCACTGGGGAGCTAGAATCGGGCGCTAAATTCACGTCACTGGTCAGCCGAGATCGATCAGAACCCAGCCTTGGGCACCAAAGGGCTTGTCGGCTCATCAAGAGGGGTTTGATTTTGCAGAAGTGTATTTCCCCCCCTTGAGCTATCCAGGCACCGCCTCTTTTAAAGCCTTGTCTTCTTCTTCTTCCCCTCTGCAGGGTGTTTTTCCGACGGCACTATCCCCTCGCTGCCCTCAGCTTCTGTAGCATGGACCCTGAGAACAGAAAGTAAGTTGCAACCAACTGCTCTGCAAGTCGGGGCAGTGAAGTTATTCAGGGAGCAGGCTGGGTGCTGTAGTGGTCATTGGACCCTCGATGGAAAATAACTGCCATGTGGGCGCAGGATGGGACCAAGGACTGGCCCTGAGTAGAATGTCAGAATTGAAAGAACTGATCAAAATTCCAGATTTTCAGAAAAGACTAAGGTTTTTTCCCCAGCAAACGTAACCGTTTTCTAGTTACAAAGTAATTATACGCAGCTAATAACATTCAATATCTGGATTTCTCTTGAGAGTTTCTTCATCTCTTTTCTTTCAGGTGGCAAAAGTACTGCAAGTCTTCAAGGTAAGCCTCATCCAGAGAAACCTCCCGAAAACGCAGGAGGAAAGTGGCTTTAGTTACAGGGTTCTGGGTATTTAAACAGACACATTTCAAACAGCAGCTTAAACTTAAAAATTAAAAGCCCAGTGATCAGAGGAGCAACGAAATTTACAGATTTAGGAGAATTCACCAGTGCTCTGTAACAAAACCCTTCCGGAATGGAAGGGGGATACAAGAGCTACCCATAGAGAGCCAAGCTTTGTAAGATCTCGGCGGTAGCTACAGCTGTCCCTCTCCTGGGGGTGAATTTCACCCTAAGTGGAAAGAGCTCAGCAAATCTGTCAGGTCCCTAATCCTGCCCCCAAGTGTTCTCAGTGGGCAGGAAGTGAGTTCCCCATGACTCTACTTTGTGTCCCAGGAATGTTCCATAGTCAGGAAGGTGACGGCAAGAAGCACTACCACAGTATGGCTTTTCCTCGGGAACGGGCCAGGTGGGATTGCTAGTTCGCTCTGCGGCTAGTTTCAGCTTGTTCTCTTCCATTTCTGAACGCAGACTAACTAGGCCTTTTTATTTTTGGTCTCTCTCGTTTCCAAAGGATCTTTGGCTTTGTAGCCAAAAGCCAAATGGATGCCGAGAACCTCTGTCATCTCTTTGCCGAGTATGACACTGTGCAGCCGGCTTCTCTTGTCATTGACTTTCTCAGCAAACTCCTCCCGGAGCAGTAGCTGATGCAGACCTGCGGAGACGCCGTTGCTGCCAGTACCTGGATGCCACTTCCTACCGTTCTGTTGCGACCTTGTTGCATTTTGGCAACTGCTCCTATTTATAACTTTTGTTACGTACTTTGATGTCCGGAGTTTCAGAGGAAGGTTTTACACTCCCTGCTCAGTCCTGGGAGGCGCTGATGGGATCAGATCCCATTCAAGACCTCTGATGAGGAATCACATGGAAATGCCGAATGCCGTGCATGTATATATCGCAGCCTGCAGGAAGCCACGGCGGGTCAGATGGTGGATGAGTGTGTGAGGGGCTGGATTTGCCTTGCAAAGTTATTTGCTCACTCATCGCGGGTGAGTCATTTTGTCCTTTAACAGGCAGGGAAAATATTGGGGCCAAGAGTTTTTATAGTGATGCCTTGATTTCGGGGTGCCCAATTTGAGACCCTTAAAGGGGTCTGAGCTCCCACCCTCCAAAAGTCCGGGTTAGCACCGCCCGACCTCACAGATGCCTGGTGAGGATAAATGGTGCCCTGCTACAATGGTACCAGGGGCCAGGCGAGGACCTTCCGTAGACCGATAGGCCCTTCTCAGTAGCCTCCAGGTGGATTCTGCAAATCAAGGCACCTATGATCACAAGCTGCTTCTGAAAAAAACTTGGCTCCCTACATGTTTGTGTCTGAAATGTTGGGCAAAACAGATTTTTTTTGGCCAGGGCTGGTAAATTTTTGTGCCATTTTTGCTGGATTAGCCTAGCTCGAAATATCCAGATCATGACGAGTGGAGAAATAAACACTGACGTTTTCATGACAGTAAATGTGTTGGCTTTTTGGAGGAGATTGGGCCAGATCCATTGGCGGCGCCTCCTTCTGGGGCGCGCCACGTGCTGAAGGAAGCAGGTGACTCCAGTAGGTAAGAGGCTCGATTGCATAGCTAGGGCGTTGGGCTGGGAGCCAGGAGATCTGAGGTCTATTCCCCCTCCCCCCGTTCACTCAATGGCCATAAACTGAAGGTCTCGTCCCTTCCGAGCAGGAGGAGATAAGGCAGGGAACTGAGCTAGTGAGTCTGGGCCTGGGAAATCAGCTCGACACGAGTGCATAGCTCCCGCAGTCTGCTTTACCCACTTGAGACGCCAAAATCCGGGGCAGTTGGCTTGTTTGTGTCTCTTCATCCGCTAACTGCTGTATTTTCACAGCACTTCCTGTGCTATTTACGGAGGAGTAACATGGTACAAAAGCACCAGGTTGTGTAACTCTTTGGCCGGGGCTCAGGTGGGCAGCCCGGTCTAATTAGGGGCAAGGCTTGGGGCAGCAGGGTCTAGTGGTTAAAGCCCTGGACTGGGACTCTGGAGGCTTGGGTTCTATTCCTGGCAGCCAATGACCTGCTGTGTGACCGTAGGCAAGTTCCTCCACCGCTCTGTGCCTCAGTTTCCCCTCCTGCTCTTTGTCTGTCTTTGCTATAATGGCAGTGCCCAAAAGGCGCCCGCTGGGCCTTGGGGCCCCCATTGTGCTGCAGGGCGACCTCTTGCTCTGTACTGCACTCAGCACAAGGAGGCCCCAGATCCAGTGCATCACATTAATGTCTGGCCGAGTCAGATGCGAACGAGTATAAAACGAGGCAGGAGCCTTCAAACTCCAGGGGAAGTCGTTCTTGAACCAGCGCACTCATTTCTATGTAACAACGCGGGGGGGGGGGTATTCTGAGCTTAGACTTTCAGTGACGATATATTATGAAATGGAATCCGCCAGATCTGTTGTTTTGCAAGATTTCAAAGGGCTCCATTCTGGCCGTGTGATCCATTGCTCAGGACTCTCCGGTCGCTGAGTGGAGAGGATAGGGAACGGATTCCCTCTCGTTCCGATTCATTGGGAGCCGCAAAACAGGGCATCCATCGCTGGTCTCCTGAGCCCGCACTGAGCCCCCCTCGCCACTGGCCCCCCAGACCTCCAGCCTCGCCCGGAACCGGGGCTGACCTGGTGCCTAGCCCGTCTGCCGTTTCTCTGCACAAGCTTGAATTTCACCCGAGGGGAATAACGAGTCAAGGCTCCATTGTCGTCAGCTCCCCAAATGAGTCTCTTCTGAGGCCAGGCCACGTGGCCATCCCAACCTGGCCTTTTGGAGCAGAGGCGCTTTCTGCCGAGTCTATAACACGTAATCACAATGCCTGCTGGGTCGCCGGCCTCTCCGCTGAGAGGGTTTACCAAGGAGCCAATTAGCACCAACTGCAAATTCCTCCAGACTTTCTTTTGTTGTTGTTGCAAACAAATAAAGAGCCACACGCAGCCAGAGTTCTGCAGTTGGAGTGGAGCGCCGAGGGATGAGCCAGTTTAGTACACCAGGGGGCGCCAGCGAGTCAGTTTTTCTCTCCGGCCCCTTTTGCACATCTTCTGGGAGTTATAAAGATGTAGGAACGTCTGTCTGGCAGCTTTGCTGGTTATTGTAATGCTGTTTTGATTAAACAAAATTTAATCACTTCTGCGACTTTCAGTCCTCTGCGCCTGGCCTCTAAGAGCCTGGCCTCCGGGCCTGTGATTTCTGTTATGCAATCTGTGAACAAGCAATGCTTTAATTCATTGCATTTATTACAGCGCATTCCATGAAAACCTATGTATAACGGCAGAGGGAATATGAAGATTCAAGTGCTCTGGCTTGCCAAATGAGAGCACTAGGAGCACTTGCTGCTTTCCTTTTTCTTTTTAGAAAATAAAATATGCAAACATTCCCCAAGAAAATCGGATTCCCACCCCCTCCCTCACTCTCCACTTTTCAGTCCAAGCTGCTGAAAACTAGGCCAAGTTTGCAAAACTCCTCGGTGGTGGTGGCGGTGTTTGCTTTTACTTTTCAAACCCAAACCATTTTGGAGCAGGGAAAACGGCCAATTGTCAAGCCAAATCCTTGACATTTTTGCATTTGGAATGTTTGTGTCCCTTTGCTCATGAAATCCAGCTGAAGTTTCAGGTCAGACCAATCCAAACGCTCCAAGGGAAACTCAGCCCAAACCACCTGGATTCAGGAAGAAAGCAGCCAGCAAGTCTCCCAGCGCCTCCTGGTTTCCATAACTTGCCCCAGGCTTCTTGGAAGCTCAACTCTTGGTGGAGATTCTTCGCTTTCGTTCCAGCCGTTTTGTACCAAGGCCTGATCCTTGATTTTCCTGGTTTGTGGTTTTATGACCACAGCTCCCTGCAGCAGCCCTAGCGAAAGCCTCATGTCATCACCAGCGCTCTGCTCTGGAGTTCACCTAGTGACTGGCCTTTTAAAGGGCAAACACTCCATGCCCCTCAATGCTCCGAAAAGTCCCAGCCCCGGCTACGTTGGGAGCGTTTGACGGGGTCGTGATGTTTCTCAGGGGTTTGCAAAATCCCATCCGGGGGAGCCGCACTGGTTCCCATGGGGGGGGGGGGGGATTTTCCACACGTAGTTACACGGACACACGGGTGTAGCGTAGCCCTGGGCTCGGGGAGGCAGAGTCCCTGCACCCATGGGAGACGCTCACCTGTCGGCGTAGGCTGCACCTTCGCTAAGCGCTAGAGTGGTGCGGCTACTCTGGGGCAGCGCTGTCAGTGTAGACAGAAACTTCTCCACTGAGTGACATTAACAAGAAGGAGCCGGGAGCAACCAGCCCCTGGGAGCTGCAGCGGAAGGTTCTCGTTGGGGGCTGGATGGAGACCCCCCCCGTGCGTTACCCCCGCGGGGGCTCGCAGTGCGAAGCCACTTAACACGTGAGTCACTAGGGAGCGTTCCTGAGTGGGCAGGCACTGCACTGAACTGGTGTCACTGGGGGGCACCTCTGATAGGCCCCCTCCCCCCCCAGGCTGAGCTGGTGAGAGCCATGCTGGGAATCTCCTCCCCAGGCTGAGCCGGCCCCAGTGGGACACCTCTCTGCAGATGGTGCTGAAGGCCCAACGGCTGCAAATCTCCCTTCCCTGGTGTGTGAACCAGCTGCCCCTCGCCCGCGCTCAGCACCCCTTCCCCAAAGCCAACGACCAGCCGCCTGGCGCGGGCTGCGCTTACAGCTTCCCCCCCGCCAGCTCCGGGGCATAGCTCCTTCCTTCCCCTACTAGACGCCCTCTGCTCCTTCGGCCGTTACACCCCTGCCGACGTTTGCACCCGGGTCGCGGCCTCCCCCCGGCCTTGGGCAGAGGCCGTTAGTCTCATGCGGGTGTTTCTGGGGCTGATGCTCAAGGGCTGCTGTAGCTTCACCCTCGTTGCCTCAGGAGTGGACCAAGGAAAGGAAGTGAGGCAAGTCCCGGCACCACTGTCCTCTGCTAGCCGGGAACCAGACTGGCCGCTCTCCTAGGCCACGGTGCCCACCAATAGCTTGACAGCAGGGAGGCAGGCGATGCGCTTTGACCACTACCCATCTCACGCTCTCCCATCTGTCTGCAGCCACCTGCTGTCTCTTGGCAGCTCTCTGGGGCAGAGGGGGAGGGATAGCTCAGTGGTTTGAGCATTGGCCTGCTAAACCCAGGGTTGTGAGTTCAATCCTTAAGGGGGCCACTTAGGGATCTGGGGCAAAATCAGTACTTGGTCCTGCTAGTGAAGGCAGGGGGCTGGACTGGATGACCCTTCAGGGTCCCTTCCAGCGCTATGAGATAGGACCATCTGTACAGCACCTCGTGCCCTGGGGGCCTGGTCCAGGACTGGCACCACAATACCATTAAGAACAGCCCAAGGCCTAGCAGATCTGCAGGTGCCATGGGCTCACGACCTGCAGCAGGAGCCACATCTGGGAGTGTCCAGGGCGTGTCTGGCTCGTGCCCGTCTCTGCAGAGCAGGTGGGTCTCTCTGCCTATCTCCGGGGAGCTAGGAAGGTCGATGCCCAGGATGCCACCTCTCTGGAGACATCTGAAGGAGGGCTGTGCTGAGCAGCCAAGCTCCAGGCAAGTTGGTAGGTGGCCAACAAGACGCCCCATCAGCTCAACTCATTCCCTCCAGGGGAAGGATCCCTTCTGAAATCCCCACACAAGGCTCCAGTGGAAATGCCCATGGTACTTCCTGCTCCTTGGGGACAGTGAGTAGGGAAAGAGCCCGTCTGCAACAGGGGAGACTGGTAGACCCTATTAGGGACCAGCCTTACTGCGCCACAGCTAGGGGTCAGCTGAAATCCCGTACTCCCCGCTGTGAGGTTACCCAGGGATCTCACAACACTGGGGGCCTGGGCCACGAAATGGCAGGTGAAATCCAGTGTTGATAAGTGAGAAGCGATGCACGTTGGAAAACATCGTCCCAGCTCTGCATCCCAAACGATGAGGTCTCAATTAACTGTTCCTACTCAAGAACGAGATCTTGGAGTCATTGTGCATAGCTCTCTGAGAACATCCACTCAATGTGCAGCGGCAGCCAAAGAAGCGAACGATGTTGGGAATCCTTAGGAAAGGGATAGATAATATCATATTGCCTCTATAGAAATCCATGGTACACCCACATCTTGAATATAGCGTGCAATTCTGGTTGCCCCATTTCAAAAAAGAGAGATTAGAATTGGAAAAAGTACAGAGAAGGGCAACAAAAATGACGAGGGGTCTGGAACGGCTTCCTTAGGGGGAGAGATTAAAAAGACAGGGGCTGTTCAGCTTGGAAAAGAGACGACTGAAGGGAGGATATCATAGAGGTCTATAAAGCCATGACTGGAGTGGAGAAAGTGAACAGGGAAATGTTATTTACCCCTCCGCATAACAGAAGAATCAAGGGTCACCCAATAAAATTCATAGGCAGCAGGTTTAAAACAAACATAAGGAAGGACTTCTTCACATGCCGCACAGTCAACCTGTGGAACTCACTGCCAGGGGATGTTGTGGAGGCCAAAAGTGTAACTGGGTTCCGTGAAGAATGGGCTACGTTCAGGGAGCAGAGGTCAACAGGCACTGGGAGAGGAGCCATTCAGTGAGCTGCCAAGCGGTGACGCCCTCAGCTTTCCTTAGGAGACAAATGTTCAGACAGGACAATGTTCTACCAGCTCAGCGAGGCAGAGGTAACCAGCCGCAGGGGGTGGCACAGCAGCTGGGCACCCTCCCAACGCACGCACACACACACGCGCTTCACGCTGGTGATGCTGTGAAATCCTCCATTGCACAAAATAACCCCCAAGCTTTTGGTGGAATGTGGAACAGAGCTGAGACCTCCCAGGAGCGGCCGCTCACTGGGGGAATCTTGCCGGGATGGTTTCCCAGCGGTGGCCTTGTTGCATTGCTGGAAGGGGGGGTTGCGTCATCTGGGGGGCGGGGGGGGGGGTGGATCTTGTTTCCATTTGCATCCGATGCCCCACAACAGCTTAGAGACCTTCAAATCCCTACTGGAGGGACAAGCTGCCGCAGGGCCCTCTCGCCCGGGAGCTGACTCAACCAGAAAGGCAGAATTGTTCCCACCAGGGCGGTTCCCCCTGCTGGCATCTGACGCCCAGGCACGAATACAGGGAATAGGAATCGCCTGCAAACGTGCAGCCCAAAGTGTTCTGTCTCCAGGGGCTGTCTCGTGCGAAGCAGGATAGGCCACAAATCAGATACTGTCACAGTGTGAAATGTTAAACCTCCTGGCTGCTGGCACCAGGTGCCCCTGGGCGTGGTGGTGCTGAATGTAGGGCTGCTTCTCCCATGGTCCGAGCACAGGGCTGGGCTCCAGGAACTCCTGGGTTCTCATCCTGTCTCTGACACTTATTCCCTCTGTGATCTGGGGCAAGGCACTTCCCGACCCTGAGGGAATGTCTCCTCCATCGGGCGCTCCCTGCTTTGTCCGGTTGAAGCCTGTGCAGGCCTGGCAGACGTTCGTCTCGCTCGGGCTCTAAGGGCTGAGCTCCCTGACTCCTTCCTGGACAGAGCAAACTGCTGACATCTGGAATCGGTTCTGCTTGGCCGGGAATTTAGAGCCTAGATTCCCTGGCCCCCATTCCCTGCTTCCTGCCTGACAGAGCTGTTTGAGATGAGAGAGCCGTGAGACCCTCCTGAACCGGCCTAACCACGTGCCAGCCTGGGGTGGGACTGCCCCTCTGCTCCCCACACGTGCAGCCCAGCGCTCATGGGCTAGATCCAAGCAGCCTTTCCTGTTGCCTTGCTCGCGGAGGGGCGGGGGTGTGTGACGGACAGCTAGCGAGGCACACAGGTATTTGCCTGTGAAAATGGCCCAGCGGGCACCTGAGCAGGTCCCGCTGATTAGCTCTCCCTTCCTGCAAAGGGGCCCCTGGAGCCGCCCTGCCCCGCCTCTCCCATGGGTCATGTTTTTCCAGGCGGCACTGCGAGGTGTCCGAGAGAGAAATCCACGTGTAGCCACAGGCCCCTCTTCAAAAAGGGCTTCTGGAAACGGGGGAGTAGCGCCACCCCGGCTAGCGGTGCTGGTGTCTTGCTGCCGGGGAGGCTGCCGGTCTTCAGTGACGCCGGAAACGGCCAACCCCACAATTCAGATGAGCTGCGGGGCACTAGCACGCCAGGACCCGCAGGCTGGCAAACCAACCAGCCAGCAACACTGCCTGCACGGAGAGACCAGAACCGAAGCTGGAGGGTCCACTGGCAGCGACCTGCACCAGCAAACCCAGCTGCTGTGTGCACTGGTGCCAGGCTGCAGGACGCAGCGGCACGTGCCAGCAGTGCAGGCTAGAGAGCCTCGTGCTGCACGAGAGGCCGGGCTTGGCCGTAACGCCTGTGTGAAGGGGATTCGCTACTGAGGCTGCGGGACACAGACAGACCCTGTGATTCTCTTGCAAGCTCTGGTTCACAGCTTGTGCTGCCCAGTGTCGCCACCGGGGGCTCTCTAAATCCCGGCCTGGAGCCAAGAGTCATGGAAGGGGCCTGCAGGCTGCACTGCACGGGGCGGTGGGTAATTATCATCAGCGGCCTGAGCAGGTTGGATGCTAATGGTGAGCTAGCAAGGCCAGGCCTTCTGGGGAAGGGACCGAGCATGACCCCAAACCAGGAGGTGGCTTCTCTCACCCTAACCAATAACGATGGGCCCAGCAGCAAACCTTTAACCGTTCTGCTTTGAAATGTGGGCGCACACGCATGCACAGACATGGACTCACACATGCGCCACATACACGCGCCTGGCTGCCCTTCAGCGCACACGCATGCACACGGAGACACGCACACACACGCGCACCCCACGAGTTGCACTGGCTAAGGATGTTTCTGCAAAAGCCGAGGGGAAGGGAGTGGAGCAGCAGTGCCAAGGGAGATTTAGTTCACATCCGATGGAAAGCGAGACGGGGGACTCTGTGCCAAAGGCTCACTCAAGTGGGGGCTCCTTCATGCTTGGAGTTTAATTTTAAAACGATGACAAAGCCTCGTCAGCGTTTGATTCGTAACGCAAGTCCAAGGGTTCTCGGGCTGGAATGGTTTCTTTTCCCCCTTTAATGGCTTGAAACAAGGTTTTCAATGAAAGGAAACCAGCTTCCAATGGATTTCAAGCTGGAACGGCTGGCAAAGGGAAGTAGCGTGGAGGTCCCAATCCATTATCGCTCTGCAACCAGCCATGAAATGCCCTGAGACGGGAGATTGCGGCGCTAGCGTATCTGGTTACACGGCTCTGCTCGCGAGGGCTGCGTTTCTCGTTCATACGCTCGCTTTTAGTGCCCTTTTCGGTTTGTTTTTTATTGTTTATTAAAACCTTTTAGAAGCTTACAAAAATATCCCAGATTCCCCCCCCCCCCCCACTGGTTTTGTCCTTTTCCGTTTGGCTAAGCTTTCTGAGGAGCCAAATTCGTCCCTGGTGCAATTCTGCTGCTGGGGTTGGATTCTGACCCCAGTGCAGCTCAGAAGTAACCCCTGTATTCAGGGCCGGCTCTAGGCACCAGCGCTCCAAGCATGTGCTTGGGGTGGCACTTTCCAAGGGGCGGCACTCCGGCTCCTTTTTTTTTTTT
>NC_048320.1:13635035-13711771 GCF_013100865.1 Trachemys scripta elegans | reverse complement strand
GGGGGGGGGGGGGGGGGGGGGGGGGGGGGGGGGGGGGGGGGGGGGGGGGGGGGGGGGGGGGGGGCGCGGGAAATTTTTTTTGCTTGGGGCGGCAAAAAACTTGGAGCCGGCCCTGCCTGTATTTACACTTTGCGAGGCAGCTCTCTGAGGAAAGGACTGTCTGTCTGTTTGGTGTCTCTCCAGTGCCTGGCCCATGGTCCATGCACCGCAGTACAAATCGATAATAATAATCCCATTGGAGTCAGCGACATTTCAAAGTGAGATCAGAACCGTGGCCAGAGACATTTTACACCAGGGACTGAGGGGAACCCAGCCTTTCCCTGAGTGAAACCCACCCTCCAGCAGCGTGGGGAGTTGGGGCGGGAGCTAGCGCTCTGCACAGGCGTCGGCTCCACCCGTACCTATGTTTCATGGGGGCCGATGGGGATGGGGGTAGCTGGTTTGGGGCTCATGTCCCTCATCAAACACTGATGACCCCCTCTCCCAGCCCCGCTGTGTATCTGAGGTCCCAGCAGGGGAAGCCCAGAGGGGCAGCGCACTGGGAGTGGGTGGGTGGGTTTTCCGTGTCCAAACATGAGGTGGGGGGGTTGGAAACACTCCCAGGGGGAGCCTCTGGAGTTCAGGTCAAGCCAAGTGACCCCGAAAACAGCAGCTTCTCCTCGACTGTAACGCGGCCCTTGGACCTCCTGGATCGAGCTCTCCGGGGCTTTGGAAGTTGTCCAACCGGGGCAGAGCCCAGTCGGTGCTCTGGCTAGTCACCAAGTGCCAACAGCAACTTACAAACCACCTGTCCCTGCCAGCCTCTCTGCACCACTGGGCTCCCCGGCGCCGGTGTGAGCGCCCCGTGCTGTCTTCCCCCCCCCCGCCCCCACAGGCCCTGGCCTAAGGGCTAAGGCCAAGGGAGGGAGCACTCCGCACTACTAGAAAGACTGCGACACCCCCCCACACACACACTGATGCACCTCAGTCCTGTCCTACAGCCCCCCACACACACACCAATATTCCAGCCCTGGGCTCCCCGCCCCCCCAGCTCTGCCTCCACCACGGCTAGTCCTGTTACGTGTGCACTCTGCCCTGCCCTGCTGCCCCAGTCCCATGCTCCCGCCACCCCCTCAGACTTCCCGCACAGCTCCCCCCGTGCCCAGTTGCTGTTCCCATCCCCCGCGTCTCGCAGACAGCTCGCTCCTGACCCGCCCTCACCCCCCCTTCGCTCCAGTCCCGGTAGCTTCCGTGATATTATTGTGAAATATCTGCCTGGGCTCAGACTCACTTTAATTTACGAGCTTGGCCTGATTTAATTGCAGGTCTCTCGGAGCGACCGCCTGGGGCAATGAGCCATGGAACAAACTTCCCCCCATCCCTGCGCTCCAGCGCGTTCGACTCCAGTGGGGGTCGGGCACGGCAGGACCGGAGCGGTGGCAGACAGGGCATGGGGCTGAGTTCGGAGCTGCACAGGGCTTTCCCTGCTGCCTGCCTTGGGGTGTCTTCTCCCACCCCTGTGAACATAGAAATGAAGCGTGGGGGGGGGACGGCCAACATACTAGAGTCCCGGCGGACGGGGGAGTGGGTGGGGAATGGACGTGAGGAGCAAGCCATCTTCAGGGCCGCAGCCATGTCCCTGGATTTATAACAGGAGAAGGCCGCAGCGTTGCTGTGCTAGGCTAGGGCTCGGCACACCCCTCCCCTAAAGGAGAACGACCGCCCCTAAAAATGGGTTCACTAGCCACGGGTGGGGCATGCCCGGGGGCACGTGCAGGAGGCAAAAGCTATTGTTCAGTCCCCTGCCTGGTCTCCCCACCTTTGCGTCCCTCTCCCTAGTGCAGTGCCTGGGCCCCAAGGCCAGTTTTCTCCTCTACTTCCTCGGCCCCTGAAGTTCTGCCACATGCAGCGGGCGCGGGCTGAGGGGCGCGTGTGGTGTCAGCCCTCCGCCCCCAGGACGCGTCACCTCCATGTGGAAGCTCCGGTTGTTTCGGCTGCAGCCAGACCCTGGAGGGAAGCAGCAGCAGCTCTTGTGGGTCTTGGCTGTGAATCACAGACTGGCTCCTAGGAATGGGCCTCGAGGAGCCGGGGAGGGACGTGTTTGGTTTGTTCTGTGGCCGGGCGTGGTTCTGCTTGGGCTGCCCCAGCTGTCCCGCTCTCCCCACGCCGCTGGCTTGGGTCTGCGATGGGTTCTTGGCTGCCGAAGGACCAGGCGAGCGAACGCTGGGGCCCAGGACACCTCAAATGCCCTGCGGGGAGAGGGGGACAGATCTGTGCTTTTCTCCCCCTTTCTCTCGCCTTGATAAAGCCCCAGCGGTGGGATTGCTGTAGGATCTGGTCAATGTTAGTGCAGACCACTGAATACCTTGCCAGCGTCCCACCTGCCTCGCTCTCTTCTCGCCTGCTGGGGCTCCACGTTCCCCCCGGGGAGATCCTGCCAGGCAGGAAGCCACACTTCCCCCACCTGCCCTTTTCACCCACTTCACAGAAAGCTCCTTGTCGGGCTGCCATTGCTATGGGAATTAAGCTGCTGTGGCGTCAGACCCTCGGTCTGTTGTTCCTTCGCTGCCAGCCAGGGGATTCAGATCTGGGCCGGATTCCCCCCCAGGCGATGGAAGCTGTGGTGGAGCGCAGGAATAGCACGCGAGTCAATGCACGCATTCCCCGGGCCGGCCCTGTGCCAAGCAAGGGCACGCGGGCACCAGGGTGCCAAAGGAGATTCCCTGCAGGACGGAGGCTATGGAATACTTTGGCGGGTAGTTACGATATTACCAGTCTCTGTGGTTTTTAAAGCAGCCTCAGTCAATTCCCCCCGGCTAGGCGCACGCTGGCGACGTAGCCTTTGCCAGAGGATGAGCCCGCCGGGCCAGCCGGGCCGAGCTGTTTGTACAACACCAAATGTTGGGGCCTAACGTTAGGCATCGAAGGCCATTTGTAGGCCCCATGGTGATGCTAGCGATGGGGACGCTCCTGGGCTGGCTGACCACGAAGACCCCCTTCCCGAAATACCCAGCGGGTGACACAGAGCCTGAGGGACCCATCACGTCTGCAAGGTATGGCGGGTCCCGTGGGCCCAGCCGCCCAAAGGTGCTGCCCAGTGCTAGAGTGACTTCACCAGGTCCTGGAGAGAGTCCGTCCACCGACAACAGTGAGCATCAAGCGTCTTGCAATCCGAGCCCTCCTGCCACAGAGTAGGTTGGCTGCACACGTTGAGCGGGGGCTACCTTCCTTCCAGTGCACATGGCACAAGGTGTGTGACTGGCGACCGTTTGGGAGACACCCCCCCCCATTCATTGTCCCTCCCCAGGGAAGTCTCGGGGGCTTTCGGAGATGAAAACACCATCCCACTAGACTAGACGGTTGTCTTTTCTCAGCGGTGCCCAGGAGAGTCCAGCTCAGCGCTGTGCCAGGCGAAGGGGTATGCCAGCCGGCTTGGCACAGGGCTCCTCCACAGATCGCCTGCCCAGGGGCCTGGCTGCTGCATGCCATGGAAGCAGCCTTGAGTAACAGGATGAGGGAGCTCCAGATGGAAATCAGAGACGTGTGCGTCATCCTGTAACAACAGGGGGGAAAAGCGGGCAGTGCGGGGGGGGGGGAAATTTTCAGAATTAGCCTAACAGCCGGTCCTATGGGCTGATGGTTACAGTGGAGGATGGGCTGGGAATTAGGACTCCTGGGTTTTGTCCCTGACTGTGGGAGGAGAGTGGGGTCTAGTGGTTAGAGCGGGGGAGGGGGGGTTGGAAGCCAGGACACCTGGGTTCTATGACTGGTTCAGCAGAGGGCTCACTGTGTGACCTCAGGCAAGTCTTTTTTTCCCCTCTGTACCTCAGTTTCCCCCTCTGGGGTCAACAGCTCTTTTCCAGCTCAGTTAATGAATCTCTTTAAAGCACTTGGAGACCTGTCGCTCCATTGCCTTCTCTGGAGTTACACCCCACATTAATATGTCCCCTGCGGGGCTGTAAGATTGGCAGGGGTCAGCGCAGAACCTGGATACAGATATTGGCCGCTGCGTTGATTGGCGCTTGGGTTATGGGTATTGGAATGTACCAGGCTGCTCCCCCTTTAGCAGCGCGGCAGGAAAGTCTCTCTCGCATGCCTGTGTGCCTGCCTTTGGGTAATAAAGGTCCGGTATCACACAAGACAGATTTCAGGCCAGTATCGCTTTCGGGAGCCCGCACTATTGTCTGATCACTAGCCTTGCAGCGAAGCACGTACAGCCCGGCTGGATGACCTTCACTCGGGCAATTCGTCCCATTCCCATCTATGGCACGACTCACGTGAGTAAGCTCGGGGTGCAGCACGGGGGTGCCTTGGTTTTCCTTGCCCTGCTCTGCAAAACTGTGGGTTACTCCTGGCACCCAAACGACCCCCTTGAAGCCGAAGGACCGTCCAGGGGCTAATAGGAAACACCTGGAATTTCGCGGGGGTTGCCCAAGGAGCGAATGGAGCCGACTGGTCAGAGACAGAGATGGGAGGAACGTTCCCGCAGAGCGGGGTTCTGTCTTTTAACCACACCAAGCAGAGTGACGTCATCACTGGTGCCTCGTGGATCGGGGCTAAACAAGCCAACCAGCCCCAAAAACGACGGTGCCTGGACTGCAGTGGCGCTGGGCCTGGCTCATTGGCAAGCCCAGCGAGAAGGGAAGCCAGCGACACAAAGGGCCGGGCGGTTTGTTAACAGAGCCCGGGAAGCCGGCTGGCGGGCCAGACTTCCCCCCTCCCCGCCCCGGGGCCAGCTGCTCCCAAGACCTTTGCACGTCGGGTGCACGGGGGGTGTGGGGTTCGACGTGCCACCACGGGAGCACTGCAGCTGCAGGGGCTCCACGCAGGAACAGGCCAGAGGCTGGGGTGATGGCCGCTAGCTTGGGGTCAAACTCCTGTCTTGGGCTGGGCCGAGGGACACGGTGCTCAGAGCAGCCCATAGCCATGGGGGGGAAAGACTGTGCCGTGCCGTTCCAATCCCCCTGGCAGCCTCTCCGCTCAGCTGTAAATAAACTCGCTCTGTTTTTTTTAATAACAGCGCCAGAGCAGAGGAATCTAAACCAACGCAGGGGGCTTGATCTGCAGCCTCCGCCCGTGGAGTGGAGGCAGAATTGAAATTTTCCTCAGGCTCAGAGCCAAGACCTTTCGCCCGGTGGCGTCCATAAATTCAGCCCTGTCCACAAGACGCCACTGCATCGACAGCCAGTTAGGCCCCAGCCTTGTGCCGTCTCGCAAAGAACCAGTTCCTCACGAGCGGGTGAAAGCGCCACGCTGGCCTGCCCCGCCCCAGTGCATTCTGGGACAGATGAGCAGCGGCCTCCATAGCTGGAGATTGGAGGAGTAATCCCAGATTGGCCAGTACCCTGTTGGCAAAGCATTCTGGGGGCAGGGGGTGGGACTAGATACCTCCTGAGGTCCCTGAGATTCTAGGATTAAAAAGTGCCCTTGCGGGAAGCAGCCATAGAGGACCAATTAGCATAAGAGGGGCTTGATTTCTCGACCCACAGCAGCAGGGTGAGCAGCACCTCTGGAAACCAGGATCAAGCTGCCCCAAATCAGTGATCACGTTAGGAAAAAAGTTGGTGTCCCACCGCCCTGTGCCTCAGTCTCCCATTCTGTAAAATGGGGATAAGACTGCCAGACCCCTGGAGAAAGGTGAGGTGTGGAAGGCTTCCTTCCTGAACATTTGAGATCCTGTAGTGGGAGGAGGCCTGTCTGAGGACTGGTTTTGACCGAGTTGTGTTGCAAGATCTTTGGTGCAAGGAACCTGGCCTATGGGATGTTTTGCAGACCCACGTGTACACGTGCAGCCCACGAGAGATGATGTGGTAAACTGCTCTTCCGATGACCTCCAGGGTCTCCTGAAATGGAAACAACGAAGCTGCCTGTGCCTAGAGCTTAAAGGAGCCTGTGCCATTCGCATCTGGAAGGTGCCGATTCTTCCCCGGACAGACGTGTCCATGAATGCACCAACAGGCTGCAAATTCCCTTCTGCTCCCAAGCAGCGTTTCCCTTCCCAGGCCCCCCAGCAGAGCTGCTGGCATGTGCTGCATGTGGCCCATCGGCGGCTGCAACTTCACAGTGGCACAGTTTGCTGTTGTGCACGTCTGGCCCTCAGGTGCTCTGACTTTGGCCATCCGGCTGGCCAGATGTGTGGGGGAGAGACAAGGGAAATGGCCTGCAGCTGTTGCACTCTGGGATCCGCCTGACTCACTCAGCAGGGTCCGGATCTGGACTCATCAAAGGGAGAGCGACCGCCTGGCTTGGCAGATTGTTGTCTAAGGGGTTCTGGAAGTTAGCACTGACTCAGTGGCTCCCCAGCCATCCGCTATCCATTGGCAAAGCTATACTGAGAGTTGCCAGTTTCCCCGACTGAGAGAAATGCCTGACTGTCTAAGAACAGGATGCTGCTATGTCCCTATTGGGCAGTTTTCCGAACTCCGCATTGAGCACTGGTTGCTAGTTAGGCACGAAGGATGGGATAGTGCCATGGTTTGGGGGCTAATCTAGGACTGGGGAGACCTGGGTAACATTTCTTGCTCTGTCACAGGCTTCCTGAGTCACCGTGGGCAAGTCTCTTAGCCCCTCTGGGCTTCAGACGCCGATCTGTAAAATGGGACCAGTAGCACGGCCCTATTGCACAGATGGGTCCGGAGGAGACATTCAGCAAAGACAGTGAGTTGCTCAGATACTCTGGTAATGGGGCCATCTAAGACGGAGAGAGAATTGGGAAGTCATTGTATTTCTTTGGCATTAGTGATTTGCGGACGCCCAGATACAGACAGTTTCCTTTTGCAAAGAGGTTACAGTCTGGGAGGCAGCGACAGGGAAGGAAGGACATCCCTAGAACCTAGCAGCAGAGGAACGTCGGGGGCTGTCTTTTTTAATCAAATGCTAATTCATCTCCATGCATGTTAATTGCCTAGAGCGATGTGAATGAGGAACGGGAGGCGGAAGCCAAAATGGTCATCCAGTGATAATAACTGACCTTTGCTTGACCCCTTTAATCGATGTGTCATCTACAGTCTGAGATGCAGCCTACCCGGGATCTCTGTATCCCCCAGGGAACTGCAGCCATCTCTGAGGTGAAGCACAGCAGCTGTTGACAGCCCCACAGCAACACTACACAGCTGGGCAGGACAGGACGGGAACACCCCAACCCTCTCGCTCATGCGGTCAGGACCGTCTCTCACCCGAAAGAAGGCACCAGTAGCAGAATGGCGCCCCCTAGTGTCACCGTGGGGTATTATTTCTGCAGCGGCTCCTGGGAAGAGCCTGCCACCAGCGCTAGCTCCATGCAGAATGCGGGTCTCCAGTTTACCCGTAGCAGAGAACCGGGCTGCATGGAGAGCCATGAACAGACTATTCATGTAAATGGACCATGGAGAGACCTGTGCCTGATCCCATAGAGGGAGGGACAACCCCTGACTTTACATTCAAAAAAAGCCAAAGACATAAGGAATGAAACCTAGAAGCCAAGTGAGGCAGAACGACTCTGGCCTCTTCTGTTCAAGGATCTCAAAGCGCATCCAAGCCATTAGCCAGTTCATACCTTCTCAGGCCTGAAGGGAGCCTGACCGTGAGCGCAAAGCAGCAACCCAAACACTGGCCTCCCAAGTCCTAGCGTAGTGCCCTAACCGCTGCACCTGGCTTCCTCCTCGCATCTGACAGCCCCAGAGACATGATTTACTCTGAGTCACTGACAGAGCCTGGGCTAGCACCTACAGTCCTGCCTCGCTGGCCCTACCGCACTGCAAGCGAACCTGTCGGCTGTCGCTTTGCTGCTCCGCCTCACAGCCCGGTCTCTCCCAAACACGTTTCTCGAGACAAGAGGGGAAACAAATTGTGACCTAGGTCCCGTAAACCGCACAAACAAGACCAGCCCGAATAGACGTTAAGGGGGAAAAGATGTTTTGTTCCAAAGCTTTTGGCCATGAAGTGAGACTCTGGGTCGAGGAGGGTTGTCAGAGCACTGAAGCGGATTGGGGCAGATGGGGGAAGCCTGCAGGTGCTGGAAGAACGCAAGTCTCGCACACCTTAAAGGGGACCTGCCCGTTCCTGGAGCGGCGAATGGTGCATGTCGGAGGTTTAACAGGGAGGCGGCCGAACCTCACGGGGAGGGAGCCAATCATTCCCAACACTTTACAAACACACACCCTCATAGCCTCATGGGAGGTGACTCAGTAGCACTACCCCCATGTGACGGATGGGGAAACTGAGGCCCAGAGGCGGGCCAGAACTTGCCCGAGTCAGTGGCCCTTGAGGCAGTATGGTCTAGTGGCTCAAGTAGTCATGCGGATGCTAAGACACCTGGGCTCTATTCCCCCTTCCGCTACTGACCCACCGTGTGAGCGAATCACAGGGCTTCCCTCTGTGGCCTGCAAACCTTCTGCTCCAGGGATTGTCCCTTTCTGTGCGTTTGTACAGCACCTAGCACAATGGCTCCTTTAAACTCCTGCAGTACAAATACTAGTCAGGGGCCTAGAGCTAGACAAGGCTCTATCGAGAATGGCCAGGTCCCCGGAGGATGTACTGTGGGGAGCAATTCTGTCTCAGGCCCGGAGCCCGGGGCTCTATTACTCTCTGTGACGTGACTCTGGACAAAGGTGAATGAAAAGCACCTGCATGAGAGCTGAGTTGTTATTACCCTAGCCCAGGGGTCGGCAGCCTTTCAGAAGTGGGGGGCCAAGTCTTCATTTATTCCCTCTCATTTAAGGTTTCGCGTGCCTGTCACACATTTTAACGTTTTTAGAGGGTCTCTTTCTATACGCCTATAATATATAACTAAACTATTGTTGTATGTAAAGTAAATAAGGTTTTTAAAATGGTTAAGAAGCTTCATTTAAAATGCAGAGCCTCCCGGACTGGTGGCCAGGACCCGGGCAGTGTGAGTGCCACTGAAAATCAGCTCGCGTGCCGCCTTTGGTTGCCTACCCCTGCTCTAGACAGAGCTGTGGGGCAGTTCCTTGGACTAGTAGCTCCTCTGGGTCTTTTCCCCTCTAATGTGTGTCCAGTACAGTGTAACTAAGCTCAGAGCAGCCCGCCATCAGCCCGTCTTCTCAAAAGTGGATGTTTCAAAAACATCTTTCTGATCCCAAATCCAGCCTGACACTCTTCCCAGGGCGGGGGAAGTGCACACACACTCCCACATACGCATGACATGCTCCAAAGAGCCGCAGAACAGCCCTCTGGTTGGCCCTGAATAATTTACCTTGGCTACCGCCTCACACCTCCCTCTCTGTCTGTCCTCGCCTGAACTTTTGAAGCCTGTCTCAGTGTCTTTTCCCAGCTTGGAACCGTCTCCGTTCAGAAGTTCGCATTTCACAGCCTGTTGCTGTGTCAGTGTTTTGGGTCACATGCTTCATTTTAAATGATGTGGCATTAAGTGAAGCTAGGACAGAAATTTGCCAAACACATTTCTAAATGGTTCTCAAAGGTCCCTCACTTCCTTTCCCTGTCCAGCGCTGTCTCTTTCCCCTTGACGAACATGGGTTTGGCTTCCTGGACTGAAACGACCATGGCTTTGGTATGATCCGAAGCCCTGGAAGTTCAACAGGCCCTGGAACGTGTCCTTGGTCAATGACATCATTGGTTATGTCATCAGTGTAAAAAGTGTTCAGGGCTCAGGTCAAGGAGGAGAGGTGGGTCAGTTAAATTCGCGCTCTCTGCTGGTGGCCCAGTAGCACAGCAGAACACTTTAACCCTTCATCCCTCTCCCTTTGAATTCCTCCAGGCCTGAGTTTAATGGGAGTTGCAAATGCTCCGCAGATCTCTGAAAACCAGGTCGCGGAGCAGTTGGGCTCAGGGCCTGTCTTAGTCAGTCAAATTTAGGGGGTCAAGCCAATGACCCCAGTGCGTGCCCACCGAGTTTGGGGGTCATTGGCACATCTGAGCCCCGTTGTGGCTAACAAGAATGTCACGCCCTGAAAGACGCGCACAGATTCCCTCCGTAGCAGGGTAGCCTGGAGAGCAATCTTTAGTTTTTGCTAGTATGGCCGTAATACCTTGTCTGGCTTCATCTTCGTATAAAAACAAAGCAAAGCCCACGAGCTCGGAGCGCCTGACTGTGATTCCGGGCATCATTCCTGTGGGGTTGAATGTCTTCGTAACGAATCCGCAGGTAGGTACCAAAGCGGCGAAGCCTGAGACCCCAGGTGGTTAGAGGAGTCCGGTGCCTCTTAGGAGCAATGGGCTTGCCTCTGCAGAGCTCCCAATTCAAACACAACCAGCCCCGGGGAAACTGTTCTGCAAACAACATCTGCAGGAAATCTACAGTTACTAATGTCTCATTGACTCTAATCTCCCAGGCTGGAGGGGCAGGATTTTTGTCTGTGTGGGTTTTATTATTCGTTTTTCTTTCCCTCCCCCATCACTTTTCCCATTTCTTTTTTGGCTTCGGACCGCTCAGAGTTAAAAGGTCCGGGCTGCAGGTTGGCGACAGTTCGCTGTGGCTTTAACATTCCTGCCATCTTGGCCGGTGGTTTATTTTAACTTTGTAGTGCTTTTCCGTTCGGCCCCCCGTCTGTATCACCCTCCTCTCGTTGCTGCAGGAACTCAAATGGGCGTAAAGCCAGCGTCAACCAGCGAACGCCCCTTTTGCTTCCACATCCCCGTTTACATTGACATGGGAACCTCGCAGCAGAACGGCCCGTTTCTGGAGACCTCGGTCAAGGCTGGGCAGGGTCAGAGCAGGGCGTGGGGACGTGTTGGTTCTGTGCCCAGCACTGCGAAGGGATTGTGGGCTGGTGGGTGGGGGGGGGCTGGGTGTCAGGACTCCTGGGTTCTATTCCCTGGGCAGTGTGGTCCAGCAGTCAGAGCAGGGCTCTTGGCATCAGGATTCTAAGCCTGACTTTGTAACTGACTCACTGTGGGGCCTGAGATGAGTCGTGTCTGTGCCTTCGCTTTCCCAGCTGCGGCAATGTTTGCAAAGTGCCGGGGGCACGGGAAGTTCTCTGTCAGCGCACAGCCCTCTTGTTCTGGGCCGGGGGATCTCCCTCCGCCTCAGCAACCACAGCTAAAGCCAACAGGCCCCTCGACTCAGCCGGACCATGAGACACTGGGGATGGCGAGGCCCATCTCCCTCCTCGTGCCCGTGTAGCTCCGTGGTCAGTGCGTGCGCCGTGCCCCCAGCTGCAGAGGAGGAGAGGGGCTGGCAGAGCCGCGGTTATGGAGCCTGGGGCCGTAGCTCACACTGGAGAGGCTCATGCTTTTAACTCAGTCCTTGGTGTTGGCCAAGACAGCAACATCCCCTCCGGCCAGGCTTGGCTGGATATTCACTAGCTCTCTGTTCTCCGGCCCCTCACGCACTTTCCTGATGGCCATTCTGCTCTGGGATTGTCTCTGTTTGCAAGGCTGGCTCGGGTTGGAATCTGTAGCCCTGGCTGACGTATCGTCCTCTCACTCCCCATGTGCGTGGATGGAAATAGACCCTGAAGCTGACTCTCGTCTGGCTCACCCCCGGGTGAACTGGGCGTCACTCAGACTTCTGAAAGCCTTTGCCAGGGTCCCTCACCGAAGGCTCGTAAGCAAAGTGAGCTGTCATGGGCTAAGAGTAGGGTGACCAGATGTCCCGATTTTATAGGGACAGTCCTGATTTTTGGGTCTTTTTCTTATATGGGCTCCTATTACCCCCCACCACCTGTCCCAATTTTTCACATTTGCTGTCTGGTCACCCTAGCTAAGAGGGAAGGTCCTCTGCTGGATCAGAGACTGTTTGAAATACAGGAAACAAAGGGGAGGAATACGGCACTATGAACTGACTCAAGACAGTGAAGTCCAAAGTGGACTGCGACAAGTTACAAAGGGATCCCACTAAACTGGGGGACTGGGCGACAACAGGGCAGGCGAAATTCAGTGTTGATAAGTGTCAAGTAAATGCACAAATAATCCCAGCTGTACATACCAAATGAGGGGTCTCCATTAGCTGTTAGCACTCAAGAGAGAGATCTTGGCGTCGTTGCGGAGCGTTCTCAGAAAATGTCCGCTCCGAGTGCAGCAGCCGTCGAAAAAGCGAACAGAATGTTAGGCCCCATTAGGAAAGGGATCGATAATCAGAAAGTATCCCACTGCCACGACGTAAATTCACGCTATGCCCCCACCTGGAATCCTGCGTGCAGGTCTGGTCACCCCCGTCTCAGAAAAGAGATATTAGGATTGGAAACGGTGCAGAGAAGAGCAAGAGAAATGACTGAGGGTATAGAACAGCTTCCATATGAGGAGAGATTAAAATGAGTGGGACAGCTAAGGGGGGATATGAGAGAGGTCTATAAAATCATGCTCGATGTGGAGGCAGTGAATAGGGCAGTGTTATTTACCCCTTCACATAACAGAAGAATCAGGGGTCACACAATGAAATCAACAAGCAGCAAGTTTAAAACAAACAAAAGGAAAACAACCTGTGGAACTCACTGCCAAGGGATGTTGTGAAGGCCAAAAATATAACAGGGCTCAAAAAGGAAGGGGATAAGTTCACGCTGCAGAAGCTGGGACTAGATGACAGGGGATGGATCACGCAATAACAGCCCTGCCCCGGTCATTCACGCTGAAGCATCTGGCCCCAGCCAGTGGAGGAAGCCAGGACCCAGGGCTGGCTGGACCATCGGGCTGACCCAGTCTGGCCGTTCTCATGTAGTGGAGTCGCGCTGGCTGCAGGGAGAGGAGAATGGCTTGTTGAATAGCAAGGGAGGGAGCCTGTGACTGAAGACGGGGGGGCAACACCCCAGTGTTTGATCCAACTCCTGCCCGCAGAGCGGGTTCTGCTGTGGTGCAGGCCGACCCGCAGTATGTCAGACACCGGCCTGTGCACAGACAAAGGCTGGCCCGGGGCCAACTCCCTGCAGCCCAATCCAGGATCTACACACCAGACAATTTTTCATTTCAAGCATTTTTTCCACTCCTAAGCTGCCTTGAGCCGGCTCCCCTCTGTCATCACTTATCCCTCACCCAGGCCGTTTAAGCCCTGCCTGCCGCGGTGCCACGCTCTGGGCTCAGTGGCTGGGAGCTTGCAGTTTGCAGGGACAGAGAACATGCGCCCACCCCAGCCTTGCCCATCCACAGGGCACGGCTGCCTCCCACTCCCTAGTGGCCCCACATGTTCCCCCCACGGGCAAGAGCAGCATCTGCAAGTAGCAGTGCCCATGGAGCCGTGAGGCCGGCGGGCAGCCCACGAGACCCCCCGTTTTCTCTGCAGTGAGAGCAGGCCAAGGCCTAGGGCAGCGCAGGGCTCCAGCCGCAGCTCCTGGCAACAAGCGCCATCCAGAGGTTCCTAATCACAGCAGAACAGCCTGTTACTTGGACCCCATTGGGAGCTCCCCAGGGGATCCCTCTGGGTCCACAAATCCCCCAGTCTTGGAGGGGCTGACGCAGGCTCATTTGGGTCTGATCTCCCTTCAGGGCATTGTAGGTTTAACCCTTTGCTCTCTGGGAGGCCCTAACCCCTGACACACCCTTTCAGATTTGTGGGGCATCTGCCCCAATCCATGTCCCGGTGGGAAGGCTGTGGGGGGCTCTAAACCCTCCCTAGATTCAGTACTGCCCCTGCATGAGTTCCAGGACCCTCTCTATGAGCGGGGCGGGGGAAGGAAGTAGGATCAGTGCCTGCAAGTGTCGGAGGGGGATAGAGGAATTCCTTGGGGTGCTGCGCAGGGTGGGGGGCTGGGAGGAATATGGAGGAAATGAACAAAGGGAACATCGAGGCTGGGTGTTGAAGGAGCTCTGGGGCAGGGAGATGTATCGGGATCTTGCATAGGAACAGTGTCAGAGCCTTGCCCAGGGGATAATTCCAAACGGAGCGGGTAAAACCTCGGCAAACAAAGCGTGATGAGCCAGGCCAGCCCTGAGGAGAGACGAGACGTGGCTGAACAGGGCTGCAGGTCTCTGAGGCCAGGTCTACATGCAAAAGTCACGTCAACCCAGCTACGTGCCTCAGCGGGGTGAAAAATACACACACACACACACACACACACACACACACACACCCCGTAGCTAAGCTGACCTGACCCCCGGTGTAGGCAGTGCTAGGTCAAGGACGGATTTTTCTCTCATCCTGGCTCCCGTCTCTCAGGGAGATGGAGTAACCAACCCAACGGGAGAACCTCTCCCAGCGCCAATGGAAGTGAAGAAGGGTCGGTGGTGCCTGGGATTTCTTCAGGGATTGTTTGAATAACTCTTTGTCAGCATTAGCCCCTGAGAAGGAAGGGGCTGGAGTCTAATGGTTAGAACCTATCTCTCTTCCTATCTCTGCCACAGACTTGCCACGTGGCCTTGGACAATTCCTTTGTCCACTCAATGCCTCAGTTTCCCCACCATTAAAACAGGGAGCGGGATGCCTGTGCGGCTTTGTTAATTAACCCTCGTCCAAGCGCTGGGAGACACTGACGGGCAAAAAACGGAGGCACTGCTTGGCTTTTGGTTCTGCAAAGCGTCCCCGCCGACTGCTCTCAACGTCTGGGGCCAGGCCCCTTGCTGGGGGCGGGGAGGATTCGGATCAAAGAACGGAGGCGTCCAGCCCATTCACACATGGCGATGTTGAGACAAAAGGTGCGATCCAAATTGGAGCGGCAAAGCTGAGACGCTGACCTGGGTTCCTGGGCGGAGATGGGGCCTGCTGGCTCCGCCGGTTTGGCCCCAGCCCGTCCCCTGCATCAATGAAGCCCTGGCCCCAAACTTTTGAGAGCAGCAGGCGGCAAATCGTGTATGGAAGAGAACGAGCCCTATGGAAAATGTCCCTCCCCTCCCCCACGCAGCTCCGCTCCATCTGTAGGATATTACAGCCCCTGATTGCATGCACATGTGCAGGACTCCTCTGCGGCCTGCAGCTCTCTCCAGCACAGATAGTCATCAAATGGAAATAAACCGCAAAATATTTGTGCTGGCTTCTCCAGCAACCAAGCCAGCTGCAGCCTCTCGGCTGCCAGCCCCCTGGAACGACAGCAAACAGTCCCCGAGTGAGGCTTGCCAGATGAGACACCTTGATCCACCTTGAGATAAAAGATTTATCCGCAGGGACCAGCTTAGCTAGACCTCCCCGTGCATCCCCCACAGAGTCAACATGTGCGTGGGCCTGGTCGCCTCCTGTTTCTCATCCGTATGCCATTGTGTGGGGCAGGGGGTTGTCTGGGGCAGGAGATGTGGGGGGCAGTTGAGCTGATGGGGGTTGGAATAGGGATCCATTTGGCCTGGAGTCTCCAATGCCAGGAAACTGAAGGTCACTAAGTGTGACAGTGTGGTGCAGTGGTTAGAGCCCAGGACTGGGTGACCAGAGGGCTGCTTAGGGTCTGGAACAGTTGTCCCAGGAAAGGGGTGGCAGCCTCATCCCATGGGTTGACAACCAGGCTGGGTAAAGCCCTGGAGACGAGACTGCGAGGGGCAGAGCTAGCGCTGTGGAGAGACAAGCCACAGCCTAATAGGCTAAGGATCTCGGGGCCCTGCCGCAATCCCCCCGGTATAGAGCACTGGCCTCCGGCCTACGCACCCCGTAAATCCTGCTGACTTGACCTAATCAGTACCTGGGCCTGCTCCGGCCCCAGGCTCCGGCCCCAAGCCAGCGCCGGCCAGGGGCACATGTGCTATGTTCGGCGATGTCGCTGGTGCTCAGCACGGGTTGAACTCCCAGCTGGGTGCATCCAGCTCCTTTAGCCTAAAGGTGGCCTGCCCGCTGTAGTTACTTCCTCTCTTTTGTGGGGCAGGGGGCATGTCCCCTGCTATTCCTCTGCCCCACGCCCTGCAGTGCACGCCCCTGCCGGCTGGAGGACATCCCTGGGCCGGATCCGAGGAGGGGAACGGTTGCTGCAGCCCCTTTGGCTCAGGACCCCCCTTGGCCCAGGCTGTTTCCCTGACTTGTCGGCCCTCTTCGCAGACCCCGTGAATCCGCCCATCGCAAACTCCACCCTGCCGCAAAGCAGCTCCCGAGTGCCATCGCCGAGCGCGGCTGGGTTCACCCGCCCCGCCTGGCATAGGCAGAGGAAGCCTGGCTTTCTGCCCTGATCTCTGCAGAGGGGTCGGTCGGCCTGCGGGTTGATGGGTGTATCCGGCTTGGTGCTATGCGATTTGCAGGGTCTGGCTGGAGAATCTTGCCTACATGCTCGGGGTTCTACTGATCGCCATATTTGGGGTCGGGAAGGAATTTTCCTCCAGGGTAGATTGGCAGAGGCCCTGGAGGTTTTTCGCCTTCCTCCGCAGCATGGGGCAGAGGTCGCTAGCTGGAGGAATCTCTGCTACTCTAAACCACAGGATTTGGGGACTTCAACAGCAGAGTCAAGGGAAAGGGGTTGGGACGGCTTTGTGGCCTGCATCATGCGGGAGGTCAGACTAGATGATCATAATGGTCCCTTCTGACCTTAAAGTCTATGAATCTATGAATCTACGAGGCTCACCATGGGGAATGAATTAGGGGCTCTTTGCACGCTCTCACTGGGGTGGCCGTGAGAGTCGGGGGGCAGGGACAAATCCCCTGCCGCAGCTGCCTGGAGAAGATCGACAGAAATCGACGGGCCTGTCCATTGTTCCACGTACCCCAGTGACAGCTGCCGTTTATGACCCAGAGAGGTTGTTGGCCTTCCTCGACCACTCCTTAGCTTGGCTGTAGGGAGCCATAGCTCAGCACACTGCTTGGCCATCGGCTGAGGGAAGCCCTATTGTATGTGGCATTGAAAGGGGCAGGACGTTCTCATCCTCTTGACTTCTCTGGTTGAGAACAAAGCAGCAGCGTTGACCCTTCCTCGGGGTGTGGACTCCTCCCCCCGCCTCCTGTGAACACACCCCAGTAATTCTCCTGGTCTGGCGACATCACCGACTCCTCCACTTGTTCATCCAGACGTTTCTCTGTAGCCCCACCCCGTCACACTCAGACCTGTGGTCCCTTTGCCCAGCAGGCGTGTGTATGTGTCGGCATCTTCTCCAGCGAGGTGCCTGACACTCACCATCCGTCCCGCCAGCTCCTCGTTAGCCCATGCACAGTGAGAGGCAGGCAGGGAAGGGGCCGTATATTGGAACGAAAGCAGAAAGTAAACGCCGCTTGGCAGCTCCCGGGGAGTCCCGTCTGGCTCCTGCGGCTCTGCATAGCTCCTCCCTCCGAAATAGAGGAGGAGAGATTTAAGGGTGGCCTCTACGGGGCTGTCCCTGCTGCCACCCATCACCTCAGTCACCCTCAGTGCCCCTGCCCCTGAGCACCTCTGGGCCATTGCTGGCCTCAGGGCAGAATTGCAGCTGGAGGGAGGGGCCCTGGGGAAGGAGACGAGTGTGAGATTTGCCACATTCCCCCCCCCTTACAGGACCCAGGCTGTGCTGCACGCGGGCTAGAACTAGTCCTACCCGAGCTCCTAAAGGAAGCTGGGTCCTTGCTCCAAGGGGAGCCTGCTGAGGCGGGTCGTTCAGCTGGGGGCGCTCTTCCCTGGTGCGTCAGTAGCCAGGGCCAGGCAGCTCGTGGTCCCTAGCAATCCCTGGCTCTCTTTGCACCAACACGCTGCCTCCCTACAATCCCATTCGCCTTCACGCCCCGGCCTGAACTGCCGGGTTAAACAGCTGCCCGGAGGAGACCGAGCTTCGATGGGGGGTGGGGAAAAAATCCTTACGCCTGAATGTGCAGAAGCGGCTAGCGAGAGGAGACGCCTGGATGTTGTGGGGAGGGGGACTTGAGAGGCCAGGAGAGGGGGGAGGGGCTGCCTTTCAGAAAGTGCTGGGCACCACCCTGGGACTCGCCACTTTTGGCCCCGCGCTAGATGCCAGCAAGGAGAGCTGCCCTTTGACGCTCAGTGCGAAAGCCAAGCCTGGCTGGCCAGGGCCCTGCGGATGACTTTTCTGAAGGCCTCCTAGTTGCACAGCCCAGCACTGGAGCTGTTCGCTGCAGACGTTCTTGGCATTAGTTTTAGTCACAGGAAATTTTGTTGAAAAAAAAATCGGAGCTAAAAGAAATCAAAGGAGGAAACCGTCCCCTCCCCCGCCCCCAAGACAAGATGTTGCCTGGAGGGGGGCTGGGAAGGGGAATTAGCCGTCCGGTTTCCACGTTCTCTCCCCATCCCTGGAGCTGGATTTGCCATCCTGAGCTCACACGCTCTCAGCTCTGCTCTGGGCCGGGGCCAAGCGTCTCAGCCTGGCTCGGCTTCCAACAGAAGAAACGGTTCATGTCGGAGACGGGGCAGGTAGGCCAGCCGGGTGGGTTATGGCCCTAGCCGAATGCTCCTCTTCGGCAAGCTGAGCCCCACAGAGCAGGTCAGCTGAGGGCTCCGTGCTGCGTTTTTACAGCTCACAGGAGGAGTATGGAACTGCTTTGGCTGCCTTTCTGAACTCTGCAAAACCTTCTGCGGTTGGAGCCTCTGGAAAACAATAGCATACCGTAATTTCTCAAAGAGACGCCCCGCCCTTTGGAAACTCCAGCCATGCTGTCATTTGAGGTGGGCACGCTTCCCTAAAAAGACCATCCAGGAGCGTATTACCATATTTTCAGGAGGCTGTGCTCCCCCCGGGGGAAACATGGCACCATCTTGGTCACACATCAATTTCAACTTCCCCCCGAAGTGTTTCATTTGGCTGGAAAGGGCTGGTTTTGTTAGGAATGAAATGACCCGGGAATGTTACAGGCATGTTTTCTGAGGGTTGGCAGCGGGACCACTTACCCTTGCATCAGTGATAAGCCTGGCAGCAAAATATGGTTCTAATAATCAGCCAGCGTTTAGCTCGTTTAGAATGACTTGATTAGATCATGTTCTCCTAGCGAGGCCATCGGGGTGGGATCTTTTCTATGGTTAATAAATCTCAGACGATAAATTCTTAATAATCGAGTGTCTTGTTATTTTCAACTCTATTTTCGTAGACGAGTTTGGAAATAAAGGGCTGCATCCAGCCGTCGCCACAGAGTCAGGGCTTTTGCACGTTTCCATTAGGGTGAACATTCGACATGCCCGCCAGGGAGCCTGGGGCCGTTCTGGTAGCTCCATGTGTCACACTTCCCATGGCATTGCAGACACACCCTTAGAGATCTCAGCGTGCTTTACAAAGCAGCCGTAAGTAGCATCAGACTCACCAATGTTCCAACACCGGGTGTTCAAAACTCATGGGTCGGCCCCCTCCCCAAATAATCGTGAGAGTGTCTTAAAAAATCTTGAGATGTTTCCAAAGGGCTAACAAACGGCAGGTTCTGTTTGTTTGCCTTCTGGGCCTGAGCCTTCAGGGGTCACATTTTCCAACTTTTGTCTGCGAGCAGGAGGGCTAGAAACTTGCCTTTGAGATGAAAGCTGAGATTGTCCCATAATCCAGGATCCTGGAGCTCTGGCCCTCAGTACAAGGCTCACAATAAAATCGTGAGAGTTGGCGGCGCTGTTATGTGGCGCATGCGGCACGCCCAGGTTAAGTGGCTTATCCAGTTTCAGAGCACGGACAGGAAATAATACAACAGAACAGCTCTGATTTTCTGGAGATACTTTCGAAGTACGTAAGAACTTATTAAACTCCAAAGCGGCTCGCTGCCCTTATCCTGACATATTCTTTACTCCATTTCCTGCTTCAACACGCAGTGGTTTTTAACAACTCCGCCAAATTCCTCTCTCTTTGGGGTTTACACAGTAAGCACAAAGAGACCGGCCCAATAAATGAGCTCTCCCCATTCTCCTCTGCTCCATCGGAGCCCTTGTCTTTTCTCCTTCCCAGCAGGCGGGACATTTCTTATGTCAATGACTCGTGGTTTGGCCGGGGAAGGCGAATCTCCTCTCAAGAAGGCTCTACTTCATTTCCAGGACTGATTTCCTCTTTGCCTGTGTCACTGGGGGACCGTGTACAAGGTAACATTGCCAACAGACAGACGGGATGTTAATGTCGGTCTCTCCTTCTGGTGCGACAGCCTGGTGATGCTCCCTGAACGTTGTTGGGACAGGGAGGGTGCAGGAGACACCCACTGGAATGAACAGGAGCATGTCTGCCAATGGGCAGGATCTCGCGCTTCATTTCACAGACCCATAATGAGCGAACGTTTGTTCCTAAGAGCAGCTCCTGACGAGAAGAGCAGTCTGGCAGCTAAGGCTGAGTCCTGCCGAGGCCAGGCAGAAAGTGGTTTGAAGTGGGGACGGGAGCGTGTTGAAAGTCTTTTTAAACTGGGCAGTTGTCACTGGTTTTAGGGGACGAACTGTGTGAACACACTTGTCCCGACCGACCACACACACACTCGTGCACACACACACACAAACACACACTCTCAGGTATCAGACAGGTGTTTACTGTTAGCACAGGACACGGCATAATTTTGTGATTTCCAAACACACACGCGGACACACGCACGCACGCAGGGGGCATTATCGGATCTGGTTTTAATCTTGGGGGAGAGGACGCACCAATCCTCCGGGTGGGAGTGGACCTTTGTGATCCTCCCCCCACACCATCAGCGTCAGTATTTTCAGTTGGGAGACTTTGCTGCTGCTATTTCCCTTTGTATCAGAACCTGAAATAGGGTCGAAGGGACCGCGTGTGTCAGAGTCTGCGCGGTCTGAGCCCAGAGCCAGTGGCGCAGGTCTGCGTAGGGCCCCAGAGACCATCTGCAACAGGAAGAAAGCTGATTGCTAACCGTAGCCAGCCAGCAAAGCCAAGGTTGTATTGCACCTGGATTCAATTGCTTTGGACTGAATTTGTTCCAGCCCTGGATTTAGCCTTTGACTTTGGATTCGTTCGGTTGCAGGCAGCGTATCCGTGATGCCGTTTGGAAAGAGTCTGCGTATGTCTCCGGTGCCCAGTGCTTAGTGCTGGAGGCTGTGATTGGGGTCAGATTTCGCCCCTGCGGGGAGGCCTGGGCTGGCGTTTGGGCACAGGACCTTTCGTGCACCAAGCAAGAGTCGTTCCCTGAGACTACGGCGCTGCCACACTTGCCTTTATACACAGGTCCTATGAGGACGGCTGGGATGGCTCTGCCATGAACTCCTGGGTCTGCATATCCTCTCAGGCCAATCAGGTCTGGGTTCAAACGTCCTGGCTCAGGCCTCATATGGCCCATTAGCCCCCAGGCAGTGGCAGCGACAGCCCCGACATTGAGGGGCTGGACTAGAACCCCCCTTGGACATTGCCTTTGTGGGTTTCATTCCTTCTGACAACGAGCTGCTAGATCCCCTTTGTGGGTAGGCGAGCTGACCCACAGGAGACCTGTAATCAGTTCCCAACTCTGCCCCGGATTCCTTAGGTGAGCCAAGCCCCTGTTCCCCATCTGCACCCAGGGCCTGGCCCTTCACTCCCCTCCAGGTGTGTTGTGATGCTCAAATCCCAGCGTGCTCCTGAAAGCCAGCTCAGGGCCTAGAGAGAAGGGGGAGACGCGCTGAGATGGTTTCCCTCTTTGGGGGGATAAGCCACTTGCTGACATTTCAACACAACATGGCAGAGAAGAGGTGAAGTCACGTGTGGGTTTTGTTTTAATTCGGCTGGTTTAAGCATATAGGTTTTCATATAACGTACAAATCATATCATAGAAAATCACAGCTTAGAGGCCCCAGCTGACACCCCAGCACCCGCGGACTAGTTGTGTAGGGTTCATTTGTCATTTGCTTTTTGAAGCGATGGAAAGAGAAAGAGAAACACATTAAATAACCGTGACACTTAAATAGAGCAATTACTGGTTGTCTTTTTGACAATATAAAGCTTCAAGTTTACTGTGTAAAGAAGCAATCGCCTCTCCACGGAGAGGGGTCTCAGAGCGAGGCACCGAAGGATCCGTCAGAAGAGCAAACGACAAAAAATCACCTGGGTGCAGAAACCGAGGAGATTAGCTGGCCTTATCCTTGTATAATGAGCATGTGTAAATACAGCGTGAAACTAAGAGAGAGGCGATAAAACGGTCAAGTCCTTTATGCCAGGGTGCTTTATAATGAACAAAAAATGTAATGCCCTCACAAGATGCCAGTATCTCTTTTTTCCAAAGAGCCCAGTTTTTAGGCCAGGCTGCCATTAGACGGGAAAGTCTGTTGCTTTTATAAGGTGCTCGCCCTCTGCTCATGAAACCAACTAGGAAAGTCTTAATCTGGGTCTGGAAAGTGTCCTGGGTGTGTCCAGAGGGAATACATGAGGCCAGGTATGGCAGGTCCATCCCGGCTGCGCTACTGAGTGTACTAAGCACATCTAGCAATGATGCACCTACTGTGAAGCTAACTGTACCAGGTGTGTCCAGGTAGAATAAAGCTGCTATGGTGCTAAATGCAGCAGGTAGGATTTACCTGCTATGAAGCTAACTGTACCAGGTGTGTCCAGGTAGAAGACACCTGCTATGATGCTGGAGGTATCAGCTAAGTCCACGGAGGAGTCACCCAGTGAGCGTGCTGCCCCATAGAAGGTTCCTGCAGCCCAGTAGGTCACTCGGAGGATCACCAGGAAAGGGGGGGAAGGAAAGGATGGCAGGCGAAACCCAGCAGAATCTCCCCACGTGCCGGAAGTGGAAAAGTGAGAGATTTAGGCCTTGTGCAATCGAGTGGGTCCTGTGACACCCAGAGGGTGGCCTGCCCCCCAGCGCAGAAGGCCTGCCCAAGCTCTAAGCAGCACGTAAGTCCCACTGGAGACCTGCGTGGTGCAGAGGCCTGGTGCTGGCCCTCTGCCCAGGGCTGAATTTCACCGCTGGAACGTGGCTAGCAATAACGCAGCGGGGAAGGTAGCTCCCTACCCTTGTGATCTCAGCAGCACAGACCCATTCGTGTCTGGAGCCGAGGGACATCCAAGCTGAGCCAATGGGAAACTCTGCAATGTGATGGGAAAAGAGGGCCGAGTGTTATGGGGAGATAGGATCTGGGTTGAGTTGCAGGAACCTCCTGGAAAATACACCCTTCCCCCGCCTCCCCTCCCACCTGGAAGCAGCCAAGGGGCTGAACACAAAGGCAGCCTGATTCTGTCCTCATTTCAGTGCTGGTTTCATGGTGTGCTGGCAAGACCAGGTCACCCCATGGTGGCTGGCCCCGGGGATCGGCTACACCCCATAGTCCATTGTATGCTGCTGATCAGAATTCTCCAGGGCCCGGGGCTCGCTGTTCACCAGGGTTTGCTTGAGCTGGCCCTGAGCGAGGGGTTGGATGAGGGGCCGTGGGGGACCCTGCGTGTCCCCACTCGAGGGCTACCGAGCAAAGTGGCTCAGTTTAGAATTCAAGGCTGCCGGCACCACAAACTCCTGCAGGCTCTGCAAGTCCAGCCTCTTCTGGGCCACCAGCAGTCAGGGCTCCCAGGCCAATGAACCAGGCACAACAGACGCTTTCCCAGGGTCGCCTGGATGCTGCAGGAGTAGAAGCCTACGGGGGCCAGTAAGGGCAGCAGCCGGAGCTCAGAAACGCTGCCTGCAGGAGGCAGGGCCCTTCCTGCATCACTTTTCTGACCAGAGCCAACGAGTGAAATAAGCAAGTGATGACTCCTGGCCTGAACTCGCCCCTGATTTCTGGCGCTAGGTGGACGGGCCGGGAATGAAGGTTTGCATTGTGTTTGGAATCAGGTGCAGCCTGAAGGGGGCGATGAGGAAAAGCCATAGGCTGGCTGAAGGGAGAGACTCATTCCGCTCTGGAGGGGGGGGGCATGTTTACCTAATGACCCGCCCCCCACATACACAATAACACACACTCAGCCAGCCCAGCTCCAGTCACAAATACACACCTACACACACATTCCTCTTCCGGCCACCTGAGGAGCCCTCTTAACGCCCCGGCAGCCCTCTCCTTCCTGTGGTGCAAAGGCGGCCTCTTGCCCCAGGGCTAGGGTGGGAAAACAACCCCCCCCGCAAGGCTGAGCTAATCCTTATGTGAAGGTGGGTGGTGGACAGGTGAGAGCTGACAAAGAAACAGAATAATAAACTCTGGGTCTGATACCCCCCCACCCCCACACTGCACCTATAACCCGTGTGACACGTGCCCGCTTTGGGGAACATTTCACACGCCTGTCAATGACTCCACAATGAGGGAGGCGGGGGTGGGTCAGGCCCTGGGGTTTGGCTTGTTCTGCCTCCTTAGAGCTCTTTTTAAATGCTTCTTTGCCTCACCCTGGAAGCTGACCAAATTCAAACCCCACCACCTGAAGGGTGTGTGCAGTGGGGGGGGTGCAATGGGGAGGGGTCGTGTATGTGTGTGTGTGTGTGTGTGTGTGCGCGCTGTTTACACTGCAAGTCATTGTTACACAAACAGGGGAAAGCCAAACAACAAACTGAAATACACAGCCCAGTTCAAGGTCCTCCTTGCCTGATAGTCCAAACTCTCCATGGGATTGGTCCTGGCTACCTGAGAGATCTCCCCCCCACCCCCCGACCCTGAACTTCCACGGTAGCTGTATTCCAGGGGTTCTCAAACTGGGGGTCGGGACCCCTCAGGGAGTTGCGAGGTTATTACATGGGGGGTCGTGAGCTGTCAGCCTCCACCCCGAACCCCGCTTTGCCTCCAGCATTTATAATGGTGTTAAATATATAAAAATGTGATTTTAATGTATAAGGGGGGGTCGCACCCAGAGGCTTGCGATGTGGAAGGGGGCGCCCGTACAAATACCCACTGCTGTATCCCATGGGAACAATGAAACTTCCAGCGAAGAGCTGGGCGCTCTAAGCCAGGACCTGAGCTGGCGCTTTGACTCCGGAACTCACTGCCACAGGAGATAAGAGACCGCACCTCATCACACTCACAGCTAAACCCCGTGCCCTCTCCCCCGCCCAATCCTGTAATAGTTCCCCGTTCACAGCAGCACCTGCGCTTTCCTACAGATAATCCTCACCTTTTAAAAACCTAGATCCCTTCTCGCTAGCAGGCAAGGAAGAAATATCTCACTGTTATTCAGAGCTGGGCAAGGCCTGGATTTTCCATTTCATGGGACATTCCATGACTCTGGCATTTTTGCTGTTCTGCAGCAGAACCAGCCAAAAATGAAACGTCCCCTGCAGCAAACTGTTAATTCTGAGTTGATCGCAATGTTTTGTTTTGATACATTTGAAACAGTTTGTTCTGCTTTTGCCCATTTCAGCTCGTTTTCCAATAGAATCCCCCCGGAATTTCCTTTGGAAAAGTCATTTTGGAATTAAAAACCAAAAAGTCGAAGCGGTCCGTTTGGAATCTGTCAGAATGGAACATTTTGACGTGATCCGAATGCTTTGGAATGAAATTTAGCTGAAATCCGCCCACGTTTGAACCATTTACATTTAGCCCAAAAGGACATTTTTGGTTGGAAACCCATGTCAATGACACATTTCTGGTACTGTTGGCTTTATTTCTGGTGGGGTGGCCACTGCAGATACCACAATGAGGGACACCAATGCAAGAGCCCAGAGAGCAGGACCCAAGCAGTCCTTGAGGAAGAGGAGAAGCTGTGAGAGTATCCACAAGGCTGTGAATGCAGCTACACCTCAAGCCACGGAGCTCCACGCAGCCACAGCATCTGGCTAGATGAATCCAGTGCAGCTGCGGGGGGCCACAGGCGTTTATGGGACTAATATCTAGCGGGTACTAGGCATGGGGCAGACGCACACCCGTCCGGGAGGTTTCTCTCGGGGGCTCTGCCTCCCTGCAATGGGTCGGAGAAATGGCTCTATCCTTTTACGCCACCCCAGTCGGGTTTCCATGGCTGTCTCCGAACTGGGATCCCACTAAGAGCTGCTGCCTTCACGCTCCTCCAGCACTCGCTCCAGTAAGCTGCTGTCCCTGGCGAGGGGCGCTGGGTGCTGGAGCCCAGGGGGAAGGGGGTGAGCAAGCTGTCAGGGGCCTTGGCTGGGCTTCTGCGTCCCGCAGCCTCTTGTGTGGAAAACAAACCAGGGTTGGACCCCACCGGCTGCCCAGAAACAATGAGCTGCTCCCAAATCTATCTTATCTGCCCCTGGCTTCCACAGGGAAGTGCCCTGAAACCCCAGGCTTCCAGCAGGGCGTGGGGCCTGCTCACATGCTCCCCATCGCCAGTCCTTGGCAGAGATCTCCAAAGGCAGGGAGAGCAAGTCAGCGTTTCAGGCCCCGTGCATGATTCTCCGGACAGGGAGAGCCTGTCTCCAAATGCCCCCTCTGCCCGCCTAGGTACACCCAGCCAAGCCTGCCGGCCAGAACTCACCACCTGACTCCCACGCCAGCAGAGCCCTGGTCGCCGGGCGCTCACAAGGCCCCGGTCGGCCCCAAAGTCTCTCGCTCTCAGTCCTCGTCTGCTCTTCCTAACGACCTCTGTGTGCTGAGGAGACGCTCACACGGCCACAGCTGGCCGAGAGCAGAGCCCCGTGCCCGGGAGGCCAGTTTCCGCCCACTGAGGGTCTGAGGCAAAAAGCTACACGGAGGCCGCAAACCTTGGCTTCAGTGGGGGCCATTTCTGCTCATTCTTCACTCGCCCTCTGAGCCGGCCGCGGGAACAGCAGCGACTGGCCTTGGCCGGCTGCTGTGTCTGGCTTAAATGGCGGAAAGAGCAAGAGGGAAATCTAGAGACTAAGAAAAATGATCACTCCCCCCGCAAGACAAATCGGTTGCTGCTCCTGCTTTCCGGCTCTTCCTGAGAGGGGAGGGGAGTGGGGGACGCTCAGCTCAGGTGGGAGGGGGCTGGGGGTGGGCGTGTGGGGATCGGGACTGGGGGACGCTGCCAGGGCCCGACTCTCTGGCTGCCGAGTCTGGGCTCGGACGAGTTCTTGCCACGGGAGCTCAGGCAGCCGTTGCCTTGTGGGAAAGTATCCCGAGCCACTTCCTAGCTCTCCGGGGATTTCAGCACGCGCCCCAGTGACCGTCTGCCGAGGCTTGTAAGAGCAGGTTGGACAAATGCCTGGGAGGGCTGGTCTAGGCTCAGGGGGGGCGGGGGCTACGTGACCTCTCGAGGCCCCTTCCAGCCCCACATTCCCGCAGGTAGCTTTACTAGCCCGCACGTCTGCAGCCCTGGTGGAGACGTCACGGTTACCGGCCAAGGAGCCGCATGTCATGGAAACGAGGCCTTCTTGTGACAGTATGACTGGGACTCCTGGCCAGCGCCACAGCGATTCTGTAGCAACACCCAGGGCGACCAGGTGTCCGGTTTTCGACAGGAACACCTGGTTGACAAGGGACCCTGGCAGCTCAGGCCATTAAAAGTCCCATGGGTGGTGTTGCCCGGCTAAGGCAGGCTAGTCCCTACCTGTCCTGCCGCGCTGCGCCCCGGAAATGGCCAGCAGCAGGCTCAGCTCCTAGGCAGGGGGGCCACAGAGCTCCGCGCGCTGCCCTTGCCCCGAGCACCAGCTCCGCACTCCCATTGGCCAGTTCCCGGCCAATGGGAGCTGGGCAGGCGGTGCCTGCAGGCGAGAGTGGCGCATGGAGCCTCCTGGCCCCCACGCCTAGGAGCCGGACCTGCTGGCTGCTTTCGGGATGCAGCGCAGTGCCAGGACAAGGCAGCCTGCCTTAGCCCCCCTGCTGTGCCACTGACCGGGAGCAGCCCAAGATAAGCCTGCGCCCCAACCCCCTGCCCCAGCCCTAATCCCCCCCAAACCCGGAGCCCCCTCCTGCTCCCCAAACCCCTCATCTCTGGCCCTACCCCAGAGCCCGCACCCCCTCCCACACCCCAACTCCCTGCCCAAGCCCAGAGCTCCCTCCCACACCCTGAACCCCTCATTTCTGGACCCACCCCGGAGCCCGCACCCCCATTTAGAGCCCTCACCCCCTCCAACACCCCAACCTCCTGCCCCAGCCCAGTGAAAGTCAGTGAGAGTGAGGGAGAGCAAGCCACCGAGGGAGGGGGAATGTAGTGAGCAGGGGTGGGGCCTCAGGGAAGGGGTAAGGCCTACGGGGAAGGGGCGGGGCTAGGGTGTTCGGTTTTGTGCGACTAGAAAATTGGCAACCTAGACACTACACGCGTCCGCCTGGCCGTTAGAGGGGGCGGGAGAGCTCCGGGGCGGCTGATCCCCATCACCCGCTGTCCAGCTGCTCCCGCAGACCAGGGCTTTGCAGAGGAAACTTTGCCTTCGCTCTGAAGAAGAAGGAAGGTCCCATTGTGGGGGGGCTACCGCGTTCCTGGGCCGTGCTGAGAAATAACCCTGCGACTCCCCCCACCCCGTACGTTCTCCTGGCTGCCTGCAATGGCACCGCCGTGAGGCTGAGCACGGGGGCCTCGCTGCATGTGGTGGGGCCAGCTCCACGCAGCCCAAAACCAGGCAGCCGGCCTCAAAACACCGCGAGGCTGGCTTAAAAAAAGGGAGATCTAAAAGCGATCAGTTTGGGTCGCGTTTTATTTGTCTTCTGAGTTTGCAGCCTTTCGGGTGCCCCTGGGTCACGCGTTCAGGCTGTTCCCTGCAGCCAGCGGGGCGAGAAATGTCCCACTTGTTAAAGGCACGCCAGAGTTCTCCCCGAATCGCGGGACTGCAGGGACTGTGAGAGGCAGAGCTTGTGGGGCTCACGGTAAGCGCGAGCGACGAGCCAGGAAACGCTGGAGAGGGATCTTGTGTCCATTGCTACCTGCCTCCCTGAGACCTTCTCAGACGTCTCCTGTCACCCACCCCGTACGCTCCTACCCACACATACGTCACTGACACGGATACATGCTGCCCTGTGTGTCAACAGGCCACATCAATGCAATCTAGGATCCCAGGCACATAACAACAAGGGGCCTCCCCTGGCTCGCCCCTCCAATCACCCACCCATGAACTGTCTGGTGAGCGGCCCATTAGTGCTCCTCTTGACAGGCAGGCGTGGTAGTAAGCCTCCCCCCTTCCCCCCACCTCCCCCCGGTACTTACCTGACCTGCCGGGGTGTATCTGTTTGGGGGAACCAGCCCACTGCACGCTTCTCTTCCTGCCATACAGAGTCCTCTGCTGGGGTGGGGTTGGCAGGGCCTGGAGTTAACACCCCATTGAAATGAGCAGAGCAGGCCCCCCTCTCCGAGCTCTTGTTTCAGGCTCTCTGAAGACTCAGGAAGTTCTCACTGCATCCGTAAGTAGCACTTGGGTCATATCATTGCGCGTTTCTCTGCCATCACGAGGGCTAGCAACTGACTTCTTCTTTTGGCAAATGAAAGCGGAGATTCGGATGCAATGACATGGTTCCCAGTGCTGGGGCCCTAGAGACAAGCCTGTAGTCCCCACGCCTTAATCCGGCAGGACAGGAGAAAGGGCATGGGAATGCAGGGAAATCCTAGCACACCTTCTGGTGAAACCACACTGAAAAAATGGGGGCAGTGAGGGACAGGGCTGCGACTCCAACAGTCCTGCAGCCACCCTGAGCAGGGCCATGACTAGGTGTCTAATATAAGGCAAATACTTGGTGGCAGCACTGAGGCGACTCTGGGGGCCTGTGTCTGTTGCTCTCTGTCATTGGACTGTGGCAAAGTGATCTCCCTCCGGCCGCTGCAGCGCATCCCCACGCCTGCCCCAGAGACAGCGCTAGGGCTGGCAAAGCCGCAGCTCCACGGCGCCCCTGCTGGCCGGGGCGAGCGAGAGCAAAGTGGGAAGTTGGTGGAGGGGGTCACACCGGGAGGCTGTCCGGGGGCCGGGGCCGGAGAGGCTGGGGGGTAACGTACCCCTGAGTGTGACGTCCCTAGAGTTACTCGTTGCTAGTGGTCATGTTGGCCTGGAGGCCCAACCCCACCCCCCTGTCAGCCAGGGCGTGCCCCCGTCCGTGCACAGAGCCCAGGGTAGAATTGCAATGTCGGAATCAAGGGGCGCGTGGGCAGGGGGTGCAGGGCAGAGCGGCTCTGAGGTACAGGGGGCGCGACAGCAGTTCCGCGAGGGCATTAGCACATCTTGGCATCCCCCGAACCCAGCGAGGTTTGTTTGTGGTCGTGTCCCCTTCCTTTCCACTCAGAAACAGCACCAATGGGTTGGCTCGGCCCCGGCCGGTCACCAAGGAAATCTCCCTGTCCCCCGTTTACCGCCGAGTCACTCTCGCACGCCGTCCACAGACTGGTGGCAATCCAAGTCGCCCTTCAGCTCCGGGCTTCCCGACAGCTTAAGGCCAGTTTTCCGGTCCACGCACCAACACTTCCCACGCTGCCCGTCCAGGGCCGGGTGACACTGCGCATGGGACAGGAGGCTCTGGTTAGTCCCTGCTGCACCGGCAGTGGGGCACGTCCGGCCCTGGGCTGGCAGAGAGGCATGTCCGACCCTGCCCTGTGAGCATGGGGAGCTGAGTCCAGCTCTACTTCTCTACTTCTAAACATGATGGGCCCAGTACCGCGTCCACTGATTTCAGCAGGCTCCCCAGGAACCCGACAGACAGCACAGCGCCCAGGCCCATAGGTCCCATTGGTTTCCAGGAGGGTGAAGCGCTGGGCAGAGCCACGGCAGGCCTGTGGCCGAAGCGATGCTGAACGGAGGAGGTGTCCGTTCCGGTTAGTGGCGAATGGGTGACCTGGCCCGGGGGGTCAAACGCCTCCCACCATGAGGGTGCTCCTAGTGGTTCTTTGCCCAGCCTTCACCCCTCCCCTCTGGGGATGATTAATTCCTAGCCTGGCAAGCCCCCTGCGAGGGAGGGGAGCAGGCACCAGGGTCCCCTTTGCCGCCGGGAAGACCGGGACACATGGAGGCAAAGACTACGTTTTCAGCGGTTGTCCCCACTAAGTTTGGGGGCCCGACTTGAGGCCCCTGGGGCCTGGCTTTCAGAAGGGCCAAAATCAATGAGCTGTGGGTGCTGTGGGGCTTTTACGTGGTCCTTGGTCACCCAGTTGGGCTAGGACCCAGGAGTCCAGATTCCCACGCCTGTGGGTCAGCCACAGGCTGTACAACGGGGGTGTGCCCCGCTCCGGCTGTCCTTGTTCCCGAGCCCCAGGCCGGGGCGCCTGCTGGCAATGGGGGCGCAGGCCGTACCTGTTTGGGGTGGAAGTTGCCGTTGCGATCGCAGTTCGGGATGGGGATGATGTACAAGTCCTCGTGGGTGCGGGTCTGGGATGCGGCCAGTCTCTCCAGTGCTCGGTGCAGCTCGCTCTGGCACGACCCCTGGGCCTGCACAGAAAGCATTGATCGGAGCCCAGCTCGGGGGAGGAAGAAGACTCCCTCCCTCCTTCCACCTAGACAGGCTGGAGTCCCCCTCTCCCATCCATTGCCAGATACCCGCCACATGGCAGCCACTAATAATACCTGGCACCTGGAGCTTCCTCCCAAGGGTTCCCTGGGGGAGGGGATGGCTGCAAACGTGTGTCCCCCCCCCTCGGCATGAGGGTACAATACCCCCTGGGTGTTTGGAGAGCCCCACTCTCTGCTGAAGCCCCTGCAACGCCTGGGGACCATAGGGGCCGTTGCTCATTTCCCCTTCGTCAGTGTCGGTGTTGGGGGGCCTGCACCACCCGCCCCCAGTGGGGAATTTCCTTGTCTGGGGCGCAAGGAGCGGTGAAGAGCGAGGACAGTGGTTAACAGGACGGTGCACCCCTGACAAACCAAAGCTACCCCAGGCCGGCTGCTTGCACGCCAGACCCGCCCGCTGGCGCCTGCAGCCCCAAACACCAGTCACTCGCTGGGCACTGAGAGGCGCCCGGGCGTTAGGGGGGAAGGGAGTTGATCCCAGGCCCGTGCAGCAGCAGCCCCCCTGCAGGGAGTGGAAGGGGCATCTCACTATCTGCCTCGTCTCCTCCCGATGATGCGCGTTCCCGTTGCTCCTCATCTTCACGCCGCTGTTCACCCGGTCGCGGGTTTTTGCCTGCTGCTTCAGGAGACATTTCCGGTCCTGGATGCTACATGGGTTGAAGCTGTTGTTGGGGTGGTCGATCTCCTCCTTATCTGTAAAATCGGAAGGTCAGGGAGAGAGGGGAGCAGCGTTTCGGGCGGGCTGGGGCAGGAGCGATATCCAGGAACTAGACCCAGCGCAGCCCTGGCCTGCTCCCCCTCTCTGCACCTCCCTGCCCCCTCCGCCGCACAGAGGTGTCGGGTCAGCTGCAGATGGCCATGGTGCAAAGCCGCAGGGAATTTGTTACAGGATTGACTCCGCACGTGGCTCTGACGTGCACTGGATATGCTTTGCACGGGGTCCCTGGGCGTTTAGATAGCTAGCACAGGGCCGCTGTTCAGCTTCTCCCAGAATGCACCAGCTGTGCAGACAGTGCGGTGCTGCTGGAGCCATGTAACCGTCAGGGAAGCCCGGGCCAGGCCTGACTCGGTGGCGCTTGCTCCTGTCTGCGGCTGTGCACGGGGAGCTAGTGGTGACCCGTGTGAAATGGAGTCTCAGGCCAGCTCCAAGCGACGCCTTTGCTACAGACACCCCCATTCGCATGTTGGTCCCACAGCTAGTTCCCACTCGACGGACGCCCCCATCGAAAACCCCACCCCTGGGCTGGGAAGTGCCCCAGCTGGGCCGGCCTAGCAGAGCCCCAGACTGGACGAGTCCCGGGAATCCAGCCAAGCACTGACATACAGGGGTCACTTTAAGCCAGCGCCTGGCTGGACCAACCTTCCCACCTCCTGTTGGTGGGTGAGACGCGGCCAGACGGGCAGATTGCTCTGGACAGCCTGGCGCGCCTCCACCGGGGTCACACACGCAGTGTCAAAGCAGGACAGAATAACAGGAGATTTTGACTCGGATCGTTACATGGGGCTGTGGCTGGCGATCCCTCTTCCCCCGTGGGGGAAGGCCCAGCCCGCTAAACCAAGCCCTGGTACCACGCATTAACGGGGAAAGAGAAGCCGGCAACGTGAGCTGCTCTCCCGGCCGCCTACAGACGCTAGAGCAGAGCTGGGCTGGCTCCTCATTCACCAGCCAAAACGAGGGATTTGCCCAGTTCCACCAAACCACCGTTTCTTGTCTAAATGCCACCCAGCCGCTTAATAAGTTCAGAAACCTTGGTTGCTTTGCATGGCACTTCAGGTATTTCGTCCTCACCTTTCTGACTAGTCTCACTGATCTGTGTTAAATTCGGGCCAGGTGCGGACAGACGAAGGCTGAAGAGTCTAAACAGACAAAGAGGCGGGAGAAAGCCAGGATCCTTCTCCCCATTTCATAGACGGGGGAACTGAGGCACAACGAGATTAAGGACACACCCAAGGCCATACAGTGAAACAGCAGCAGAGCTGGGACTAGAACTGAGGTCTCTTGAGTTCCCGTGCAGGGCCACAGCTCTCTATGGCACTTAGAGAATAAGACGGAGAGTATCTTATTCCCCGTATATAAATCCATGGGATGCCCACATCTGGAATACTGCATATAGGTGTGGTCTCCTCATCTCAAAAAAGATATACTGGCAATAGAAAAGGTTCAGAGAAGGGCAACTAAAAATGATTAGGGGTTTGGAACGGGTCCCTTATGAGGAGAGATTAAAGAGGCTAGGACTTTTCAGCTTGGAAAAGAGGAGACTAAGGGGAGATATGATAGAGGTCTATAAAATCATGAGTGATGTAGAGAAAGTAAATAAGGAAAAGTTATTTACTTGTTCCCATAATACAAGAACGAGGGGCCACCAAATGAAAATAATGGGCAGCAGGTTTTAAGCAAATAAAAGGAAGTTCTTCATGCAGCGCACAGTCAACCTGTGGAACTCCTTGCCTGAGGAGGTTGTGAAGGCTAGGACTATAACAGCGTTTAAAAGAGAACTGGATAAATTCATGGTGGTTAAGTCCATTAATAGCTATTAGCCAGGATGGGTAAGGAAGGGTGTCCCTAGCCTCTGTTTGTCAGAGGGTGGAGATGGATGGCAGGAGAGAGATCACTTGATCATTACCTGTTAGGTTCACTCCCTCTGGGGCACCTGGCATTGGCCACTGTCGGCAGACAGGATACTGGGCTGGATGGACCTTTGGTCTGACCCGGTACGGCCGTTCTTATGTTCTTATGTAGCCAGGGCGTGTCGGCCCGTCTGGCTGGGTGTGTCTCTGTCCCCCAAGCACCACAGTAGCCACACAACTCACAGTCGTTATTTATCCCAGACGGCGGCTCGGTGCCCATATCCCTATTGTAACTGCAGCAGCCGACGAAGCAATAGGGCAGAGCTGGGAACTGATACACCAGTGAGTGCCAGGCTAGTGCCCTGGGCACTGGGCCTTTCTTCCTCCCCGTAACCCTGAAGCCACCCTCCTCTTCGTTCTTCCAGCCATTGGCTTGGGGGGAAATTCACCGGGACGGCAGCAGCCACAGACGGATGCAGGAAATGTCTTCTTCCCTCTTGCCCAGTTTTTGTTGTGGCCCCTGCGGGGAGCTTGGCGCCAGTGAGTTTGTTTGCATGTAAATCTTTCTAGTGCCGCTCGTCACCACTGGATTTTCCCAAGCTGCCCGCCATGGTGCCCAGCGGCTGCCCAGCCTGCCTCTCCAGAACGACCCCGCCGCCCAGCTCCAGGGCACCTCCCCAGCAATCCCGGCTGCAGCCCAAAGAGACGGTTCCATAGGAGGCAGCCAGCTTTGGCCCCCAGCCCTGCTCCGAACTGGCCCACTGACAGCCCCCTTCTGGGCGAGTTCCCGGCTCCTTTTCTGTGCCCAGTTCGCTCCCTCCCACCGGGACTCCAAAACGCTTTTGCTCCCGAGCCCTTTTCCAAATGGGCTGAATCAAAGTTTCCATCCGTTATGTAAAAGTTGGCCTCGCTCCCGGGAATGTACGTAGGATACAAATGGGTTCGCACATCAGCCCAGCAGTTCAGCGTAACCTGCCCCTTCCCACCCGAGGCAACCGATGTGCGGCCATTGGGGGGCGGGGGGCAGCAGTTAGCTCTAACGCCGGGCTTAAAAAGTCTTCTCCCCCAATCTGCACCCCTCCTCCGGCTCCCCATACAGCCCCTGGTACCTCCACCCCCACACCTCTCACCGGGCCCCTGTCAGCAGCTTTTCAGCGTTGATTGTTGTGTGACAACAGATAAAGTCAGTGCTTTACAGCCTGGTTGGTTATGGTAGGGTGGCGCCTGACGAGTGGTTTATTATTGGAGGGGTGCACACCAGTGCTGGTTTGATTCGAGAGGAGTTGCTCAGGTGTGCTAGGCCGTGTACCTTGGTTTGTTAGTGTAGGGTCTCCTAGGACGCATGCGGGGCTGCACTCATGGCTTTATTATCATTGGCTGGCTGATGACAACCGAGCTGCACACATTCAACTGGCCCCCGAACAGGGGCTGTCCCAGCGACCCCACCCCCTGTCCTCCCATGCACCCTGCCCCTCCCTCCTGCCCTCTAGGGACGGAGAACGTCCCATGCATGAGGCCCCAGAGCATTTGCTGGGGTCACCTGTGCGATATCCCACATCAGCGCTGACATCCCGCGCGCGGCTCCCTCCCCTCTGCCAGCAACACCCACCCACCCCGCCCCAGAGGCCTCATGGGCCCAGTGATGTGTCCGCAGCTACAGACCAGCGGCTCTCTTTGCTAACGGAGGCTGGGGCCCGTGGCCCGGCACCATCTGACAGGAGAGGCACGGCAGGCTCTGTGCATCCCCAGGCCCCTTCCCCACAGGCCGGCTGGGCCCCAGAGCTCTGTGACAGTCTCCGGCTGGTGTTTCCCCAAGAGATCTGTCACTACCCAGGATGGTAACCAAAACAAACTCCTCCCCTCCCTGGCCCCCCACTTCTATTTATACCCGCTAGGCCCGAGCAGGCAGCAGGCCAAGGAGACAGCTGCATCTTCCTCTGGGTGCATCCAGCAAGATGGCCAGGGAGCCAAAGAGGGGTCCGCTCCGGGGCCCCTGTCTCATGGCATAACCCTCGCCCAAGGCGACTCGGTGGGCCCAGACCTGCCAGCCCCAGCTAGGGGCAAGAACAGCAGGGCCGGAGCTCGAAGGGAGGCTGGTCCCCGCTGGGAAAAGGGTTTAATGCCAGCACGTCCCGTCCCTGCATCCCTGGTCCGAATCCGGATGGGCCCGATCTCGGGGTGCTCCCGCGACGAGCATTTCCCCCTTGCCGAGGTAACCCCACTGACCGTAGTGGAGTTACGCCTGCTGCCACCCTGCACTGAATGGGATGTGGCTTCCCCTGTGCCCGCTGGCACGGTCAGTGCATGCCATGCGGGCTCTGCTGGACGAGTTTGGCGGGAAGGGTTGTTGGCAGACGCATGGCCTGGTCTGGCCCTAGAATAGCTGGAGTCCTGCGAAGGGGAGAGCGGTGCTACTGCTGCTAACGCCGAGCGCTGCTCCTCCTTCAGCTCATGCAGGAGCTGCTTCCAGAACCAGAGTTCATGGGTTCAAGTCCCAGATAGGGACTGACTCCTAGGCAAAAAGACGTGCAGCCCAAAGCTCTCCCGCCAGGCTCCCACATTCTGGAGAGCTGGCGGTGTTAGAAACCCCCAAGTTTCCCCAAATCAGTGGCCACCTCGGAAAAGTGAGGCCCAAAGGGCCATGAGATCTTCCAGCTGGGCTGCACTACGAGGCAGGAGGTGGCAAATCACCCACCTTCCCAGCCATGGGCGGCTTTCGGAGGACCCAGGACCGTGCCCATCCATGCCAGGGCGGGTGCCTGGAGCGATGCGTCTGTCCCATTCGCACCCGGGATAAAACAAGGCCACCAATCGGAGGCCTAACGGGCATTGTTCCACAGTAACGCACTCCAGCCCCCTGCCTGCCTAGATGGCTCTCTCCGTGACGGCCTGATTCAGACTCCCCCACTCCCCCCGCTTTGTTCCCCGTTCGGTCTAGCACTTTATCCCCTCGGCATGGAAAGCTGGCACCGGGCTCTGCCAGGCCCTGCACGTCAGCTCCTTTCCCTGGCCGAGCCTTTCGCGCTGGAAATGCACCGTGTCCAACGAGCTCAAGTTTCATTGTCTGAGCTCCAGCGGCACCGAAGGGCTGGCCGGCCGAGCGCTCGCACCCACGGCCTTGGGCTCAGGGGGTGCTGCCCACGCCCCGTGGGGCCCGCTGCTGGGGGAGCGCAGTGGGGCTGCCCTTCCCCAGTGATGTCCTGCAGCAGCACGAAGAGCAAAGGGCAGCCCCAGCGCACCAGCCCACAAACTGGCCCTGAACTTTATCAACACTTTTGGGGGGCTCACAAAAGTTCAGCTAAACTCCCCCCTCGCCAACCTCAACCCTCCCCGCAGCGCCCCAGTTCCTTTCCAGTTTCACTGTGGCCTCTGCATCTTCCCTGCTCTGGGATTCTCTTCCCTGCGCTGGGATTCCAGACACAGTGGGGCCAGATCCACTAATACTTCCCCTTAAAAAAATACAACCTGGCTGGGCAGTGTAAGGCCCCCGGGGGCTTCCCTCAGTAGCCCAGGAGTTTGGAGCCATCACAGCACTGGCTGCCCCGGTTCAGGCAGGACACTGCAGTGCTCAAGGAGGTTCAGGGAAGAGGAATGAGAATGATCAGGGCCTGAGAAGACTCTCCTAGAAACGTGATTGAAAATACTGGGATTGTTTGCCTTAGAGCAGACGTAAGAGGGGACCGGGCAATAGTAAGGAGTCTAGAGAAGGGAGGTCTGGAGCTTCTGCTCTCCCGGTCTCATAACACAGGAAGAGGGAACCGTCCAATGAACCGGAAAGGTCGGCCTTTCCAAACCGATGCAAGGAAATTCTTCACAGAATGCATAATTAGACGGCGGAACTCATTGCCACAAGATGTTATTGAAGCCGAGATCTTAGCAAGATTCGACGGGGGACTAGCCCCGTACCTAGCTAACGAGAGCGATCGTAGTAAATCCCGTAACAAGAGCTTTAGAAAGGAGATTAAACCTGCTCCGGGGTGTGTGTTACTCTCTAACTACAGGCTTAGAAACAGAGACTGCTGAGTGCAGGTCTCTGGCACCTTCCTCTGACCCATGTGGTACTGGCCAGATGGGATCCTGCGCGGGACGGGCCTCGGGCCTGAGCCAGGGCAGCGAACATACGGGCCTATCAGATGGGATGGAAGTTTCGATTCTCTTGCGCCGCTGTGCGTGACGGTAGACTGGCCTGTGCTAAGCCCCCCCGCCCCCGCGGCTCAGACCCTCGCTGAGCTCCAGGGTCTCAATTATCTCCGGATATTGCTTTGCACGTGTGCTTACAATGCACGCACACACATGGATCCACATGCACGCACGCACACACGCATGCACAGTCCAATGGAAACCAAGGCCATCAGAAGTCACGGAATGCGTGAGCCCCCTTCGCTCGCCCTTGGGGGAAACGCCCCTAAACCGTTTGCCGTTCTCCAGGCTCAGGGAACATCGGCTGCGGTGGGAGTCTGACCTCAGCGCCATTCCCACTGGCCCTCCCCACCTTCTCGCCAGACGACCCAGTCGGCAGCAGGGCAGCCCATCCTCTGGGCTCCGCCTCAGTCCGACACCCCGAAAGCCCTCCCCGCACAGCCCAAGCCCAGCTGCCTTGCCAAGGGGGCAGGCGCCGGAGGGCAAAGGTTTCTGCTCCTTTGAGATAGGACAGCGTGTCCTAGCTGAGCGGAGCACATTGTGGGAAGCAGGATTTTCCCAGGATGCTCTCTGCTGTTCCCAATGTGTTTTGTTTGATATTCATTTACAAGCTGTCACTTGCAAAAGGAACTTGAGCCTTTCGCTGGGACTCCGGGGAAGGAACGGGGCACAAAAGGCTGCAGGCGTTGAGTCTGCAGACCTTCCCGTGCTCGTGTGGCCGGGCACAAGCGGGAGAGCCGTGCCCTCTGCCCGGGGAGTCAGAACCCACCAGTCATTCACATGCACCGACGGGGAAAGCAGGAAATAAGGCTAGGAATGAAAAAGCAGAGTCCAGTTGTGAACTCCAGAATGTTGGCCCCCTTGTCTGGGTGAAGCGCGGCTCCAGGACTGCAATAGCAGACGCTGGCGGCTGGGCGGCTGCTGTCACGGGACCAGCGCTGGTTAGCGCCGCATTTTTTAAATGCTGCAGGTTCCTTTGATTTCAGGATCCTTAAAGCTCCATGTTTGGTTCAAACAACATTTTTCCACTGCGTGTGCCGGGCTTTTTCTTTTCTGTCTTTGCCATGCAAACCTTTTCCACAGCCGCAGGGCTGAGCGGGCATGTCACTAGCGAGGTCTCCGGCTTGTTATGGCCGCAGCACGGGCTTAGTCTGTCAGCAAAGGGGAACGTCACATCTGCAGCCACATACGCGTCGAAGATGTGCCGGTGAAATAAGAAAGCGCACACATGTACACACACACGCACACACACACACCCTCACACACACACAGAGACACACCCTCACACACGCACGCACACACACATCCCCTCACACACACACACATCCCCTCACACACTCAACCTCACACGCACACACACACAATCTCACACACCCACACATCCATACACAGACAGAACCTCACATGCACACCCACACACCCTCACATGCACACACACATCCACGTACACCCACACAGACAACCTCACACACACACACACATCCCCTCTCTTTCTCTCTCTCTTTCTCTCTCACACGCACACACACACACACACACACACAACCTCACACGCACACACCCTCACACGCACATACACACACATCCCCTCACACACACACAAGATTTGCCTGGTTTTGGAACCCAGCTCTGTGGATTTTATCCTGACTGATTTGGGCTGTAACAGGAATGGGACGGGCCCCTGTTCACTCTTGGACATTGTTAGCCCAGTTTTGCAGAGCAGAAAGCTACAGAAACCCACGCTGCTTGTAACAGGCTGTAGCACGGTCCATTTCCAAGTGCAGTTACAGCTTAAACTAATCAGTAGTGCCGAGGAAGAAGCATTTGCCCAAAGAAATGTGGTGAAATGCTGCCGGTGCACAATACGCTAGAAAGTCCCCTTGATTTTTAAGGAACGTATCAGAACTGTCGTTTTCTCTCTCTATTGCCTGGGACCTGTCATAGGAGTCAGATTTACAAGCCTAACTCCCACCGGTCCTTTAGACAATCCCCAGGCGGAAGTGGTAATATGAAATGAGGTAAGGTTTGGTTTTAATCATAACACCAAATCTAACCCGCTCAGGGAGATTTTTGTACCGAACAACTCGGTTTCAGCACAAGCAAACATGAGCTGTGCTGACTTGACTGAAAGCCCTCTGTACACAGAGATGGTTCCTGGCACGAGAAGGTGAGAAATTCCGCTGATTTGCCAAACTCTAGCAGAGTTTTACAGGTAACTTGGCCCTGAGCTCTGCCTAAACCAGCCTGGTAATTTGACCTGGTGGCGATCAATGCCTGGACGCTCCCTGCGAAGGTTATCTCCTCCTGCACTTTGCTAGAGCATGGTGACTCCTCACCACTTGCCAAGACGCAAAGTACAATAAGGGGACATGAAACTCTTTAAACCACACCGCGGGGATGCCACCAGATGCAGAGCGTGTCTGGCTATTCCACCTGCTTCCCCAGAGACTGGTGGGGTGGATCAGAGCTCTGATTCTGTGGACGCTGTGCCCGAGGGAGAGAGCTGGGCTGCTAAGACGCAAGGAGACAGTCCCTGCTATCCAGGCTATGCAACAATGTAGGGCAACATTTGCTCCAGGTCTGGAACACAGGCAAAGCCTTCGCTATCCAGCCGTGGGAAGCCCTCTCCAGACAGCTGCCACCCCCAGCCCTCCCTGCTAGGAGTCAGATGGGGAAACTGAGGCACTTAGCAGGGCAGTGGCTCAAGTCACTTGACCCCAAGGTCACAGAGGGTGTCAAGGCAGAGACAGGTTTTAAACACAAGAACCTGCTGCCCTGAACTTCTAACGGAGGAACAAGCCGAAGCTAAAGATGAAGATAAAAGACCCTTTTCCCAGCAAATGTCGATTGATAGGAGTAAATCACGTGGATTGGAAGGAAGGTGGCATCAAATAGTAGCCAAAGCTCTCAGGCGAGCGAGACACGGGCTTCCCGTCTATCTGCCCCATCTCTGCCGACAGTGGCTCTCCCCCCAAGGCTGGGCGGGAGCTACAGGCTGCATCCGTGCTGCTCCCGCTCCCCCAGCGATCAGAGTGAATACTAACGAAACCCCCGGGTCGGCTGCAGGGAAGCAGATGTTGCCCGTGGCTGGTATTACGTTTATTACGGTAGCCCCTCGAGGCCACAGCAAGGATCAGAGGCTCCGCGGTGCTAGGAGCTGCACACGGACCTGGGAGAACAGCCCCACCTGCAGAGCTGACAGTCCACACAAGCCCAGAGAGGGGAAGGGACCGGTGCCCTGCCACAAGGCCAGTCTGTGGGTAGGCCCCGGGGGCCTGCGCTCACCAGCAGAGTCCTGCCGTACTGGCCCAGGGAAGTATTTATGGAACCGCTGCCAAGCGCCAGGTCAACGTTCGCAGTGCGGACACTTCTCTGGTTTGCTGTTTGTTGTTTGCTTTCCATGTAATCTGTCCTTTTCCAGGAACAGCACGAGTCCTTGAAATGTGAAACGTGAAACCAAAGGTGGCAGCGGCTGGAGACCCTGTACCAGGGCGGCGCCGGTGCTGACGGGACGTGGCGAGGCTTCGCGCTGGCCGCTGATTGCCCCACGGCATGGCCATGCCACACGGTGTGAGCTGGTAGCCAGCCGGTTGGGATCTCAGGATGTGTCGGGGGGAGGATCCCCCTCCAAACTGGGGCGGGGTGGTCTATGGGCCGCCTGCCGGGCCAGATGGACTGTTTGCCCAGTTGGGGCACACTCAGTGGTGGCGCAGGCGGATTTGAAGTCGCTGCACCTTGCAAGACCCTGTCATTCCCGGGGAGAGGCATTTGGGGAGAAGCAGAGCAAAATATTTTACCAAGGGACTTCAAGCCCCCTCTACCCCCCCCACCCCACCCCCCCCCCCCCCCCCACACACACACACTGCATAGAGGTGTTGAATCTAAATGGGACCGATTAAAGTGATTTAAATAAAGCAAAGACCCTTTGGGCACGTCAGCTGAAACAGGAAGTGCTTTGAAGAGGCAAAGGATTCACACAGCTTGGAGGAGCAGGGTCCAGAACCCGGCCTGAGGCTGCGACGCACACGATTGCTGGGAAACGCCCGGTCTGGTTTTCCTGGCTGTAGGTCAGGGTCCCAGGGCTGGGGGCTGGAGCTGTTTGCTCCTGGGGTGACTTTTACAGGTCCCCGTACAATGGCCCCCAGCCTGTTGCTCTCACGCTGATCTCGGCATTTTTGCATGCGCCAGGGTGGGACCTAGGAAGCTCTTCCCCGCTCGTACAAGCATATGGGGAAAATAAAGTGTCTTCCAAGAATCTGGAGCCCCCCACTGACTGGTCCTAGCCAGCATCCAGCCACCGCCCGGTTGGCCCAGCAGCACCCTACACACGGGAAGGTTTAAGGTCCCCACTATTAAGTTTCAGTGTCTCCAGGTCTGAGAACTTCCACGTGGCCTGGGGAGTTTCGCTGACTCAAATCAGCCAACACCAGGTCTGAGGCCAGAGCTGGCCAAAGTCTGTCCTAAAGGGCGGCAGGTCCCAGTCTAGTTCCCAGTATGCAATGCTCCGTATCTACTGGGACAGGGAGCCTCCCCAGCCACAGCTGAAGGAGAGTGCAGGCCACCTCCCAGGAGGCTCTGGGCTGCCTTTGTCTCCAAGGGGTGCACTTTGAGCTCTCCTGAGCTATTTTGGCCATGCTCTCTTCCCATCTAGGATCACGCTTGGAGAGCACCGGCCTGATCCCTCTGCCTGAGCGGGGTCATGTTCTCAGCCCTGCTTAGAAACGACCTTCCCCCATTTCTTCCTCAAGCCAGCTAATGATGTTGCCTAATGCAAAAATCTCGTGTCGCTCCCCAGCATGGCTGCACTTGGCTGGCGGCCACTGGGAAATGGGATAAAGGCCTTGACCTTTGACTGCTTAGGGGGCAGCCGGGCCAGGAAGGGGGCGGCAGAACAATGGGGCTAGAGCCAGTTTTGGTGCTGGCAGAGCTGCGAGGCTGAACGCGCCTGGGAGAGGGCTCGTGGAGAGTTCACAATAACAAGCCTGCAGGCTGAGGGCTGTGCAGAAAGCAAACAGGAAAGGGATGTCCGCCTGGCCTGGAAGAATGCAGCCAGCGCTCTCAGCAAACAGCACTGCCACCTGAGGGGGGGGCGTCAGCCAGGGTGTCCCCCCGAGCTTGCAGGGGAGTGCATCTCGCAGCACTCAGCGTGAAGACACTGGAGCCCTTGGGGTGCATTTGCGACCCGGCTACTTAGCCCCCAGGCTGCCATGGACTCAGCATTGAAGTGAAATCCAGGGCTACGGGAGAGATTTGGATCTCGGGCCCAGGGGATACATCCAGAAGAGTGGCTCTGGATTCACACCGCCACGCCTGGGGTCAGCACCAGATGCAGGCCAAGTGCACGTCCCACGGGCGTCAGCCACAAGCTCCCCCGGCTTTGACCCTGTATCGGCACCACGAGGGCTGGAGCCTGGGGGGCGGGCATTGCACACATGCTCTGGGGGGGAAGGCAGCGCTGAGAATGGGGCCTGGGGTTCCATGTGCTGCGGCCCCGATAGGCTGAGCTTGGGGGGTCCCATTCTCCACTCGGCCGCTGCACGCACCACCTCCCTCGAGAGCGGCTGCCGGGCAAGGCAGGGGGCCGGCGCTCTCGCTGGCCATGGGGCGTGGGAATGTGCTTTTGTCCAGCCCCTTGGTAGCTGTGGCTTCGCGCAGCCCGGGGCAGAGACAGGCCAGAGCTCTGTTCACCAGAGCCAGAGTCACTCCTTGATATATTCTGCTGGCTACACTTGGCCCAGGGGGCAGTGGCCAGGTCTGCTAGTGAAGTCTAGGGCTGGGCTGGATTTCCCAGGAGACGAGTCCTTCGGGCACTGCCCTTCTGCCTGCCAGCATCTCTCGGGGCAGCGCAGCAGCAACATCACACAGGAGCCGTCGATATCGACGGGCTGGGGGAAGCGGGGGACAGAAACCTTGCAAGGGGACCGACTATGCTCCCTCCAGGAGAACTGAAGGCTGCAGCAGCCGCCGCTGGCTCCAGTCAACCTTGCAACAGGTCCAGGTCTGTGCACAGAGCAATCCAAACCCACCGTGCGTCCTGCCAGCCCCTCTGCTGGGCGGCCCAGCCTTGCTGTGCTTTGCATGGAGCGCAGGCTCCTGTCCAGACCAGCCTGCTCCCTCGGCTGACTCCGCCTTTAACCAGGCAGACTCGGACTCAGCAACGCCGCCTACCGGGGTGCGTACCACGAGTGCGGGCGTGTGATTGTCCCGCTCTGGGAGGCACAGAGGAGACCACCGCTGGAGTCCAGCTCTGGGCACCGCACTTGGGGAAAGACGGGAACAAATCGGAGCGGGACTTGATGACCTCTCAGGGTCCCTTCCAGCCCCACTTTTCTCTGACTCCATGGAGGGGCCACTTGCCATGGTAACCCGGCACAATGCACAAGATTCCCAAGGGGCAGCAAACCCCCACCCCGCCCCCCACGCCCTCGGCTGTGGCTTGAGCGTTGGCCTTTCTGTTCCCCCTCGGAGGGCAGCTGGAAGCGTTGCGTTGGAAGGGGAGGCAGGAGAGCGCAGCATGACCCAGAAGAAGGAAAAGCCAAGGGCAGAAGGAAAGAGGCCGGGCAGAGCCAAGAATCAGCTGGATTCCTGGAGCAGAATCTGCCACAGTGAAAAATAGCTTGGAGTTCACCAGCTTGTTTTGTCTAAGTCATGTATTGTGACTGTTCCCTCAATATCGTTATGAGCCGCCCAGCCGGTAAATGACGCTGCAGCGAGCCGTGCGGGGAGCCCGCGGCCTGCCCGCCAGCTCACCAGCAGAAGTGCACTAGCCCTGCGAGAGGCTGGCGAGCTTGCAGAGCCGTCAAAATGCCCGCGGGCCTAGCCCGAGGAGAACGGTACCAGCCCCATCACCCTGCACGTGCAAATCCCTCTAACCATCCACTCACGCGACAGCCGCGGTGCGAGCTGCCTGCCAACACCCCCCGGGCCCACCAACGTTCCCCGTCCGGCGGAAGAGGGGAGCGCCGGCTCCAGGGCTCATTCGGCTGTGCAGACCGCCTAGCTGCCGGTAGCCCACACCTTTGTTCATGCACCAGTGGTGTCAGCCCTGGTAGCTCAGTGCTGGGAAGATGGGCCGCCTCTGCTGGGTTGGCACAAAACCTAAACTGGGGGTTTCGAGCCATTCCTGGAGAGGTCCGCCTGCTGCAGCTCCATGGGCCGTGCTGCCCACATTGGTTAACACGGATGGGGCATTCGAGGACACCCTGAAGGTTCAGCACAAGAGCAGGTGCTCTGAAGCCGGACATAAAAGGGAACAGCAGCTCCAGCCCCCGCCCAGCGCGGAGCTGGGGCCGGACGACACACCAGCTCTCGCTCAGTCCGCTGGGTCCCATCGGGCAGGGCTCCGGACAAGGGGTCAGTGTGGGAGGACGGTTGTATTAGCTGGAGGGCCAGGAGGAGGCGATCACATGGGCCCAGCTTCTCCCATGATATTCACATTTCCCTTCCCCCATGTTCCTCCTGCAGTTGCAACTGGGTGCCCCTAGAAGGCAAGATCCCCCCTTACTCCTGCTGCCTCCCCTGCCCCACCTTTACCTTGCAGTCCCTCAGCACGGAGCAGCTCCCCACTGGCCCTGTGGCCCCCCAACACCAGGGGCTGGGGATGGGTCCTTCTGCCCTTTTCCTTAGAACAGATTTTTTCCCCTTTGTGGCCATGCCTCTCCCAGCCAAGCGCTTTCCCGGGACCTTTGCTCTTTGCGCTCTTGGCCTCCCCGGCAGAACATGTTTGACTTTTGGTACCTTGTCAACACGCTGGGGTTTGGGGGGGTCATGCTGAGACGCCTGGTCCCGGCGTCTCGAAGCCCAGCGCAGCCCCAGGGAGCGGATCTGCAGAGCCTCCAGCTCCTCTCACCCCCTCTGTCTTGGAGGGACTCACACCCAGTGTGAACCTGTTGGGAGACTCCCATGACTCTGTAGGCCGGGGTGGAGCCAGGGAGTGGACTGGGGGGGGCCGGGCCAGGGCTGAGGCAGGGGAGAATGAAAGCCCCCAGTTAACCCCTGCCCTGCTGCCGTGCTGAGCTCCCTCCTTTCTCACGTTCTCATTCGGTCACTCAGTCTTTGGCCTATTTGCGCCAAGTGAAGCCGGAGGGCTCGGCTCCCTCTAGGAAATGGAATGCTGAGCCGGGCTCCATCTGCGAGGACCCAGCCAAACGCCTGCCGGGATCACAACAGAGCCACCGAAGGAAGTGCTGCTCCCCAGAGCCAGCCGCTCTGTCCTTAACCCCTTCCTGGCCAGGACACGTGGGCGCCCCCTGCACTGGGTGACGAGCACTGACCGGCGCACAATCACAGGCTGGGTAGCACAGCGGCCCTGCCAGCGGACTGCAGCCCCGAGCACTGGGTCATGCCGAGGAAGGACGAACGCCCCCTGTCTCCAAGGCAGGGAAGTGTGTGTTGGGGGGGGGGGCAATATACCCCTACAAACACAGCCAAGGCTATAGAGTGTGTGTATGTCCCCGCCCTGGAGTGTTAGTCCCAATACAGTCACAACCCCCCACCCCGAGGCACAGTTCTGGTCCCGGCCCAACCTGCCCCAGAGCCCAGGGTCACCGGGCATCTCAGGGCAAAGCCTCGGCTGTCTCTGGGTTTCACCTGCTTCTTCGCCCGGTGGCTGCGAAGGCGGGGGGTGGGGAGGGGAGAGCTGGAGATGAGAACAATAGGGCCAGGTTTGGGGAACAGGGTCCAAGTACCCGGAGCCAGTGCCGTGCATGAGAGCCCAGCCCCCCAGGCCAAAGAGGCGCGGGCCGGAGCCTAGCCCCCACGGTAACTGTCTGCAGGTGGTCCTGGCACCGACGTGGCCGAGCGGGAGAAGTAAAACGCCCTTTCGGGCTTCTGAGCCCCTCTCGCTTGGCAGGGGCCGGCCTGGGGAAGGCACGAGCAGGGCTGGGTCAGGCGGGGAGCGGGGAGCAGGTCAGGCAGGAGGCGAAGGGAAGGGCCCAGGGCTGGAGCTGGCTGCAGGGAGCTGGAGGGGGGAACCAGGGCTGCTTCCTCGACTGTTTGTTAGTGGAACCTCTGCAGGGAGGGGAACCACTTCCTCTCCTGGCTGGTGCCGTGCCAGCTAAGCCAGGGCGCACCGGAATGGGGGGGTTTGCTGGGCCACCTGCATATCTAGATGCGCGTACCTGGATGTACACCTGCGTGTGCCCAGCCCCCCGCCCGTGTCTGCACTCAGGACACCCCATCTCCCAGGGCGTGACGCCCACCTGGATGCTGCAGGCCAGGCCGGCTGAGTCTGGAAGCCCTGGGGGAGGGAGGTGTGGGGGCTGGGCCATGGAGAAACAGAGAGGGCTGTCTGGTCTGTCTGTCTTACCCAACCGTCCGTTCCTCGCCCCCGTCCCTCCCACCCCACCAGAGGGCACAGACTGGATTCCCCCGCCCCCTGCCAAGCTGCTCCTCCCTGGGGTCTGAGGCACAGAGAGCAGGACAAGGCCACACCCGTGTTTCAGTAGCTCCCAAACTCTGGCCACAATTTGGGGTGGGCGTGGCAGAGTTACCTGTGCTGCTCCCAGGGTGACGAGTGTGACGGCTCACAGACAGATGGACAGATCCACCTGGAGCCAGAGAGCTCTCAAATGCACGGGATACCCTGGGAAGCGCTGCTCTATTTTCTGATGCTGGTTGAGCTGGGTTTTCCGTTCCCATAACCCCGCTGGCTCTCTCCTCCTCCCTGGACAGGCAGCGCGTCTCCCTGCAATCATGTGTCAGCACTGCTAAGCCTGGTGACAAGCGGGGCCCAGAATTACATTGCTCCAGAACAGAGGGATGCCATTAACTCCCAGCCGCGGCGGATCCTGCTTTTGCTCTCTCGAGACTCGAGAAAGCCTCGGGGAGCTGCGGGTCAGTGCCAGCCAATGCTGGGTAACGCTGCTCGCTGCAACATCGCCAGTTACAATATCCTGATTCTAGAACAAGCTGGGAAGTTGCCGGAGCAGAACAGGCGCTGAGCCGTTACCCCACACCTCCCCTCCTCTCTGGCAGCGGGGTCCGACGGTCGCATCGCCCCCGTGCCAGCCCCATTTCCCTGAAGCCACGTTACTCGGCAACCAGCCCGGCGTTTCCTCCGCTCCCTGGGCCCACACTTGATGTGATCGCAGCGGAGGAAAGGTCCCCGAGGCTGGACACACAGGCCAAGTCGACCCTTGGGATCAAAGGAAAGAAATCGCCTGATGGATGCCCAAAGCGTATCCGATGGGACGAGCGCTAAGTCAGCAGCAGAACAATTGTGCCCAGAGCCTCGGCTGCCGGAGAGGTTCAAATCTCAGACTTGGGGTGCCCCCTGACGCGAGACGAGCAGGAAGCAGGATCCATGCTAGGCAGATAGATAGCGTGTCCCAGGTAGAAATGACCAGACCAAACTGGGCTGGTTCCCCTGCCCTTGGTCAGGCTCACCCGGCTGCCTGCTAGCTCCATTCTTCCTAGCTGCTATTTTTAGCCTGTCCCATAAACAAACTTAAAACCAGCCGCACGTGGCCCGTCGCCAGCATAATCCGGCTCCCTCTCCACACCGTGGGGGGGAACGTCTCTGCCAGCGCGGAGACAAGCTAGATTTAAATTAAGGCAGCTGGAAAAACTGAAAGACACAGCGGAGAGCAAGGTACCATGGGAACCATGTGCAAATCAGGCTGCTAACAAGGAGCTAGCATGTTCACTGGTGTCCACGTGTCCGTGTGGAGAGGAGGGAAGAGGTTCCATCCCCCGCCATGCCCGTAGCAGCCACACAACATATATGTAGCTCCCACAGGGTCAAATTTCCCCAGACATATTTATCCAGTACTAAATCATTACTAACTAGTGGCCAAGTGTTGGCGGGGGGGAGGGACCTCCTTCGCCTTTCCCTGAATGCCACACACACGCTCAAGAGCAGCAACTGCTGCTGAATGCCACAAGACAGAAACCGACAGAATTAGACAGTGGAACTCATTGCCACAGGAAGTCGCAGTGGCCAAGAATTTAGCACGATTCAAAAAGGAGCTAGACATCTGGATAACAAGAACACCCAGACTTCTCATTAACGACAACCCATTTTGGAAGGGCTATTTAACCTCCTACTGCAAGGTTTAAACTTCTCTCTGACTATTAGAGATCAGGATGAGAGCCAATGTGGCAGAAGTAAATTGTCGCACCTATGCTGACCATGGGGTTCTGACACCTTCCTCTGAGACATCTGTTGCTGCCCACTGGCAGAGATGGGACGCGGAACTGGATGGACCTCGGATCTGGTGCAGTCTGGCAGTTCCTGTGTTCTGACAAACCAAACGTTCTTTGGCTCCATACGGACTTTGCACCGTTAGCTTAATGCAGCCGTGTTGCAAACTCTCCGGCTTCTGGCAAGTCTCAGGATAGTCCCAGCTCCTGGAGCCCTGTGATCAGGTGAGAATCTTGGCTGTCATTAAAGAAACCCAGTAAGCTGCTAGCTCTTGTGACTCTGGAGAAAAGATTAAAACCACTAAACCTAACGGCTCACAACGCAGACACCAAATAAAAGAACCCGACATTTATTTCTTTGTTTAAATTTCACGATTTCTGGAGCCTGCCTGGTAATTGGGGGTGGGTTAATTACCTGCACTTCCTGAGAATGGCCCAGGAGTCCCTGGGGTGCCATGGCCTGGCCTTGCAGTTGGGTTTAATTCATTCTCATGCCGGCAGCTGAGCAAACCCAGCCCGGGGCTGCTTTTGGAGAAGCGCTGGCTGTTGCTTGAAAGAAGCCAAATTTGGAGAGTTTAGCTGCCTGGTGCATCTTTTCAAATCCAAACCTGACTGGATTTTTGTTTCCCAAGTGCCTCCAGCACAGACAGGGATCCTGTCCGTCACCAAATTAAGCCAATCCAGGACCCTAAACACACATCCCATGGACCCGCCCCAGGCCATGGACCCACCCCCAAGTTGTCACCCTTCTCCTTTCTGGAGAGGCAACAGGTTTCTGAGTTAAGATGAATGGGATCACACGCCTTTGAGCTCTTGTTCCAGGCTTTCTGCAAACTCAGGCAGACACCAGTTATGCTCTGGTCATATTTTCAAGCTTTTCTTTCATCCATGAGACCCAGGAGCGTTTGTTTTTCGTTTGCTTTTTAAAAGCTGATATTCCAATCTCATGATATAAGTCGAGAAGCCAGGGCCCATGGGTCTGTTGGGCCTCTCTTAATCCAGTTCCGCTCCTCCCCAGAAGAGTTTGCAATCTTGTTTTCATGGGATGAAACAGTGAACTTGTGGGGTTCCCAGGGACATAGAGCGCTGCAGCCCGCTGATTCCTCTTGGTTTCCCTTCCTCTTTGCCCCAGTTCCAGCCAGGCTCCCGTCGGGGTCCAGGTGAGTGGGCATACGTTCTCCCAGCCCATCCCGCATTCACAGGGCTCTGCTGGGCAGACACACACCTGCCTGGCTACATCTCTGTATTTGTTCTGCTGGGAGCCACCTTGTTATCAGCCACCAACCTCGTCCGCAAACACAGCCCCGAGAGCGGGAGGACAATCGCTAGCCAGGCCCAGCCCCACACACGGCCTCGTCACGTGGCACCCGTCCACAGCACCCTCCTGCCCCGCTGACCCCAGCAGGGCCTGGAGCCTTCCGGAGGGAGTCTAGGGGCACCGCCGGGGGGCCAGTGAACTCCCCCGGGGCAGCCCAAGTGGAAGTACCGGTCAAAGCAGGTGTCCCATTGGCTGTTCTCCCCCTTCCCAGGCTGGGCTGAGCGATTCCAGCAGGGAGATTACCCCACCCCCACCCCGCCTTGGGGAGCTGCGTCTGGCTTCCCTTTACTGGGCCTGAACCTCCAACTTGGGGTCCTGGATCCTGAAGTGCCGCAAAGCTCAGGGGAGTCGGGAGCCGAGGGGGAGGGGGGCGTGGGTGGGAAGGGTAACGTGTCCCCCGCTACCATGGGGGCAGGGGTGGGGGGTCCCTCAGCCCCACCGGTGAGCTTCAAACTCCAAGATCTTTCAAGCCCTGGGCAGGCAGCCGGGTTTCTCATCCCAGACGCAGCAGAGCAGGGCCCCCTCTCCGTATCCGGGCAGGGACAGGGCAGTGGAGGAGTCGTCTGCTCCCCTGGCTCCCTGGCGAGGTGTGCAGCTCCAGCGGGCACCGGCCCGTCACACCGCAGGCCCCGTGATCAAGGGCAAAGATTGCCAGGCCTGGGCTACAATTTCAAGAGCAATCCAAAAAGCCCCCCTGCCCCCAGCCAAGGATTTCAGGGGAAAAAGCTGTTCCTGGGAGGCGCAATTCCTGGTACTGGGGACCCGTGTTTACTGTCCTAGCTACACATTAACGTCTGCCCAGTCACGTCTGCCTGGCGGACACAAACAGCGGCTCAGCGGGTCTCTAGGAACGCTCTGCAGGGCCAGGCCGAGCACACTCGGCCGTCATTCTTAGACATCCCTAGCCACGGCCCTCAAGCCCTGAACCCCACCCAGTCCACCCACTCTCCAACCACCTGCCATCTCCCCTTCCGGGGTGCTCTGTGCCCCCTCCCCAGTCTGCAGCATCAACGGGGGGATTTTCCCCGGGCCCCTGGGATCTCAGCCGGGTGGTGCTGGCTATCGACTACGGCTTGTGTTTTCAGAGGGGCGTAGGATGCTCAGTTCTCAAGGGAAGTCTGGGGGTCCCCGGTACAGGCAGGGAACGTCACTCACCACTGAATTACCAGAGACCCCCCTGGCAATAATGCACAGGGGGAGTAACTTATGCTCATCTCGTCCAGCTCCAACGGCACCAGCTCCCTGCCACGTAACAAACTTCCTCCCGCCCACCCCATTGTTCCTGCTGCACGTGCTGCCCTGGGGCCCGCCCGGTGTCTGGCTCATCTATTCACACAACATTGGCTCACTCCCTGGGACTCCCCCATTGGTCTGGCTATAGCCAGCTGGTTTCTCTTTCCGGAGCTTGTCAGCTCTTTGGTCTGTGTTTGTACAGCACCTAGCGCAAAGGGGTCGTGGTCCGTGCCTAGGGCTCATAGGCACGACAGTAATATGGATAATGAACAACAACCACACTTGCTGTCGGTACTGGACATGTGACACACAGGCAAGCAGTTCTTATTCTATCCAGTAGAGGACACAGGTGACACATGCACAGTCTAGCCAGCCTGCTACACCCATTTCACAGGTTGGGACCTGGGGCACGGGGAGGTTCAGGAACTTGCCACAGTTCATCCGAGTCAGTAACAGAACCTAAGAGCCCCTCTACTGCCCCCCAGCCCTAAGCTCTCCCCAACGGGCAGGGCTGCCACCTCTGAGGCACACAAAAACCAGCCAGTCTGTGGGCAGGTCCAGATTCCAGGCGGGGCCAGTCTGAGGGTGGGGTCAGGAAGGGTCTCAGCTCTTGGAAAGTTACACGGGATGTGGAGGAATTCGGAGGCGGGATGAGGGCACCGCTTCCCCATTGGCTGGCATCTGTCCTGCCACGCACGCCGGATGCATGTGGCCAGGTGGCCACAGCGCACTCCCAGTTATGGTGGGCACGGCCAGTCGTTAGGATCACTGCACACATGGCCACACGTGAGCACAGCAAAAAAACAGCAAATGACTTCAGAGCGGCGACCAGCAAGGCACTAGGAAAGCCGGCCAGGCCAGTCACAAGCTGGCCAGGTGGCCACCTACCAATGGCCCAGGCGGCCTCGGGGATGCCTCCAAGAGGGTGTGAGCTTGCTGGGAGAGAGGAGGGAAGCTGGCAACAAAGGGGAGAAGGTTGGGCTTAGAGGAGGGCAGCGGAAGGATCCCGTGACCTGCACTGTGCTGATGGGGCCGCCCTGAGCCCAGGCGGGTCCGGCTTTGGCGCGCTCCGCGAGGAACAATGCACCTGCTCTCCATGCCCAGACTCATCCGGATACCTGCAGAGCTGGCTGGAGATCCCAGGGTCCCGCGTCCTGGGCCTCTGCCCTCAGCCAGAGCCTGCAATGCTGGAGGAGACAGGGGTCAGCGCAAGTCTGTTTCCTGAAGACTCGGGGGGAAAGTCGGAATCATGCAGGGCAAAGCCGAAAGCAGCAGGCGGCCTGAGGACAGAGGACAACAACTGAACACGCCGGAAGCCCTGCAGGTTTCCTAGCAGCCCTCACGCCTGCGTCCCTGCACCCGACTCCCACACTCCAGCAACCAGGCAGGGCAGAGGCCAGGACTCGCTGGGCGGGGAGGGACGGAGATGAGTGTCCATCCCCATGGTGTCGGAGTGGGAGAGGGGGCTGGGATAGGCAGGCCAGTGGCACAGGGAAGACTTGGCGTTGGATTCCAGTTTGCCAGCGGGACAAGCGTCAAGGGAGGGATTTTCCAAAGCGGCGTAAGAGGCTTTGGTGCCTCGGTGAAATGGGAACCGGGCACCTGCCGAGCTCCCGCAGGTCCCTTCGGGAAATCTGCCCAAGGCCTTTGCAGTCTGGCCCAGCACAGACCCGCATGCGGCAAGGTCAGGCCTGGGGATCGTTCCAGCCTGTCCTCCAGGAGGACGCCCCAAAGGCACCACAGCCAGCCAGCCCCAGTACCCCGTGGCTACCCCGGTGTCCCCAGCCCAAGTCTACTGGAGCGGAAGAGAGAGGGGACAGTACAGGAGGGGGAGGAGGCGGCACAGAGATGTAATGGCTGGAGGAGCAGCCCATTGACAGACGGATAGGTGGACATATGGATGGATGGACGGACAGATGGGTGGGTGGATGCCCGCTATTCCTATTCCACTCGCCCTGGGTGCCGTCCTGCGGCTCTCCCTAGCCCGAGCTGCAAGGGGTCCGTCCTTCACTCCCAGGTTCTTGGCTGGAGTGGGGACCAGGTGTCAGCCCCTCCCTGACTCCCAGCCCCAGGGCCAAGGCCAGACCCTGATTCCAGAGGACAGCCTGCGCCCGGAGGCCTCTTTCCTCCTGAGCTGCTGGGTGGCCCAGGGGAGGAAGGGGGCACGGGGGTGGGAGGCGCCAGGGAACAGGAGGGGGGAGTGTGTCCCTCTGAGCAAGGGGAACGAACTCTCCATCCACCCGCCGACACTGGGCTCCTCTGCTATGTAACCCCCAGCCGGCCTGCCGAGCGCGTGCCCTGGGGAGAGGGGTCTGTGGCATGGCCAGATGATGCCACTAGGCCCATGCACACAGGGTGCCCCGTGGAACAGGGGCTCGGGCAGCGGCATGACACAGCCCCCATCTCCTACCCCTCCGTGTGTCGCTGGGGGAGGAGGCGGAGCCTGAGGGGCCGGGGCGGGGCCAGAGGATGCAAATCTGACCCTGTGGCGATGGATCGGGAAAGCTGAGACAGCCTGGGGTGCCCCCGGCTCAGGGCACAGGGCTGGCCCAGAGGCCTGGAGCCCCCGCGGCCCGGAGCCCAGGCTGCACTCGGCTGGGGCTGGGCCCGTTAATTCGCTGGACTCCGGGCACCGTGGGGAGGGGGCCCCTCACTGGCAGGACGAGGACGGGCAAGGCAATCGGTGGGTTTCCTCACCTGGCAAGGGACCCGCCGCGGCTGGCACTGGGGGAAACGCAGGCGCCTGGCACGGGCTGGGCAAGCGCGACATTAGGCGCTGGGATCCTCATGCCGGCTGTTGCAGAGAACCAGCCCAGTTCTGCCCTGGCCGACAAGCGCAGTAGGGCTGCCCCCCGGGATGGTGCAGGGGGTCTGCCAGCTCCTCCACTGCAGCCAGCCAGGCTCCTCTGAGTGCCCCCTTTGTGCCCACCATACCCAGAGAACTGCCCCCTCCCGAGCACCGGCCACTGGCATTAACCCCTTCCCTCCCAAACCATTCGGCTCTGTCTTGCAGCTGAGCCCGGCCATTAGCATCTTCCCACAGAGGCCCGTCGCTGGCGCAGCTGAGGGGGCACCGGTGGGTGTTAAAGTACAGCTCACCTCCCCCCAGCACCCCGGGCAGTGATGCCAGAGAGCGTGTTCCTGTCCACGGCAGTGTCCATGCGCAGCCAACCCCTCCCCTCCCACACATACCTGTCCCTCTGTGCCAGCCCATGGCTCACCCCCTCGGTGCCAGCCTGCGGGGCTCTGACCTGGGGGAGGGTTGGGGGCTCCCTTCCCATGCATGCCCCCCCACACAGGCCCAGCCTCCTTACCTGCCGGCTGGAGGCTCTCCTGCATGGACTCGATCTCAGACAGCTCAGTGCAGACGCCCTGCCCGTGCATCAGCGTGTGCAGGGGTTTCTCCACCCCCCGGGGCGGGTAGCAGCGCAGCCCGGAGCCGCAGCGGGCAGTGTAAACCCCGCAGGGCGTCCCTTTGCTCAGGGCGCAGGTGGCGCAGCACCCGCAGCCCGGCTCTCGCACCAGCTCCTCGCAGCCCACGGGCGCCTTGCAACGGGTCAGCTTCTCCTCCGAGCAGGGCGGGCAGTGGATGGCTTCGTCGCTGACACACAGGCCCATGGTGGCCAGCAGCAGCACCACGGAGAGGCCGCCTGAGGGCATGGCGGGCGGGCGTACGGACCGGGCGCTATGGCGAATAACGGACCAGCCAGCCGAGGGCAGGGGGGAGAGGGAGCACGCAGGCCGAGGAAGGCAGCAGGGTCCCAGCCGGGTTGCTCCCCAGATGCACGGAGAGGAGAGGGCTTCACAGCCTGCTCTCAGCCCGGCCAGCAGCCATCCAGACTCCGCGCTGCCTGTGCGAGCCGAGCCGAGAGTCTCTGGACTTTATACCGGCCCCTAGCCACTCCCCCGGCTCTCCGCCTGCCGGAGCTGTCACCAGCCGGTCCCTCCCCGCGGGGCCAGCCCAGTGCCCCGGGGCAGAGAACACACAGGGCTGGCAGCAGCCCAGAGACAGCGGCGAGGGCCTGGGAGGGGCCCAGGCTCCAGAGAGAAACTGCAGCTCTGATCCCCAGCCCAGCTCCTGCCATTCCCGTCCTGAGCTCCCCACCCCCCAGCTCTGCCGGGGCCCCTCACTCCCGATTCGCAGACCCCTGTTATCCCAGCCCTGAGCTCCGCCACCCACCAGCTCTGCCAGGGACCCTCACTCCCGACTCGCAGCCCCCTGTTATCCCAGCCCAGGGCTCCCCACCCCCCAGCTCTGCCGGGGCCCCTCACTCTCCACTCGCAGCCCCCTGCTAGCCCAGCCCTGAGCTCCCCACCCCCCAGCTCTGCCGGGGCCCCTCACTCCCGACTCGCAGACCCCTGCTAGCCCAGCCCTGAGCTCCCCACCCCCCAGCTCTGTTACACATAGCTGTTACACATAGTCTTACAAGTTCTTTTTCTTGGTGCGAGCAAGTTTTCAGCCATTGAAGAAATGCAGTGTTGCTGTGAGCATTGTTTGGATCTTTGTGGGGGGAGCTGTGGTGAGCAGCAGGAAAGTTTGCTCTTTACCTTCATCTTGCTAATAACAGTCAATACTGGAGGCGGAGATGCTCCTTGGGAATCAGACGTTGGTGTTGAGCTGAGATTCCTGGGGGACAGGATTTCCCTGCATGCTGTTTGTGACCATCTCTGTTCAGGGACGGGTGCATTTGTGTAAACAAAACCAGTGACAAAGTATATCCCAGCCTCTGCATCACTGATTTCTCCTCCAACAAACCCCAGGTCACAGGGCCCCAACATCTGCTCCTGCCCAGCAGTTGGGCAGGGATAAAGATAAACCAAGCTCCCCTCAGCTCTAAATCGAGTCTGAGCTCGGAGCAGAGACTGGGCCAGGACTGACTCGGTTCTTGGCCTATAAAGGGCGAGAGGTTCCCTGTGAGAGCAGAGGACTGATACCTGGCCAAGGGTTCCCCCCTTGACGCCGGGTGCTGTCCCGCCCGCTCCCTCTGGCAGCCCTGCCCCCGGGGTTAGCCCGGCCGCTCCTGTTGATTCCGGTGGAATGAAGCTTCCTGAGAAGCAAAACTAAACTAGTCTGGCCTGAGTACCGCCTGGACCCATTTCGGGGAGGGAAGCGGGACCTGGCAGCCAGTCTGTGGCAGGCTCAGCCCAGCTCTGGGTTTCTTCACAGCCATGAGGGTCGGAAACGATCAGCATTTTCAACAGCCCTTTCATTCTGCCAGTGCTGACGGAGATCACAGAGGGCAGCTGCCCCCTTTGTGCCCCCCCCCAGCCCTCTTCCCATTTGAATTGCTGGGGGAAGTTTAGAGCAACAGAACAGGCCTGCATGAGGGGTGGGGGCTACCCAGGACCATGGGGTGAGGCACCCGTGGGAGGCGGCACAGATGGCGAGGGAGCTCCTACCTTCCCCACCTGCTGAGAACCCCCACCCTGAGCACACTGCAGTCCGGCTAGCTCACAGGTGATGAGGGGAGCCCTGATCTCTCCAGCCAGCACCCCAATTTCCAGCAGTACCTCACAGGTTCTACAGAGGAGTATTCAGGATGCCCAAGCCCCTTACCTTGGCGTCAGGCCCATCTTCCATTCCCCGGTTCCCAGGCCTGCCCCCCCACAAGTAGGGGGAGTGCTAGGGAGCAGCAAAGCGAGCTGCCCCCAGGGGCCCGACAGCAGACAGGCCCCATCTCTGGGCTCAGAGAGACCTGTCCATGTCCAGCAGCCAGGCCCGGGCCCCGCTGCCTGCCCAGCCCAGCCCGGCGCAAACGACCCGGGTGTGGCCTGCTGAGCAGCCCAGGGAGCTGCCCGTGTCCGTCATGCCAGAGGGCACTGGGCACCTGCCCGGCAGAGGATTCCCTGCATTCCTGGGTGCCCAGCAGGGCGGAGGTGGAGACCAAGCTGACAAAGGGCCCTGGAGCCCAGGCCAGGACACACCAGGGGCCTGGCTCTGTGTCCCTCCCCCCGATCAGCACAGGTTACAGGGGCTTTGAGCTGCTTGTTGGGGAACGCTGGCAGACGGACTGAGATCACAGGGACACCCCCCGCCCCGCAGCCGTTTGGGACAGGAAGTGAAGGAGAATCCCACCCTGCAGCGACAGTGCCAGCGGAAGGGAGGGCAGGGAGCTGCCGATGTCAGGGTTTGGTCACGTGAGCTAACAGCCTCCCTCTGCCAACCCACCCAGCGCTCTATGGCTCCGCCAACCAATGCCCAGCTGGCAGCCCAGTGTCACCCAGCGCCCGCCGGCCTGGGACAGCGTCTGCCAGCAGGGACCCTCCCTCCTCCGTGCGAGGGAAGTGCCTGGCCCAGAGAGATCCTGATGCGGAGCCTGGGGGTCAGCACTGACTTGGGGAACAGCGCCCCCGGGAACCTCCACCCCAGGGCCTGCAGTGCCAGGGAATGTCTCCCATCTCAGCACTGGAGGAACAGGCCACTGGGCAGCGTCTCTCCCAGGCGCCATCGCTCCCAGCCCGGGCCTGGAAGAAACGAACACTCAGCTGGGGGTAGGGTGACCGGATGTCTCGATTTTCAAGGGACAGTCCCAATATTTGAGGCTATGTCTTATATAGGCACCTATTACCCCCCAGCCCCGTCCTGATTTTTCACGTTTGCTGTCTGGGCCAGGGTCAGCCCAGGTGCGAATCCCAGGCAGCTCTGCCGAACAGGGCTTGTGCTCCCGTCCCTGCTGGGAGCTAAGCAGCAGCCCTGGCCCGGCGCTATGGGTCAGATCTGCAATACAGGCCCGCGCCCCCCATCTCAGCGCTATGGGGCTGGATCTGCAATACGGCCCCGCGCGCCCCTCGGTGCTCTGTGCAGGATCTGCCCAGCTCTGCGGAGACACAGGGAGGCAGGACGATAAGTTGAAAGCTGCTGGCACCTAGTGGCTATTTAAGAAACTCGAGCGGAAACTGGCAGGATTTGGAGGGGGAGCCCCAGGACCCTCTTAGCTCAGCTGTTCCGGGCTCCTGAGGGGCATTTCTTCCACCATCTCTCTGGCTTTGTGCCTCGCTGCCCCCTTCAGACAGTCCCAACACTCGCTGGACCTGTGCGCAGGGACCCAGCGCCCTCTGCAAACACTGCATGATCCCCACCAGGTCGGTACAGACTGTCTCTTCCAGCTGGGGAAACTGAGGCACAGAGTGAGGGCACAATAACCCCTGCATTGCCAGAACAGGCTGATCTGATAGCCATCAATATGCACTCCTCCCCCCATCCCCTGCCCCACAACCATTGAACAGCTGGGCACTGACTCCCCAAGGGGGCTGAGAAAAGGAACCAAGAGCGGTGGGGGGGCTTCCAAGGAAGGACCCCCAGCCCCTCTCATAGCTCTAAAATAGCTCCTGGCGACACCCCGGGCCACATCCCCTGGGGCTTCACTTCACGCGAGGGAATCCCCTGCACTGAGCTCAGGAGAGTTACCCCACCAGAGGTTTTGGCCCCCAATGTTTCCCTAGCACCTTCCGCCCCCAGGCTCCCTGTGAACCTCTGACGGCTGCAGCAAGCCCTGAATTTTCTAGGCCTGGGAGCTTAGCAGAGCCGAGCTGACGGGGGCCCAGCTTGTGCCAGCCCCAGACGCTGCAGGAGGGAGGAAGGGGGCAGACTCAGCTCCCCAGTGGGGGATTCGCCCAGGACACCAAAACTCCTGCAACGGGGGAACAAAACGCACCAGGCGACCTTCGCTGGCCAATACATTTAATGGTCGTTACCCAGCCGCTGGCAGCCCAGGTAGACAGAAACGAAGTTCCACAGCTCCCAGGGGCTCGGGCCAAGCCGGGGCTCCGGTGGGTCTCCCTGTGGGCGTGTCACTCACGGTTTGTTGGGAGGACACCAAGGCAGCTCCGGGATTAGAGTGGGGGATGGGCCTGCTGCAGCACAGGGTCTCTGGTTAGGGAGAACGGAAGATCAGCTAGTCGGGGTCAGGGCCGCCGGGAGGTAAGTGGGGCAATTTGCCCCAGGCTTCAGGCCCCACAGGGGCCCCCACAAGAATATAGTATTCTATAGTATTGCAACTTTTTTGTATGGAAGGGGCCCCCGAAATTGCTTTGCCCCAGCACCCCTGAATCCTCTGGGCAACCCTGCTTGGGGTCCCCAAGAGTCCACGTGTCCCACTCTGGAGCCATGGGGCTGCTGGTCACAGACAGGCTGGCCAGCGTCTGCCAGGCCGGACTCGCACGCAGTGCAGTGTGGCCTGCTGTATATTAGTAGCACCATCACACCAGGGAGCCCAGGCTGGGAGCAGGCCCCAGCGCGCTAGGCGCTGTACGGACACAGGGCAAGGAGCCAGGCCCTGCCCCTGCCCCCAGGAGCTGCCAGTCTAAGTACAAGCCTATGGCTCCAGCCAGGCGGGCAGGAGAAGGGAGCCCGGAGACAGCGCTGGTCAGCGTCAGGGCCAGCGGTCCCAGCTCCAGCGTCTGCAGGCGTCGCAGCCCAGGCGGGATCTGACGGGGGAGAAGGCGGCTGTTCATAGGGAGCTTCTCTCAGGCATGGGGGCAGCAGGGACCCAGCACAAGGGCACCTGTTTGAAAACCTGCCAAGTGGGTGACACAGGCCGGCCTCAGGGCCTGGTCTCCACCCGGCGCCTTCAGAGCCCCCTGGCCTTCCGGTAGCGCTTCACCAGCCCAGCCAGCTTCTCCAGCGCCTCGGGCAGCCCCTGCCCGCTCACAGCACGGCAGCCCTGTGCATGCCACTCGCGCCCACGCTGCTGCCTCAAGCCCGGCTCCTCCGCCAGCTCCACGCAGGACCGGGCACCGGGCGGCAGCACCCGCGGCGCCCCCTGCAAGTCCTCAGCCTCCATCAGGGCCCCCAGCCCCGACCTGGGCCCCGTCCACCACCACCACCAGCCCGTCCGTGTCTCCACAGGGCCCGGATCCGGTCCTGGCCCCCCACGTCCCACAGGGTGAAGGGCCCGTGGCGGACGGCGCCACCGTCTCCACGTGGAAGCCCAGGGTGGGGATGGGGCTGAGCGTCTCCTTCAGCTTCAGCCGGTGGGGGGGGGGTGTTAATTCCCGGCCTTGTCCGGCCCCACCCGCAGGATCCGAACCCGCAGCCCGGAGAACCTGCCCAGCGCGGCCCGCCCAGGAGCGACCCCACGGCCCACACGCGCTGCCTGGCCCGCGGGCCTTGAATCCCCCCGGCCTCGCCTCCCATTGGCTGGCGGCTCCGGCGGGGGCGTGGCCGGGGGAAGCCCAGGCTGCCCTGCTGGCCGCGGAGCCGCGCCCTGACACAGCCGGGCCAGGCAGCGCCGCAGCCAATCAGAGCGCGGCCCGGGAGGCCCCCGGGGCAATCCCCTGGCACGTCAGCGGGGCCTTGCTGTCAAACGGACCCGCCCCTGGCGCTGCCCCATAGCCCCGCAATGGGCCGGTGGGGGGATCAGACGGGAATCATGTGGTTTAACTGGTGATGTGCTTGAGACGTGCCAGCACATTGACCCAGCCCTGCCATGTAACTACCAGAAACCAACCAGCCTCCAACAGGGAGACACTAACCCAGGCCTGTTGCCAGGTGCTGTCCCCATATCCCAGGGGTGCAGCCCTACAGGGCCCTGGGTGGCAGGGATGAGCTGTGGAGATGCTGTTACCACACGACCTGCCAGTGTCACAGGCCGCAGGAAATATCCTGAAATCAAACGCGAGTCGGGCCTCAAGCTGCATTTTTCTTACTTTGCCCACCTGTAACGTTCCAGTATCTGGGTGGAGTTCTTCTCCTGTCGGTTCGGGTGTGTAGGTGACTGACAATTACCAGCATTTGCCAATAACGCGCTCATCTTTCCGAGCCGTCCATCCTAGCTGGGTTGTACCGCTCTCATCACAGGTGTGTCTGAGCACCCCCCCAGCGTGTCACAGTCCCAAGGGTCTGTTCCTGCCGCAGGTCCAGAGTAGGGTGCAGATCGGGGCAGGGCAGGGTGAACTGTGCTCTGGCTACTCTGAGCTACCCAGGGCCTCCAGGGAGCAGAAGGTAAGTTAGAGCAGCCCCAGTGTAGGCGCAGAGTAACTGAGAACCAAGGAATTTATCTCTGACCTGGATCAAATCCCGGCCCCCAGCTTTCAGAGCCCCGGGCTGTAGCACCCCGAACTGGGACACTTCCCCCAATTCTGTGTGGGGAGACTTGGTGTTTGGACTCTGCCTGTTCTGGAGAGAGCTCTGGCTGCCAACTCAGCTCCCAGCCTGTCCCTGGGTTTGGGCCAGACCTGGCCCTAGTGTGTAGGGAGCGAGCTTTGGGGTATGTCAGGGGGCAGGAGCTGTGCAGGGTGGAGTCAGAGAGGGCTCAGTACTCTCAGGGGGCTCTGTGTGTCCCATGTGCTCAGAGGGCATCCATGCAGGATGTGCTGTAGGCAAGGACCACCTACATAGGCCAAAGGGCCATCGGGGTTGAGATTGTGGGGCCTCCTAGCAGAGAGCATGGGGGGCAGGGGGAGACAGTGCTCGCTGGATGGCAGCTGGAAAGAACCTCATAGCTCAGCCCCCATGGGGAGGGGAGAACAAGCAACAGGAACTGAGCCCTGAAAGCAGGGGGCGAGGGCTGAGCATGCCGAGGGTCAGGCCTGGGGAGAGTCAATCCCAGGTGAGATGGGGGGTCCTGGGTCGGGCTTTCATCTGGTCCAAGCCCCAGAGCCAGGCAGGCCTGATGGGGTGAAGGGCTGGGGAGCCTGGAGGTTCCTGGGGCCAGAGCTGTCCTGCTCTGCACATTGACTCCCCTTCCACACTGGGCAGGGTGGGTTTTCTCCAGCTCAGTGCTGGGGAGAGGGGCCAGCAGCACCAGAGACTGAATCCCCCCTTTGTCCCCAGAGCAGGGAGGGGGCAGCAACCCCCTCCACCCCCTCCCCATGCTTGGAGGGACCCTTCCCCTCTGGGGTGTGAGTCCCAGGGCCCATTCTGCCTGCAGGCTCTTGGCTAAGGATGCCCACAAGGGGGTGGTTAGTGCCAATCGCGGTGGTGCCATTGCCAATGTGGGCCTGAGACCCAACAAACTCAGTTCACTCAGAGCCCTCCACTGAGCACCTGCTGTTAACCCTTTGCTGTGCTCTTTGGGATGCCCCCGGGGAGGGGGTCTGCTGCAAGGACCCAGCACAGCCACAAAAGTTGTCTGTGGCATGGCCGGATACTGGGAATGGAGCATGCTCTGTGTTTGTGTGTGTGTGATCAGATGCCACGCGGCGTGATCCCATAAAGCATGGGTCCGTGACCCCCTGGTAGGCCTGGGACCTAATCCACAAGCCGCAAGCCATTTGAGGGGGTCCCCAAGCTCAACACCCCATGGGGCAGAAGTCCCGGGAGCCCAGCACCCTGTGGGGCAGAAGCCCCGGGTATGGGCATGGGAGGCATTAGCCCCCCAAACTGCACGCCCGAGGCAGGCAGCCCGAGTGTGCAATGCAATGAGTTGTGCAGAGGAGACAAGAGATGAGCTGCTCCCAGTTTGCGCCCCTGAGGCAGGGAGTCAGAATTTAGTTTATAAACAGGGGGATTAACGGGGGATTAAGATAAGAAAGGGCTGGTAGGAGGTTTCCTAAATGTAAATGCTCCGTTCCAAGCTTGGTGAACTGCAAAAACAAAGTTCAAAAAAAAGTTGCCTAAATGATAGAAAGTAATTGTAGATTTTTCTACAGTTGTTTCAGTTGTTGGATTCAAGAGGTGGTAACAAAGTTATTAAGTATCCGAGGGGAGCCCTGTTAGTCTGGATCTGTAAAAAGCAACGAGTCCTGGGGCACCTTAGAGACTAACCGATGTATTGGAGCATAAGCTTTCGAGGGTGAATCCCCACTTCGTCACGAAAGCTTATGCTCCAATACATCGGTTAGTCTTTAAGGTGCCACAGGACCCTCTGTTGCTTTTTAAAGTTATGAATATCTTTCTTTGAGCAGAGAACTGATTTTTTAGACAGGAAATGCAGAAGATCTAATCTGCCTGGATGTCAGGAAGGCATTTGATACAGTTCCACATGAGAAATTATTAGTTAAATTGGAGAAGATGAGGATTAATATGAGCCCTGAAAGGTGGATAAGGATCTGGTTGAAAGGGAGACTACAATGAAAGGTGAACTGTCAGACTGGAGGGAGGTTACTAGTGGAGTTCCTTAGGGATCGGTCTTGGGACCAACTTATTTAACATTTTTATTACTGACCTTGGCATGAAAAGTGGGAGTGTGCTAATGAAATTTACAGATGACACAAAGTGGGGAGGTATTGCCAATATTGAGGAGGATCGAAATGCCATACAAGAAGATCTGGATGACCTTGTAAACTGGAGTAATAGAAATGGGATGATATTTAATAATGCAAAGTGCAAGGTCCTGCATTTAGGCCCCACCAAGAAGAATTTTTGCTATAAGCTGGGGACGGATCAGTTGGAAGGGCCAGAGGAGGAGAAAGACCTGGGTGTATTGGTTGATCACAGGATGACTACGAGCCGCCAATGTGATGCAGCCATGAAAAAGACTAATGCGGTCCTAGGATGTCAGGTGAGGTATTTCCAGTAGAGACAGGGCAGTGTTAATACCATTATACAAGGCACTGATGAGACCTCGGCTGGAGTATTTTGTGCAATTCTGGTCTCCTATGTTTAAGAAAGATTAATTCAAACTGGAACAGGTGCAGAGAACGGCCTCTAGGATGCTCTGAGGAATGGAAAAATCTACCTTATGAGAGAAGACTCAAAGAGCTTGGCTTGTTTGGTCTAACCAATGGAAGGCTGAGAGGAGATATAATTGCTTTGTATCAATACATCAGAGGGATAAATACCAGGGAGGGAGAGGAGTTATTTAAGTTAAGCATCAGTGTGGACCCCAGAACAAATATAAACTGGGCATCAACAAGGTTAGGCTTGAAATTAGGTTTCTAACCATCGGAGGAGTGAAGTTCAGAAGCAGCCTCCCAACGGGAGCAGTGGGGGCAAAAATTCTAACTGGCTTCAAGACTGAGCTTGATAAGTTTATGGAGGGGATGATATGCCAGCACTGCCTACAATGGCGTGTGACCCATCGGCGGCTGCCTGTAGCAAAAATCCGCAATGGCTGGAGACAGGACACTAGATGGGGAGGGCTCTGAGTTACTACATAGAATTCTTTCCCAGGTGGGTCTTGTCCACATGCTCAGGGTCGAACCGATCACCATACTTGGGCGCGGGAAGGAATTTTCCCTAGGGTCAGATTGGCAGAGACCTTGGGGTGTTTTCACCTTCCTCTGCAGCAGGCGGCACAGGTCACTTTCAGGTTTAAACTAGTGTCAATGGTGGATTCTCTGTAACTTGAAGTCTTTAAACCATGATTTGAGGACTTCCGTAGCTCAGCCAGGGGTTAGGGGTCTATTACAGGAGTGCGTGGGTGGGGTTCTGTGGCCTACCATGTGCAGGAGCTCAGACTAGGTGATCATGATGGTCCCTTCTGACTTTACTAAGAGTATCTGAGTAAGAATAGATATTACAATTTTAAACCTAACCAGTGTCCCATGAGTGACTTGCCACAAGAGGTCAGAACATGTTAGTATTAGAGCTGAGTGGGTCTAAAGTTTATTTAATTTCTTTTTTGATCTAGGAATTAGATACAGTGCACCGGTCAGAGATTTCTAAACTGTTATCTGAAAAAAACCCTAGCATTTTCAGTTGCCTAAGTAACCCCTGGAATCACGGTTAAAGTTGCCCCTGCTCCCAAAAATCTAAAATGGTGCCCCTGTGGGCACGGAATTCCTCCCCCCACCACGTTGGCCAGGCTGAAGCCGCCCCCCCCAATAGAGAAGTCAAACTAGCCTATGGCCCCACAAGCCTGAGCCCCAGAGCCCTGCACGGCAGAAGCCCCGAGATCCCCCATCCCGCGGCTTAAGCCCAGAGCCCCCAGCCTCAGCCTGGATCCCGGAGCGCCCCCATACACACACACACACCTGGGTCCATGGAGGGTTGGGGGGTCTCAGAAAGAAACAGGTGAGAGCCCCGGCCACAAGGGTCAGGCTAGAAGAGACTCCCGGCGCATCGCCCCTCATGGGCAGCCCCAGCCCCCCACGGTGCAGTCCCCAGCCGGAGGTCGGCGGGGCCTATGGGGGAGCGCCAGGGGCGGGTCCTTTTGACAGCAAGGCCCCGCTGACGTGCCAGGGGATTGCCCCGGGGGCCTCCCGGGCCGCGCTCTGATTGGCTGCGGCGCTGCCTGGCCCGGCCGTGTCAGAGCGCGGCTCCGCGGCCAGCAGGGCGGCCTGGGCTTCCCCCGGCCACGCCCCCGCCGGAGCCGCCAGCCAATGGGAGGCGAGGCCGGGGGGATTCAAGGCCCGCGGGCCAGGCAGCGCGTGTGGGCAGCGGGGTCGCTGCTGGGCGGGCCGCGGGCCGCGCTGGGCAGGTTCTCCGGGCTGCGGGTTCGGATCCTGCGGGTGGGGCCGGACAAGGCCGGGAATTAACCCCCCCCCCACACCGGCTGAAGCTGAAGGAGACGCTCAGCCCCATCCCCACCCTGGGCTTCCACGTGGAGACGGTGGCGCCCGTCCGCCACGGGCCCTTCACCCTGTGGGACGTGGGGGGCCAGGACCGGATCCGGGCCCTGTGGAGACACGGATGGGCTGGTGGTGGTGGACGGGGCCCAGGTCGGGGCTGGGGGCCCTGATGGAGGCTGAGGACTTGCAGGGGGCGCCGCGGGTGCTGCCGCCCGGTGCCCGGTCCTGCGTGGAGCTGGCGGAGGAGCCGGGCTTGAGGCAGCAGCGTGGGCGCGAGTGGCATGCACAGGGCTGCCGTGCTGTGAGCGGGCAGGGGCTGCCCGAGGCGCTGGAGAAGCTGGCTGGGCTGGTGAAGCGCTACCGGAAGGCCAGGGGGCTCTGAAGGCGCCGGGTGGAGACCAGGCCCTGAGGCCGGCCTGTGTCACCCACTTGGCAGGTTTTCAAACAGGTGCCCTTGTGCTGGGTCCCTGCTGCCCCCACGCCTGAGAGAAGCTCCCTATGAACAGCCGCCAGCCGCCTTCTCCCCCGTCAGATCCCGCCTGGGCTGCGGCGCCTGCAAACGCTGGAGCTGGGACCGCTGGCCCTGACGCTGACCAGCGCTGTCTCCGGGCTCCCTTCTCCTGCCCACCTGGCTGGAGCCATAGGCTTGTACTTAGACTGGCAGCTCCTGGGGGCAGGGCCTGGCTCCTTGCTGTGTCCGTACAGCACCTAGCGCGCTGGGGCCTGCTCCCAGCCTGGGCTCCCTGGTGTGATGGTGCTACTAATATACAGCAGGCCACGCTCCACTGCGTGCGAGTCAGGCCTGGAGGACGCTGGCCAGCCTGTCTGTGACCAGCAGCCCCATGGCTCCAGAGTGGGACACGTGGACTCTTGGGGACCCCGAGCAGGGTCACCCAGAGGATTCAGGGGGCCTGGGGCAAAGCAATTTTGGGGGCTCCTTCCATAAAAAAAAGTTAGAATACTATATTCTCGTGGGGGCCCCTGTGGGGCCCGGAGCCTGGGGCAAATTGCCCCACTTGCCCCCCCCCCAGTGGCCCTGACCCCGAGTAGCTGATCTTCCATCCTCCCTAACTAGAGACCTTGTGCTGCAACAGCCCATCCCCCAGTCTATCCCCGCAACGGCCTTGGTGTCCTCTCAACAAACCATGAGTGACACGCCCACAGGGAGACCTACCCAGAGCCCCGGCCTGGCCCGGGGAGCCCCTGGGAGTGCGGAGCTTCGTCTCTGTCTCTCTGGGCTGCCCGTGGCTGGGTAACGACTATTAAACGTATTGGCCAGCAAAGGTCGCCTGGTGCGTTTTGTTCCCCAGTTGCAGGAGTGTTGGTGTCCTCGGCGAATCCCCCACTGGGGAGCTGAGTCTGCCCCCTTCCTCCCTCCTGCAGCGTCTGGGGCTGGCATAAGCTGGGGCCCCATCAGCTCGGCTCTGCTAAGCTCCCAGGCCTGGAAAATTCAGGGCTTGCTGCAGCCGTCAGAGGTTCACAGGGAGCCTGGGGGCGGAAGGTGCAAGGGAAACATTGGGGGCCAAAACCTCTGGTGGGGTAACTTCCCGGAGCTCAGTGCAGGGGATTCCCTCGCGTGAAGTGAAGCCCCGGGGGATGTGGCCTGGGGTTTTGCCAGGAGCTATGTTAGGGCTATGGGAGGGGCTGGGGGTCCTTGCTTGGAAGCCCCCCCCCGCTCTTGGTTCCTTTTCTCAGCCCCCTTGGGGAGTCAGTGCCCAGCTGTTCAATGGTTGTGGGGCAGAGGATGGGGGGAGGAGTGCATATTGGTGGCTATCAGATCAGCCTGTCCTGGCAATACAGGGGTTATTGTGCCCTCACTCCGTGCCTCAGTTTCCCCAGCTGGAAGGGACAGTCTGTACCGACCTGGTGGGGATCACACAGTGTTTGCAGAGGGTGCTGGGTCGCTGCGCACAGGTCCAGCGAGCGTTGGGACTGTCTGAAGGGGGCAGCGAGGCACAAAGCCAGAGAGATGCTGGAAGAAACGTCCCTCAGGAGCCCGGAACAGCTGAGCTAAGAGGGTCCTGGGGCTCCCCCTCCAAATTCTGCCAGTTTCCGCTCGAGTTTCTTAAATAGCCACTAGGTGCCAGCAGCTTTCAACTTATCGTCCTGCCTCCCTGTGTCTCCGCAGAGCTGGGCAGACCCTGCACAGAGCAATGAGGGGTGGGGGGTACGAGGCCGTATTGCAGATCTGGCCCATGATGCCGAGCCGGGGGGCGCAGGGCCATATTGCGGATCTGGCCCATAGCGCATAGCCGGGGGTGCGGGGCCGTATTGCAGATCTGGCCCATAGCACAGGGCCCGGAGGTCACAGATCCGGTGCCGTAGCTCCCAGCAGGGAGAGGAGCACAAGCCCTGTCCTGCAGATCTGCCCAGGTTCCTTGGATTCGCACCTGGGCTGACCTTGGCCCTTGGCCTCTGGGCGCCAGCTGAGTGTTCGTTTCTTCCATTGCCCAGGCCCGGGCTGGGAGCGATGGCGCCTGGGAGAGACGCTGCCCAGTGGCCTGTTCCTCCAGTGCTGAGATGGGAGACATTCCCTGGCACTGCAGGCCCTGGGGTGGAGGTTCCCGGGGGCGCTGTTCCCCAAGTCAGTGCTGACCCCCAGGCTCCACATCAGGATCTCTCTGGGCCAGGCACTTCCCTCGCACGGAGGAGGTAGGGTCCCTGCTGGCAGATGCTGTCCCAGGCCGGCGGGCGCTGGGGACTCTGTGCTGGGCATTGGTTGGCGGAGCCGTAGAGCGCTGGGTGGGTTGGCAGAGGGAGGCTGTTAGCTCACCTGACCTGGCCAAACCCCAGTGTGGGCATCTCCCTGCTCCTGCACGGTCACAACTGGGTGGGATTCTCCTTCACTTCCTGTCCCAAACGTCTGTGGGGGGTGGGGGGGGAAGGAGGGTCCCTATGATCTCAGTCCGGCCACCAGCTTCCCCCAGCAAGCAGCTCAAAGCCCCTGTAGCCTGCGCTAATCCGGGGGAGGGACACAGAGCCAGGCCCCTGGTGTGTCCTGGCCCGGGCTCCAGGGGCTTTTGTCAGCTTGGTCTCCACCTCCGCCCTGCTGGGCGCCCAGGAATGCAGGGAATCCTCTGCCAGGCAGGTGCCCAGTGCCCTCTGGCATGACGGACACGGGCAGCTCCCTGGGCCACTCAGCAGGCCACACCTGGGTCGTTTGCGCCGAGCTGGGCTGGGCAGGCAGCGGGGCCTGGGCCTGGCTGCTGGACATGGACAGGTCTCTCTGAGCCCAGAGATGGGGCCTGTCTCCTGTCGGGCCCCTGGGGGGCAGCTCGCTTTGCTGCTCCCTAGCGCTCCCCCTGCTTGTGGGGGGGCAGGCCTGGGAACCGGGGGATGGAAGATTGGCCTGTCACAGACTTGCAGATCGTGCCCACTTGTAGCCCCATGGGGGGTGCCCCATTCAGTGAGACAGCCCTTTTCCTGGGGGGTCCGCTCTCTCCCAGGGCCAGGCCCCTCCACCTCCTGGAGCCGCACCTCTCTGAGCCTTAGCACGTCTGTCTCTGCCATGGGCCCCCTCAGGGAGTCCCCTCGCTCTGGACCCCCGGGGCCTCCACCCCCCAAAGGGGGTGATGCAACCCTGTTCTCTAGACCGGAGTGACTCTCAGCCAGCATGAAACAGGAGGGTTTATTGAGAGTTGAACACAGCACAGGAAACTCTCTGACCCTCAGGCCTGGCCTCCCTCAGCACAGCACATCCCAGTCTCTCTGCATCCAGGTGGGCTCTGCCTGCTTCCCCTCTCCAGCCCCGAGCCCCCCTGCTCCCAGCTGGGCATCTGAGATCGCGGGCCCCAGGCCCCGCCTCTGTCCATTGTCTTCTCTCCAGGGAAACAGGGGCCTCTGGGCCTCCTCTCCTCTCCAAGCACCCCACTGGAACCGGCTGGTTAGATCATGGGGTTGTCTCTTCGCAGCCCATTGTCCTCCTGCTGGCCAGAACCGGCTGCAACTCCTGAGCTGGGTCTCCGGGTCATCCCTCGCTGGGGTGTCCCTCCTCCAGGCCATCGGCTGGGGTCCCAAGTTCCCTCTCCGGTCCTCTGTAACAACAAACTCCCTCTTCTCTCTCCTCGTTAAACCAGTAACACCGAGGGACACTGAGTCTCACCCCCTCTGCATGCAAACCATTGGAAAAACACGGAAAAATAAACAAATCTCCCACTTTGTCACAGGGCCAGACACCAAGGTGAGGGGTAACCAGCCTGCAGTGTGCTCAGGGTGGGGGTTCTCAGCAGGTGGGGAAGGTAGGGGCTCCCTCGCCATCTGTGCCTCCTCCCATAGGTGCTTCATCCCACGGTCCTGGGTAGCCCCCACCCCTCGTACAGGCCTGTTCTGTTGCTCTAAACTTCCCCCAGCAATTTGAATGGGAAGTAGGGATGCAGAGGGCTGAGGGAGCACAAAGGGGGCAGCTGCCCTCTGTGATCTCCGTCAGCACTGGCAGAATGAAAAGGCTGTTGAAAATGCTGATAGTTTCCGACCCTCATGGCTGTGAAGAAACCCAGAGCTGGGCTGAGCCTGCCACAGACTGGCTGCCAGGTCCCGCTTCCCTCCCTGTGCTGTGTGTTGTGTGGTGTCATGTCGCTGTAACCCACCCCAGAGGTGGCTGCATTTGAGGGCGGGGTGCAGCAGTGCCAGGCTATAGCCAGTAGGCTGCCAAACTCTGAGCGCTCCTCGGGCTGGAAGGACCCAGACGATGGTAATATTTACCCACACGGAGTCACCGTAGGGCCAGCTCCAGCTCCGGGGTGAACGGCAGAGCTGCGCTGACTTTGCCCTGATTTCACCCGCTGGGGAACAGGCCGGGAAGCAGGAGGGCCGGGGTGCGAACGAAGGAAGCACCAGGAACGCCCCTGTTTGGTTCAGTCCAGACAAAGGGGTGAGGAGTCTCCGGTGTCACGGCGCTGCGGGCAGACATCCAGCAGAAAGGGCAGCAGGTTGACCAGGCCTGAGCTGCCGCCCGCTGCCCCCGGACTGCCGTGTTCCTAGGAACGGGCCGTGCTGCCCTCAGAGCAGCTTCGCTTTGCTTCTCTCCACTGCGATAACCTGAGCCCTAACCCCGCCCCGTACCTGGCCACGGCTCCCAGGGCAGGCTGGGGCCTCAGTCCCGGGGGAGGCAACCTGACGCGTCACTCAGGGCCCCCCCGCCTGGCTGCATCGGGACGGTTCGGCTGGAGCCCCCGGCCAGGCCACGCGGTGGCCATGAGACGGGCGAGGCCTGGGAGGCGCCAGCCTTGAGGAGTTGCCCAAACCCAAACAAGCACCCGGCCCCTCGGCTCCTTATCGGCCCTTGGCAGTGGGGCCGGACGCTGTTGTGGCTGCGCGGCCGCCAAGGGAACAGAGTGTGCGGGAGGGGGCCTGGTCCGCCAGGCCCTGCCCCCCCTCCAGTCCCCCGCCTGGCCTGGAGGCTGATCCCCAGGGGACCCCGAACTCACGGGAACAGCCCAGCCCCTGCTTGCGCCCCCTCTCCACCCGGCTCCGGAGGAGCAGGGGGGCTGCACGGGGGTCTCTCTCCCACGCACCTGCAGCCCCTGCACAGTTTGCGCCCAGCCCGACACAACTGCACCAGCGGGTGCCCCCACTTCTCCCCTCTGTGCCCAGCCCCAGGACGCTCCCCACCCAGCTTGGGGGGCCAGAACTCCTAGCCACCTTCTCTAGTCTCAGGGAGTCCTGGCCACCCCTTCCCATGAGGCGTCGGCCTCCTCTGCCCTCTGGGGGGCCGGGCGCTCAGCTGGGCTAGGGGGGCCTTAGCCCAGGGTTCAGGCTTGCCAGTGGCAGCGCACCTGGCTCTCCCGGGACCCTGCTTGGGCTGCTCCTGGGCCCCAGAACTCAGCAGGGTGGGGCTTTGGGGACTTGGCCTGGGGCTAGGTGCCCCCCACCCCCCCGAGGGAACATCAGGCGAGCCAGCACCCCTGCCCCTCTGAGACGCGCCCGTCACCGCAGGGACCTACGCTGGGGCTCTCTGGGCGTCTCCTGGCCCCACAACCCACTGCTCGCTCCCTGAGACCCATGGTGCACCACCCTGTATCCCCCCGCTTGCTCCCTGAGACCCATGGCGCACCCCCCGCCCGAGCTCTGCCAATGCCCCCCCTGCTATCCCAGCCCTGGCTTCCTGCCCCCCCTCCCCGAGCTCTGCCAATGCCCCTCCCCGCTCCCGCTATCGCAGCTCTGGTTGTCCCCCTGCAGTTCTGCGGGTGCCCCTCCAGCCCGGTCCCTTCATTCATTCACCCAGCCCTTTTATCCCCCTGCCCTGCAGTTTGCTGCCCAGACTCCTCTCCGCTCTGCCCCTGCACGGCTGGGCTGGGACCGGCTCCTTTCCCCGCGCTGCCAGATGACGGCTGGGGGGGCTCACTTGTGCCCCGGCTCCACGCCCCCCATATCCCCAGGCAGCCTCTTTGCAACATGCAGGTTGGGGTCAGGGCGACCTGACCCTCAATGAGGGGCCAGCCCAGCCCCCCCACACCTGCCAGTGGTGCCACGTGGCAAAGAGCTGGCAGGAGGGGGCAGCTGGAGCTCTCAGCCAGGCCCCGATCCTGCCCAGCGCTGAGGAGGGGCTCAGGGCTCTGCCGGCTGAGCTCCCAGGGAGGAGCTGATGCCAGGCCAGGGGCGTGTCGGAGCCGGGGGCGGGAGGATATGGTCTGATAACAGCGCAGGGCCAGGTGCCAAAGGTTAGCCCCGAGCGCGGGGGCTCTGCAGGGAGGCTCATTCCTACGCGGAGGGCAGACAGAGCAAGTCAGGCAGGGGCCACGGTGCCAGGCAGCTGCCCAGGGCAGCCCGTGCCCAGCATAGCACCATGGGGACCCCCCGGGGCAGCCACCTCCTCCGCTGCCTGTGCGTCCTGCTGCTGGTGGGGGTCTGGGCTCCCCCCAGCACGGCCCAGTGGTTCTCGCTGGGCTCCCGGCTGACCACAACACCCCCGTCCACGACCACCGCTGGCCCGACGTCTGCACAGCGCCCCCCAGAGGAGGGGGAAGGTAGGTGCCTGTGGTGACCCCTGGGGGGGTGGAAGGGACGTCCCCCACACCACCATCCATGCACCTTACAGCACACGGGGGGTGCTACAGACCAGCCAGGGGGACAAAACAGGCCAGGAGCCCAGCCACCTCTGCCAGCTGGTGTGGGAGGGGAGGTGAGATAGGAGAGGAGTGGAAGTCTAGTTAGAGCGGGGGAGGGCTGGGAGCCAGGACTCCTGGGTTCTCTTCTCAGCTCTGCCACAAGTCCTTTCCCTGCTCCATGCCTCAGTTTCCCTGTGATGACGTTGTGAGGCTCACTCCTTTGGGTGGACAGGGTTGATTCTGGGGGGCCAGCTGGAGACACCCTGGGGCCTGATTCCCAAGGGGCTGAGCGACCCACAGCTCCTGCTGACCTCAGCTCTTGAATCAGCCAGGTCCCCACAAACCCCGGGCACCCTGGCCGCTGCTGCCCCCGGTGCCATGCATGAGAACATGCCGGGGTGCAGAGCGTGGCCGTGGGCTCCCACAGCCAGCCTGCTCTGTTCATCCGCAATCAGGGCAAGGCATGCGTCACCGCTCCGCCACAGGGTGTGCGGGCAAAGGTGAGCGGGCGGCTGGGCGGGTGCCACAGGGAGCCTGAGCTTGTGCTTCCCCGGGAACTCCCTCTGCAGGGACCTCCGCCCCTCACAGCCACTGGCCCCGGGGCTCAGGGAGTCGCCCAGGCTGCTCCCCGCTGCTGGGGCTGGTCCCACGGAGCCCGGCCTGACCCCCGAGCTCTGCCCTAGCCAGGACACACCACTCACCTGTTTGCTGCGAGGCCACGGATCCAGGCCACGCTCTGCCCCTCCCTCCCCCCAGCCCTGTGTCCAGGGGGACTGAGCCGACACCCGGCGTCTCCCCGGGCTCCCTGCCGATGCCAAGCTGCCCAGGGGGCCTGTCACAGGTACAGCTCTCAGCCCACCTGCCCTTGGCTCTTTCAGACGGGGACGCTGGCGACACAGAACCGACGCGGAAAATCCTGCTGAGCAAACCCCCACTGGGGCCAGCCCCCCAGAGCCAGACGCTGGTGCTCAAGGAGGCTGAAGGGGGTGGGACGCAGGCCCCCCTGGAAACACGAGACCAGGTGCGTTGGGGGAGGTAGCGAGTGGGGGGAGAGATTGTGGGTGTGCGAGAGTGACTGTGTGTGCGGCCAACATCACACTGCTGAGTGGGCGTCGGACACATGCGAGGCTGAGCGGGGAGTGGATGGGGGGGTGCGTGGGGGGATGGAGTGGACGGGTGGGGTGCATGGGGGGGATGTGCATGGGGAGATGGGGGAGTCTCTGGGGGGGGAGTACTCTCACACTCTCTACAAGGCAGGGCCAGCGCTGTGGAGGGGCAGGTGAGCTTTGCTTGGCCCCCCCGTGCAGGTGCCCCTCGCTGTCCCCTGGGGCTGCTTTCCCGGCCTGGCTGCAGTGTGCCCGGGGCAGGGCTCAGGCAGGCCAGTGAATCCCAATGCAGCGGGCAAGGCCCCGGCACACGCGGGTGTGACAATGCGGTTCTGGCGGAACCCAACTGAGAGTGCCAACTCAGGACAAATTGCTCAAATAGGGCAGTTACAGCCCAAGGCTGGGGTTTTTTCCACCTCTAAGGCAAACCAAACCAGCCAGACTAAGAGGACTTCGGTCTCACCCCACTGGCTAACCGCAAGTCTCACAAGCAATCTCCTTAGACACTCCAGTTTCCCAGTATTACCACCAGTGCCACTCGTTATGGGGACAAATGGTTATGAAAACCAATACCCCAGTAAAAGAAAAAGGTTCTCCTGATCCCAAAGGACCAAGCCCCAGACCCAGGTCAATATACAAATCAGATCTTACCCACAAATCACGCTGTTGCCAATCCTTTAGAATCTAAAATCTAAAGGTTTATTCATAAAAGGAAAAAGATAGAGATGAGAGTTAGAATTGGTTAAATGGAATCAATTACATACAGTAATGGCAAAGTTCTTGGTTCAGGCTTGCAGCAGCGATGGAATAAACTGCAGGTTCAAATCAAGTCTCTGGAATACATCCCCAGCTGGGATGGGTCATTCAGTCCTTTGTTCAGAGCTTCAGTTTGTAGCAAAGTTCCTCCAGAGGTAAGAAGCAGGATTGAAGACAAGATGGAGATGAGGCATCAGCCTTATATAGTCTTTTCCAGGTGTAAGAACACCTCTTTGTTCTTACTGTGGAAAATTACAGCAACATGGAGTCTGGAGTCACATGGGCCAGTCCCTGCATACTTTGCTGAGGTACAAGGCGTATCTGCCTTCTCTCAATGGGTCCATTGTATAGCTGATGGTCCTTAATGGGCCATCAAGCAGGCTAGGCAGAGCTAATCTCAGCTTGTCTGGGATGTCACCCAGAAGCATAGCATAAGTTTGCCATACAGACAGTATAGAGCCAATATTCCTAACTTCGACTACAAAACTGATACACACATATAGACAGCATAATCATAACCAGTAAACCATAACCTTGTCCTAGACACCCCATTTGACCCCCTTTATACAAGATTTGGGTGCCACTACAGGACCTTGGTTGCAACAATGATCTATATGGTCCCAGTTTATGTCAATAACGTCACAGCGGGGCAGGAGCCGTGAACTCTGCGGGTCCCTAAGGGCTCTGTCCCGCCCCCTTTACAGACTGGGCTGGGGCCACACTGCAGTGCCAGGAGGCAGCGTCCAAGGGCCCAAGGTTGCCCGAGCCAGCTACACTCCAATACCCACCCCCGGCCGCGCCCCGATACCTGGCTGCCCGGCCACCCCCGATACCGGCCGCACCCCAATACCCGGCCGCACCCCAATACCCAGACACCCAGCTGCACTCCAATATCCAGCCGCCTGGCCACCCCCCGATACCCAGTCACCCAGCCGCACTCCAATACCCAGCCCCGGCCATGCCCCAATACCCAGCCACCCCCGATACCCAGCCACCTCCTGATACCCAGCCGCCCTGCCACCCCGATACCCAGCCACCCATGATACCGAACCGCCACCCAATACCCAGCCGCACCCTGATACCCAGAAACACTCTGAGACCCAGTCACCCAGCCATACCCCAAAATCCAGCCCCCTGCCGTGCTCCAATACCCAGCCACACCCCGATACCCAGCCCCCTGCTGCTCACGGAGACTCAGTTCCTCCAGGCATGCCCCAATGCCCAGCCCCGCAGCTGTGCTCTGATGCCCAGCCCCTGACGCACCCCGATACCCAGCCCACCCCAAACTCCCACAGACTGGGGCCTGTCTTCAGTTAATCAGTTTCCTCTGTTCGTGTCCTTCCCCCTTATCTCAGGGCCCGTGGGCCAGACACAATAGCCAACCCCCCCTCAGCCCTTTGCCCCAGGGAAATGGTATTTTGCTGCTGTTTTTCTGGATTTTGGACTGGATCTGATGAGACCCCCCCTGAGACACACACACACCCCCGCATGGGTCCCTCCCAAGAGCGGGGGTGGGTGGCGCTGGTCTCAAGGGCTCTGTGGATTCTGCACATCACTCCCCCTGCCCGAGAGCCCCCATGTGCAGCTCTCCCCCTCCCAATCCAGCCCTGATGCCTCAGGGGTGGGCGGCTGAAGGGCCCTCAGAAAGCTGCCCCTGCAGCACCAGAGCGGGCAGCAAACAGGGCGTGGAGATGGCAGAGAGCCTGGGGACAGATGCCTCACTGGCCCCCCTAGCGCAGTGGTTCTCAGGCTATTTATCAGTGTGGCCACATATGCCGGGACCTGGACCCCAGACCCCACCGCGCACGGGGCCGGGCAGCCAGAACCGGACCCCGCCGCGCACGGGGCCAGGCAGCCAGAACCCGGACGACGCCGCGCACGGGGCCGGGCAGCCAGAGCCCGGACCCCGCCGCGCACGGGGCCGGGCAGCCAGAGCCTGGACCCCGCCACGCATGGGGCCGGGCAGCCAGAACCCGGACCCCGCCGCCCACGGGGCCGGGCAGCCAGAACCCGGACCCCGCCGCCCATGGGGCCGGGCAGCCAGAACCCGGACCTCGCCGCGCATGGGGCCGGACAGCCAGAACCCGGACCCCGCCGCCCATGGGGCCGGGCAGCCAGAACCCGGACCCCGCCGCCCATGGGGCCGGGCAGCCAGAACCCGGACC